>NC_139587.1:131577-136595 GCF_946808225.1 Silurus aristotelis | reverse complement strand
ATGCCAACACTGTTTACAAAACAATCTGAGGAGAGAAAAAAATACATTTTTACAGCAAATTGGTGGAGAAGAGCAAAGCTCATGAATTCATAAAGCGAATATTAAAATCAACATGCTTTCAGAAGTACAAGGTTCTTGTGTCTTCATCTCCTCCATCATCCTATTTATTCCAAGCATAAGTTCAAGTTTATTCTCACTTTCTCTTCAGCTGAAAACGAGTCAAAACTGTCAGGTGTCTCCTGAAGGGGGCGCACATGGGTGAAGTAGAAAGATGCTTTTCTCCAGGTAAAGTTTAAGAATAAGAAGATCCGAAGGAACACTTGTTCAGATCATTGGACTCTCATCGTCCTGTGTTTGTCAGGAGTTCTGGGATGGAGATCACAGCCATCATGGAGAAGTGAATTTTTACACCCTGATTTATATGAAGAGAGAAAGAGAGGATGTGTGGAGAGACGGAGTGGAGGTCACAGGGAGATGGAAGGTTGCAGGTCCTGGCGGTGGGAAGACAGTAAATGGAATGAAAAAGTAATGTGGTGTGTGAAGATGAGTGTCAGGGATCATGGTGGTGGAGCAGTGTCGTGGCGAGAGGTCCAGCTGATTGCCTCCTCAGTGGATTTCTGAGATGCAGAGACACTTTTATCTTGAATGAGGGTCTGGAACGTGAGAAAGTTCTCAGATTGCAGTTTGGATAGAGAGATTCTGAGAGAGCAGATATGTAGGATGGAGGAGAAGAACATAAGTATTTCCTCAACAAATGAATGAAAATATAAACATCAGCAGGTGCACTGTGACCCTTCATTAAATCTTCTAATTAAGGTTTAAAGCACAGCAGTAATTAATAAGGAGTTCAGTTTCAGTGGTGAGAAAGTGATGTTTTGTGTTTTCCGGTTGTCCAGCTGAAGTTTATCACAATATCTCATGATGCAGGTGTCGAGTTCTGCTCATTCAGCTTTATTCCTGCATCAGGCCCCGTGCTCCCGAAGCTGACTGCAGTCACATGCTCTTGCGAGTTCCATCATGAGATCCAGGGCTCTGCTCCACATCTGCAGGATTTTTTTTTGTTGAGTTTTCACATTTGTTGTGCTTGCAAGCTTCCTACTGTCCATCGTGATTGTGCTGCTCATGGAAACATCATCACAGCTTTTGCACTTGATTGCGCTTGGAGACCTCGTCGACTCGGCTGTGCTCACGCCTGGTACAGAAGCTCCTGATTGTTCATTTCCTTGTTTTTGGACTCACTGTGTTTGTAGTGTGCACTTCATGTTCACCTCTGACCTGCTTGGATTGTAATTTTGCTGTTTTTCCAGCTTTGTTGTGTGTCAGTATGGATTGTGTTTATTATCCTGGCACCGTTTATGCCTGTTCTCGATCAACTCGGTGACCTTGACCTTCAACATTTTATGTACAGAAGTATGCATGCACACAGATCACTGTTCTTCTTTCAGCTGGTATCAAACGCACTTCTTTGAGCTGAACTGTGGTCCACAAACAGTTCCGTTTAAACATGATTTAATCATTTAAGATGAGGCACACACACACACACACACACACACGCACACACACACCTTTACACCTTACAGTTTGAGGATCAGAAGAAGATCTGGTTTTGCTCAGCAGGAATCTTTTTAACTCTTCACTGAGTTCCTCCCACTCGAAAAGAAATCAATCGGCGTGTACAGGAAGAGCACAATGCCTCTCGGGGTTAATTTGATGTGTTTGTGTGTGTTTGTGTTTGCTAGCGGGAGGCTGGAGGTCTGCGCTTTCCCATCAGCCCCTGCACAGCGTGACGCCTCCACACACAGCACATGGGCTGCCTTTATAGAATAAGTCTTGTAAGTTCGCTCGGGTCAAAATAACCGGCTTAAATTCTGGCTAAGTGTGAAATGATTTCCAGCATCACATTCAGCTTCAATTTCAGTTCCTCTGAAAGACATGAACTCTGTAGTTATTTTTACACTCCAAATTCAAACTGTACTAAACGATCAGAATGTTTAGCCTGAAGCTACAAGGATAATGTCACTAAGGAATGGAAATCTGTCTCACCCTGAGCTGCTTCTATCATTCGAGGCTTCAGATGACTTTGTGTAAGATGAATTGGTCTTTCAGAGGTCTCGTTTCTCCAAAGTTCAGCTATGTAAAATGATCCTCATCTGCTGAGAAGAAGAAAAGATTTCTGAGCTCCAGCTCATTGCGGTAAACTCTGATATTCTCTACGCACTGCTCATAATGTCCACAAACACAAGTTTAGAACTTCTATACACTATAAAGAACCTAACATAGGTGGTTTTAAAAGGTTTGGAGATTTGTTTGGTTTAGAAAAAAGTACTTTATTTATCTACGGTTCCACATGATCACCTTCAAAATATTCTCCTTGCACAGCAAAACAGTGCTCCTAGTGTTCTTCTGGATCGTGTCCTGGTCTTCTTTTCTCAATCTTCATCATCAGAAAGAGGGTGAAGTCTGCAGGAGCTGAATCTGGTGAGTAGTGTGGGTGAGGAAGTGACATCATGTGAATTTTTTTCCAACGATCATCATGCACGAGTTGCTGAACGGTTTTGAGATTTTCGGGGGTTGAGCTCGTCGAAGGTCTTCCTCATCTCTCGTCGTCTTCCAGTGGAGTTATTCCACTCTTAAAGTGCGCATGCTGCTCGAAACAAATCAAATTCAAATCAAATTTTATTCATCACATACACATACATACAGGGTACGACATGTAGTGAAATGTTTTGTACGATGGTCCGGCTTGAGGGAATAGGATGGGGGAAGAAAAGGAGGCAGATAAATAACTATAAGGTATAAGAAAGGCTATTAAAATAAAATAAAATAAAATAAAATATAATAAAATAAAATAAATAAATAAAATAAAATAAAATAAAAGAATATAAGGTATAAAGATATAAAGATATATAACAGGATAATGTATGAGCAAATATACATATAAACAGTAAACAGTGTGTAGTGAAAGATGTAAACAAAATAGAAATGTAAACAAATGTAAACAATATGTAAACAATAGGCAATTTGTGGTGGGTTGTCCATAAAGTGTCCGTGTGCGGTATGGTGCGGTGTAAAGGTCCGTAAAGTGTCCATGTGCAATATGGTGCAATATGGTCCATGTGGTATGAATAAAATAAAAAGTCCAGAGTTTAAAGTGTCGTGGTGCGAACGGTGAGATATGTTTAAAGTGACGTGGTGCGAAGGTGAATATATGTACAGAGAAGTGTGATGATGATGGTGGAGAGAGTGGGCCAGTTCTAGATCCTGGGTGTTTCCTGGTTTAAACACCGGATGGCCTGCGGGAAGAAGCTCCTCCTCATTCTCTCTGTGTTCACTTTCAGGGAGCGGAAGCGTTTTCCTGAACGCAACAGAGAAAAGAGTCCATTGTTGGGATGGCGAGGTCCTTCATAATCTTCCTGGCTCTGGTCCTGCACCGCGTGCTATAGATGTCCTGCAGGTTAGGGAGCTCAGTGTGGATGGTACGTTCAGCTGAACGCACCACCCTCTGGAGGGCTCGTCTGTCCTGCATGGTGCTGTTCCCGAACCAGGAAGTGATGCTACCCGTCAGGACGCTCTCAATGGTGCAAGTGTAGAAAGTCTTAAGCACCTGAGAGGGAAGTTTAAAGTCCCTTAAGCGTCTCAAATGGTACAGACGCTGCCGGGCCTTCTTCACCAGGGTGTTGGTGTGACAGGACCAAGACAGATCCTGTGTGATGTTAACACCAAGGTACCGGAAACTGTCCACTCTCTCCACTGGGGTCCCGCTGATGTTTATAGGTTGGTATGACCGCTCCCGCTTTGTGCTGAAGTCCACGATCAGCTCCTTAGTCTTGCTGACGTTCAGGAGAAGGTTGTTCTCCTGGCACCATCTCTCCAGGTTTTTAACCTCCTGTAGGTAGGCCGTCTCGTCGTTGTTGGAGATCAGACCCACCCCAACAGTGTCGTCAGCAAACTTGATGATGGTGGTGGAGTTGGATGTGGCCACACAGTCATGTGTGTACATTGAGTAAAGCAGTGGGGTTAAAACACAACCCTGGGTGGCGCCAGTGCTGAGGGTGAGGGTGGATGAGGTGTGTTTTCCCACCCGTACGGCTTGTGGTCTGTCTGTCAGGAAGTTAGAGATCCATTGACACAGCGGCAGGCTGAGTCCCAGGACCTCCAACTTAGAGGTGAGTGTGGAGGGAATTATGATGTTAAACGGTTGAACTGTAGTCCACGAACAACATCTTTGCATAATTCCCATTTCTTTGGTCCAGGTGGCTCATCGTGGTGTGGAGAAGATGAGCAATGGCGTCCTCAGTAGAGCGGTTCTGACGGTACGCAAACTGTAGTGGGTCCAGTGTGTCTGGTAGTGATGCAGTGATGAAGTCTCTGACCAGTCTCTCGAAGCACTTAATCACTACTGAGGTCAAGGCTACAGGGCGGTAGTCGTTAAGGCAGGCGGGCTGGGGTTTCTTCGGGACAGGAACAATGGTGGACTGTTTGAAACATGAGGGGACAACAGACTGTTCCAGTGAGAGGTTGAATATCTCAGTGAACACCGGTGCTAGCTGGTCAGCGCAGGCTTTCAGAACCCGGCCTGTGATGCCATCTGGTCCTGCTGCCTTCCTGGTATTCACTCTCTTGAAAGCCCTCCTCACGTCATGCTCCGAGATGGTGAACGTGTTTACCTCTCCGGCTTTCTCGGCGTGCACGCTGGTTGTGCCGCTAGCGTGGTTAGCTGCAGCCTCGAAACGAGCGTAAAAGGTGTTTAGCTCATCTGCCAGAGAAGCGTCCGCATTCACCATTTTAGGAGATGGTGTTTTATAGTCCGTTATTGTTCTTAGTCCCTGCCACAGGTTCCTAGAGCCACCATGTTGAAACTGTGACTCTAGTTTCCTCCCGTAGCGCCGCTTTGCTTCCTTCACCGCTCTGCGAACACTGTAAGACGCAGCCTTGTACTCGTCCATGTCCCCGGTGGCGAGCCCCGTGTTGTAGGCAGCGGAGCAGGATCTCAGAGCGTCGCGGATAGTTTTATCCAC
>NC_139587.1:106577-121577 GCF_946808225.1 Silurus aristotelis | reverse complement strand
TGTAGCAAGAGGTCTTTATATTTTTTCTGTTCTGAATTGCTAATGAAAATGCTAATAAAAGATGTATCTTGGTTTCTAAACAAGTCGTAAGAACTGTTACATAACTAAAGGACTTTAGGACCTGACAAAGACACTATACACTGTAAGTTATCTACTGCTTGCTGAGGCCACTCTTATATTAGAAGACAAAAGAAAGAACCACTAAAACATTTGATTCTATCAGGTGAGACTTGAAGCCAAGCCTGGTATATTTGTGTTCTCCTGGACTGAGTTCATTCCTGAGTTCCTTTTCAGTGCATGTCCTGCTTTTACAATTCACCTGTTTACCTCTATTTTTAATAATACACACCTTTGACAGATTGTGGTTGTGGCTTTAAGGCTGAATTCAGAGTTACGTTGAGAAATTTCCTGGTGTTCAGAGTCGGGTTCTGCAGCTGAGCTTCACATTTAGATGATTTAACTCCAGTGTGTTTCACTCAATCCTGCACATTCTGGTACTTTACTTTTTTATATTGTGCTTATTATATTCAGGTATTTCATTTTGTCCTTAAATAGTGCTCCACAGTGTGTGTGTGTGTGTGTGTGTGTGTGTGTGTGTGTGTGTGTGTGTGTGTGTGTGTGTGTGTGTGTGTGTGTTTACATATAAAATATTAATATCAGTGTGTTTTTTGTAGTTAAACATAAAACGTCCAGATAATGGCACTGAACTATTAACACACTGCTCTTCACTTAAACTCAAATCACACAAAACACACTTATGTCCAAACCATCTCATCCTCATCACTCCCAACGAACATCTCAACATCTTCAGCTCTGCTACCTCCAGCTCCACCTCCTGTCTTTTACTCAATGCCACTGTCTCTAATCCATACAACATCTCAGGTCTCACCACAGTCCTATAAACTTTCCCTTTCACTCTCACAGATACTCTTCTATCACAAATCACTCCTGCTATCACTCTTCTCCACCCACTCCACCCTGCCTGCACTCTTTTCTTCACTTCTCTAACACACTCTCCATTACTTTGCACTGTTGATCCCAGGTACCTGAACTCCTCCACCTTCTCCCCTCTTCTCCCTGCACCCGCACCCCTCCACTGCCCTCCCTCTCATTCACACACATGTACTCTGTCTTACTCCTACTGACTTTCATTCCCCTTCTCTCCAGCGTGTACCTCCACCTCTCCAGGATCTTCTCAACCTTCTCCATACTCTCACCACAAATAACTATCATCCCAACTATCATCCTCATCCATCAACCTGTCCATCACCACTGCAAACAGGAAAGGGCTCAGAGCCGATCCTTGATGCAGTCCAACCTCCACCTTAAACCAGTCTGTCGTTCCTACTGCACACTTCACTGCTGCCCACTGTCCTCATACATGTCCTGCACCACCCTCACATACTTCTCTGACACACCAGACTTCCTCATACAACACCACAACTCCTCTCTCCACCCTGTCGGACGCTTTGTCTGAATCTATGAGCTCTGAATACTGATTTGTGTAATTTCAGTATTGAATCTTCACTGACCCATGACCTCTACTCAGAGTCCTAAAGTAATAAAGGAAGTGTGATTTCTTCTCTCTGTGACTTTTGTCTCTCTGTGTGGTTGCAGATGTCGTCATGTCCTACAGAGAAAAAAAAACACATCCGTGAATCACAAAGCCGAATGTGTAGGAGATGGAGCGCAGCTTCGGATGTTGAAAAGTGTCGTGTCCTTGTGATTTTATAAAACCATGTTATTGAGCTGTACATATTATTAAGAAGCTGAAGTGCCTGCTATAAAAGCTGCTATAAACCTTGTCAGAGTAATTAGTTCTGCACTGTTCACTCTCTTAACCACCGGCCTCTACATCCTCTACAGCAGATTCAGTCCTGACCTGAGGTCACGTCATATTTCAGTTTGAGAAGCTAATTAAGCTGCTAAATGCTGTGTGTGCTGCTGCTGAAGACAACTGAGGATCAGGAGGGATGATTTTCCGGTGTTTGTGATTGTGGCTGTGTGACGAGAAATACAACCTAAATGTAAATGTCTGATTGTAAATATTTGCAGCTCGGCCTGCTGTTCACTGTTAAACCCTTCATCACTCCTGTCTTGTACTGTGTCTCTACTGGGCATGTCCTGTCCACTGTGTGTTTTTCATGTTATAATGCTAACCATATATATATATATATATATATATATATTATACACACATATGGATTAGAATATTCTGTTCTTTAGAAAATTACATATTACACAACTTTACATATATCCAGAAATAAAGCTAGATTAGCAAAATATTGCCTTTTTTTGAATGCAAGTCTACTTTATCAAAACGTACAGTAGAAATAATTCAGTGTGTTTATAAATTCCAAGAGTGCACTGAGAGAGGTTCCAAACACCAGGACCCATAATGCACATATAGATGTAAAGGAAACTGGGAATAGAACCCTGTTTCAGAAAAAAATAGCCTGAGTGTGTGTGTGTGTGTGTGTGTGTGTGTGTGTGTGTGTGTGTGTGTGTGTGTGTGTGTGTGTTCTCACATAAATATTTAAACAACTACTACACAACAAAACTCAAAAACTATTAGAATATATTATTATACAACTTTTTCTAAAGAAATAACCTCAATCTTAAGACATTGATGCATGGCTGAGTGTACAGCAGAACCTCCTCTGATGCTGTTCTCACAAACACTCATATGCAGGAACATCTCTAGGTTATGTATCCCTAGTTCCCTGAGGGAACGAGATGCTGCGTCAAAACGCATTGGGAACGCCCCGTCACACCATACTGACCAGTCCCTGCTTAGTGTGTCTGGGCACCAACAGCGTGCAGGTCCGAGGAGTCGGGTGTGGCTCTGATGTTGAGGTCGGAGAACCTGACGAGGATCAAAGGGGTGGACCAACCCACAGCATTACATATGTCCAGCAGGGGCACCCCCACGGACCAGGCCATAGACACACACCATACTCCGGGTCGAATGAGCCTTGACTCTGAAAGGAGTGGAAAGACCAGAGGACTCATAACCAGAGGAAATCGCACCCACTATACATCTGCTGAGAGTCTGCTTATTGGCTGGAAAACCTTTCCTATGAGGGCCATAGCAGACAAACTGCTGCTCTGAATTCCTCCAAGGACTTCTGGAGGTACGTATCCAGTGCTCGCACTGAACACAGTCGATTCCTCTTCTCCTGGTCTGGAGCTAGGAAAGGAGGAGGGCAGAATGCCTGCAACACGACAGGTTGTGAGGGAGCCGTAGGGATATTAGGTACATACCCATCTCTAGGGTAGAGGAAAACACTGGCCATGCCAGGGGTGAACTTCAGGAGAGATGGGGCTACGGACAGGGCCTGTAGGTCTCTGAACTTTTTATGGAAGGATATTGCTAAAAGGAAGGGGGTCTTAACTGACAGGTGCCTAAGGGCCACCTTGGCCAAAGGCTTGAAGGGGGGGCTCAGACAGAGACGGCAACATGATGGGCAAGTCCCACACAGGCACTCTGAATTGTATCCCAGGCATCAGCCTCCGGGTGCCACGCAGGAAACGTGTCACGAGGAGTTGTTTCCTCAGCGACTGACCTGCGGGTGGGGTACAATAAGCTGCGATAGCGGACTCGTAAACCTTCAAGTTGGACGCGGCCAACCCCGTAGCAAACTGTTTCTGCAAGAACTCCAGAACCGACCCAACCAGGAAGTTGACTGGGTCTAACCGGTGGTGCTCACACCACGTGCAGAACAGTTGCCATTTGGCAGCATATGACCTCCTCGTTGAGGGAGCTCTGGAATGGAGGATGATCCCAACTACCTCAGTAGAGAGATCAGCCGCTAGAAACTGCGCCCCCTCAGGGGCCACAGCCAAAGCCTCCACAACTCTCGGCGGGGGGTAAACCAGGGTTACACCGACTTGCACCGATCTCTCCTGGAATTCCCCAAGGAGGTCCCTCAAAGAGGGACAGCAGGTCTAAAAACCACGATCTGCCAACGAGGTGCCACCAGGAGGAGACATACTCAATCCTGCCAGATTCTCTCCAGAACTCCCGGGAGCAATGCAATGTGAGGGAAGGCATACAGACGAAGCCTCGGCCACATCTGCACCATGGTGTCATGGTTGAGAGAGAGAGAACCAGAGGGGACAGTGCAAGGTCTCCCGAATCACAAACAGATCTACCTGGGCTCTGTAATACCTTTGCTATATCTGCTCCACCACCTCAGGGTGGATCCTCCATTCCCCGGGCCTCGGCCCTTGCTTCAAAAGGGCTTCTGCTCTCCAATTTAACCAGCCCGGTATGTGAACGGTTTTCAGTGAGAGGAGTTTCCAATGGGACCACAGGGGGATCTGAATCGCCAGCCTGTACAGGGGGCGAGATCGGAGACCCCCCTGGCAGTTGATGTACGAGACCACCGAACGTGTTGTCCACATGGACCATGTGGTGACCTTTCAGGTCTCAGAGGAAGTGTTCAAGTGCCAAAAGCACAGCCATCATCTCCAGGCAGTTTATGTGCCATGAAAGATGTAGCTCATCCTACTGGCCCTGGGTGGAGCCACTCATGACTGCTCCTCACCCTGTGAGGGATGTGTCTGTCGTTAGCATCACACAATGACAAGGCCCTCCCAGGACAGGGCCTTGAGACAGGAACGTGCATTCCATTCATACATCCAAGGTTCAAAGAGCACGCCTCGAAACTCTGATAGTACGGATAGGGCTGCCCCCTCGGGAGAACCCTCTATCTCTGAGCCACCACTGGAGAGGTATCACATTGGATGCCGCCGCCATGAGACCCAGCAGCTTTTGGAACTGCATCACAGTAAGTGGGTGGCCCTTTCTTACTCTCCCAACTGCTGTGAGAATATCTGCAATCCGGGCGGGAGACAACACTGCCCGCAGCACGGTTGAGTCCCATACCACACCCAAGAAGGTGGTTCTCTGCAACGGAGAAAGCACACTTTTCCCTGAATGCAGTCGTAACCCCAGCTCCTCCATGCAGGCGAGAACGACACTGCATTAGATGTTTGGGAAAAGTAAATTTGGAAGAGTTTCTTAGTAATTAAAGCAGAACCTCAGTGTGCTTTATAATAATTTATTCATGAAAAGGTGCAGATAGTTTCACTTGCTCTCTGTGTGTTCAGTGTAGAAGCTCTTGAGGAGCCAGTGTTTAGACAGTGGAGACCATGTGTACACTTCAGCTTTAACTAAACTATCACTTTAAATACTGGCATCAATTGTGTGTGTGTGTGTGTGTGTGTGTGTGTGTGTGTGTGTGTGTGTGTGTGTGTGTGTGTGTGTGTGTGTGTGTGTGTGTGTTTGTGTGTGTGTGTGTGTGTGTGTGTGTGGTAGAGGGTAACCTTGTCATGTTTAGAACTCTTTATCTTTAAAAAAACTGAATCTGTTCCACTTGGAGAGATGATACAGCTTCGACTTCATGATATCCACACACAGTTCATATCAATCACACACTTCCTATAGAGTAAGAACTGCAGGCCTGATAAGCAGAGAGATCTCTGAGCAGACGAACCAGGAGCAGGAGGATGGAGGAGGAAGGTGGAGGGAAATGAGGAAGGAGAGAAAAGGATTTTATTGCTTGTGCCAGCAGGTTGAATAATGATTATCAGCCGTGTGTATCTCTGTATATCTCATATGTGAGTCCTAGTAAAAAGAGAAACTCCTCAAAGGCTCAGTGTGTGTGTATGTGTGTATGTGTGTGTGTGTGTGTGTGTGGGGGGGGGGGGGGGGTAGAATATGATCTCATTAATAAGTGAAAGAAGCTCAGAGAGCGAAAAATACGCTTTGCTCAGAAGAAAGCCACAGCAATATCACACTGATAAACGACTGGGGGGGTGGTTGTGGGCTGGCTGATAGTGTGTGTGTGTGTGTGTGTGTGTGTGTGTGTGTGTGTGTGTGTGTTGAATGCTCTTCTGTGTCTCAAACACAAGATAAGAGAAAAATCTGTTTCTGAAATCATAGTGAATGTAAAATTATGCATGATGAGCCGAGTTTTAATTTTAAAGCTGATATTTTCTTCATAGAGAAAAAGAGAGTGATTGTGTGTGTGTATGTGTGTGTGTGTGCGTGCGTGTGTGTGTGCGCGCTCTGAAAGCCCTCCTTTATGCTCTCTGACAGCAGGAAGAAGAATGTGGCCAATCTTGTGCAGTTAATTGCATTATGATGGCAGAGTTTCCTGCTCTGCTCCTTTTCCATCAGGCACATTAGAGGAGCGCCTGCTGGGTCCTGAGCCTTCTGCACACCATCATCTCCTCTCTCTGACTGATATGCTTCTCAATCTGACATGGCTTCCCGTGTCTCCCACACATGTACCCAAGATATTTATAAAAATGTAGATTATTTTCCCGTCTCTGCAGCTACACAAATGTGATGTTTTGAATCTGAAGAAGAGAAAATAAAACCCTGCCCTGCTCCTGATCACTGCAGACTTCAGCATATGCAGAAGTTGGCTCAAGGAGTTTTTTTGCTTTTTCCAGCATAGATAAAATTCTTACACGATCTCACGCACTTCGTCCTCGACTGTGTTAAAAATCTCTGAGTGTGAGCGATGCTACAACGTTCATCTGAAGACGTTTACAGTCTACAGACTAATAAATGTACAGGAAACCTGCTAATCTCCCCATCACCTACAACTTACACTTGAAAAACATGTGTGTGTGTGTGTGTGTGTGTGTGTGTGTGTGTGTGTGTGTGTGTGTGTGTGTGTGTGTGTGTGTGTGTGTGTGTTTTTTGCTTTAGCTAATTTTCAGATGATTGATGACGGGAAGAGGATATAAAAGTAATTTTTATAATGTTTAGAGGATCTTCACAGTATAATCT
Organism: Silurus aristotelis; assembly: GCF_946808225.1. Classification (NCBI taxonomy): domain Eukaryota; kingdom Metazoa; phylum Chordata; class Actinopteri; order Siluriformes; family Siluridae; genus Silurus; species Silurus aristotelis. Next base: position 114,769 of record NC_139587.1, on the reverse strand, counting down.
GATTTGGAAAAGAGAGACACACACACACACACACACACACACACACACACACGCACACACACACACACTGATAGCGGAGTTTACTGAGACTGTGTAAAGCGTGATGAGGAATAATATTAAAACACACATCTGAAATCACACTGAATTAAACTAGCATTAAAGAAATCCCTAAAGCTCCGCCTACTTTCAAATGAAATTAGCCATAAATTTCTGTCTCTCTTAGTCTCATCGCTTACTCATCACTCTTCAGTGTTTAGTGATTTACAGACACAGGAGGAGGAGGAGCTAAAGTGGGTGGGACCCTAGATTTGTTTGGCCATTTCTGTACAAAATCATGTGAGAATATAGAGTTGTTAAGCGTAGTGTACAGCGCTCCATCCTGAGTTCTTACGCACCATCCAATTATTATAATTACAGAAAGTGTGTGACACACCAGTATTTATGTCCCACAAGTATTTTATCATATCGCCTTAATGATGAAGTTAAAAGTTAGAATGTAGTAAAGAGTGTGCTGTTAAAATGCCACCGCTGAGAAACAATTAGCAATAATCAAATCCAGAGTTACAGCTGCAGATGTTTCTGATATCACACACTTTATAAAAGACCAGATGATTTCAGTCCCTTCACACCATCAACAAACTCAAGCAGGGGGCATGGCCTAAAGTCTGAAGGTGGAGCTTGTTCACCATTAAAGCTAGTTTATTGATCATTTTGACTTTATGGTTATGGTTATGTCACCTGTTAAATTGTGATTGGTCAGAAGGGGTTGATTAATTGTCTATGACATCAATTCTAACAGTAGTGCAGGTTTACAGTAAAGAGGTGCTCTAAAACATCACTGTTTCTATAGCAACCGCTCCTTCACATTGAAGTAAAATGAGTTAAACTTTCAGTATTACACAGGAAGTGAAGGAGTCTCCAGTCCCAGTAAAGTTCTATATGTACAGTGAGGAAAATAAGTATTTGAACACTCTGCTATTTTGCAAGTTCTCCCACTTAGAAATCATGGAGGGTCTGAAATTGTCATCGTAGGTGCATGTCCACTGTGAGAGACATAATCTAAAAAAAAAAATCCAGAAATCACAATATATGATTTTTAAACTATTTATTTGTATGATACAGCTGCAAATAAGTATTTGAACACCTGTCTATCAGCTAGAATTCTGACCCTCAAAGACCTGTTAGTCTGCCTTTAAAATGTCCACCTCCACTACATTTATTATCCTAAATTAGATGCACCTGTTTGAGGTCGTTAGCTGCATAAAGACACCTGTCCACCCCATACAATCAGTAAGAATCCAACTACTAACATGGCCAAGACCAAAAAGCTGTCCAAAGACACTAGAGACAAAATTGTACACCTCCACAAGGCTGGAAAGGGCTACGGGGAAATTGCCAAGCAGCTTGGTGAAAAAAGGTCCACTGTTGGAGCAATCATTAAAAAAATGGAAGAAGCTAAACATGACTGTCAATCTCCCTCGGACTGGGGCTCCATGCAAGATCTCACCTCGTGGGGTCTCAATGGTTCTAAGAAAGGTGAGAAGTCAGCCCAGAACTACAATAGAGGAGCTGGTCAATGACCTGAAAAGAGCTGGGACCACCATTTCCAAGGTTACTGTTGGTAATACACTAAGACGTCATGGTTTGAAATCATGCATGGCACGGAAGGTTCCCCTGCTTAAACCAGCACATGTCCAGGCACGTCTTAAGTTTGCCAATGACCATTTGGATGATCCAGAGGAGTCATGGGAGAAAGTCATGTGGTCAGATGAGACCAAAATAGAACTTTTGGGTCATATTTCCACTAAACGTGTTTGGAGGAAGAAGAATGATGAGTACCATCCCAAGAACACCATCCCTACTGTGAAGCATGGGGGTGGTAGCATCATGCTTTGGGGGTGTTTTTCTGCACATGGGACAGGGCGACTGCACTGTATTAAGGAGAGGATGACCAGGGCCATGTATTGTGAGATTTTGGGGAACAACCTCCTTCAATCAGTTAGAGCATTGAAGATGGGTCGAGGCTGGGTCTTCCAACATGACAATGACCCGAAGCACACAGCCAGGATAACCAAGAAGTGGCTCTGTAAGAAGCATATCAAGGTTCTGGCATGGCCTAGCCAGTCTCCAGACCTAAACCCAATAGAGAATCTTTGGAGGGAGCTCAAACTCCGTGTTTCTCAGCGACAGGCCAGAAACCTGACTGATCTAGAGAAGATCTGTGTGGAGGAGTGGGCCAAAATCCCTCCTGCAGTGTGTGCAAACCTGGTGAAAAACTACAGGAAACGTTTGACCTCTGTAATTGCAAACAAAGGCTCCTGTACCAAATATTAACATTGACTTTCTCAGGTGTTCAAATACTTATTTGCAGCTGCATCATACAAATAAATAGTTAAAAAATCATACATTGTGATTTCTGAATTATTTTTTTTTAGATTATGTCTCTCACAGTGGACATGCACCTACGATGACCATTTCAGACCCCTCCATGATTTCTAAGTGGGAGAACTTGCAAAATAGCAGCGTGTTCAAATACTTATTTTCCTCACTGTATATATGATGTAAAGTTATATATGTATAGAATTGTGTCATTATGTAGAGTTGTGTGTAAAGGACATTAGATAGTGGATGCTTGATAACTTTCTTCTGCTCAACTCAGATAAGACAGAAGTACTTTTACTAGGACCACATGCAGCTAGAAGCAAACTTTCTGATTCTGTAGCATCTCTGGATGGTGTTTCTGTCTCAGTGTGTACAGCAGTCAAAGACCTCGGTGTGATTATTGACCCGAGTCTTTCCTTTGAGTCTCACGTGAATAATATCACCAGGATCTCCTTCTTTCATCTTAGAAATATTGGTAAAATTAGAAATATGATGTTGTTAAATCTAGGAAATATGATCACATCAGCCCTGTTTTAATCATCTACACTGCTCCTAATTCCATCTCACACTGATTATAAAATACTACTACTGACGTATAAAGCACTTAACGCTCTCACGCCGCAGTATCTGAGTGAACTTCTGTACCAGGATGATCCTCCACGCCTACTTAGATCAAAAGGTGCAGGCTATTTGTTGGTACATCAAATAATGAAAACTCCAGCAGGGGGCAGATGTTTCTCTTATAAACCCCACAGTTATGGAACAACCTTCCAATCAGTGTTCGGGACTCAGACACAGTCTCAGTGTTCAAGTCGAGGCTGAACACATATTTATTTAGTGGAGTCTTTAGTCAGTAGGTGTTTGTGAGGTAAAGGAGCAGATCTGAAGGGATCATGGATATGGAGTGTTTGGTGAACTGGGATATTTGGATGCTGTCGTCTCCTCACTCTCACACGTTCACTCAGGTTTGTTGATGGTGGTGTGGTGGGTCGTCTCTTATCCCAGAGATCCTCATGTCTGTGTTTCCTTCTGCTTCTCCCTTTTAGTTCAGAGTCCAAACTGCACAGTGACATTAACTTTCATACAACAATAAGGTGATTTAATAATCCATATCCTTCTCTTCTGTGCAGCTGGAGATGTTTCTCATCAATGCTTTGGGTGGTTCCATGTAATTCCGGAGTAAGATCAGGAGCTTTGAGGATTTGGACTGTAGTTAATATCAACAGTCTGCTACACTGACTCAGGACTACAGTTTGCTCTGATCTCCATCACTGCACCTCAACACCTTTTATTTGTAATAAATGGACATTCGGTGGCACCCAGATGAGGATGAGGTTCCCTCTTGAATCTGGTTCCTCTCAAGGTTTCTTCCTTCTGCATCTTCTGCACAAACTTACACTTATAAAGAACATATTAATTTTTATCACCACATTATCTGTGTAAAGCTGCTGTGAGATGATGTTTATTGTTAAACGTGCAATACAAAGAAAAAAGAATTGAATTGAATTGAGTTATATATGTATAGAATTATGTAATGATGTAGAGATATATGTATGTACAGACTTTAAAATGTCCTTCAGCCTGGTGTTTAAAAGTCAACTGATCCCCCATCAGAGTAAAACTGCTGCTTTAATGCTGTTTTTCTGCAGTGTTTGAAATGATTGGGTCTTTTATTGTTCTGGTGTTTATCAGTGTTTTAGGGAAACTCAGAAACTCTCCACCCAGTGTGTGAGATCATTCAGCTATGATTAGAAGTATATTTTGATTAGGGTTTGAACACCTTCTGCATTTACATCCATTTAATCAACACTAACCAAACCAAATTTCTCTAATGTAGTAGAACTTAATGAGGACAAGAAAACACACACACACACACACACACACACACACACACACACAAACAGCTGTATTTGAGCTGTTGTCAGGGCTGTAGAGAGAGCTGTATTTGAGCTGTATTTGAGCTGTATTTGAGCTGTATTTGAGTTGTATTTAAGCTGTATCATTGCGTTGTGTTGCTGTGATATGAGTGTTTAGTGGTGTTTGACCTGAACACTAGTTGTGTTTGATTTATGAGGTTGTGGGAGGTTTTTGGAGCGCTGTTCACTGCCGCTTTAACAAAATGCAAATGATGTGTAATGTTATGCAGGTTAGAAGTCTCTGTTTTCAGTTTCCATTTTCCATCCTGATCTTTTGCTTTTTTTCTGACGCATTGCTCCAGGCTGTGTGTGTGTGTGTGTGTGTGTGTGTGTGTGTGTGTGTGTGTGTGTGTGTGTGTGTGTGTGTGTGTGTGACTCACGCTGAGTTAATATACAAGGTGGTAAAGGTTGGCTTAGCTGAGAGGGGGAAAAATGTTTTTATTATTATCATTATTATTACCACATCGATGTGTAGGCATCCATTAGACAGAGAAATATGCCTTCATGCCATTTGCATGGCCCATAAACTCCTGGAGGTCGCACGCTGCATAATAATCCACCATAATGGTTTTTTCCCCTGAAAAACAAGCCCGGATGCCGTGCGACAAATTGAACTCTACTAAGTGTAAATTTGTTTCTGCCCTGATTCGCAAAGTGAGGCTTTCATTAATTTTTACCGGCACTGGAAAAAAGAGACACTAAAAGCGCTGTGTAAATACTTTGTGACTTTTGCAGTAATGGCCTCTGCCATTCCTCACTCGCTCCCTCCTTCATCCCCTCCTTCATCTCCTACCATGTCCCCTCCTTCATGCCCTCCCTCCCTCTGTTTTCCCTCCATCATTCCCTCACCTGGCCTCGTCCTCGGAGTATTAACATGCACATGACCCTATAAAAAGTGCATTTACCTGGTACACTACATTAGTGAATATGAGACACAGCCAAATTTAAAAACATCAACTTTATAAGTGAAACCACTCTGTAAATCCGGAACATTGCTCTTTCAGAAACTCAGCAGCTCATTCTGCTTGTCTAATCAGGAATCAGACATATTGTGTGAGCAAATGAGAAGATAAAGAGGAAACCAGTAGAACACAGGGAGAGAAAGCTTTTGTTTACATTATGTTTTAGCTTTTAGCTGCATATAAATGTGTATATTATATAAATGAATCCAGTGTGGAATGTTCATCTGTTGTTAAGTAAGATAACCACCTGGCATGCTACAGTGCAGCACGTGTGTGTGTGTGTGTGTGTGTGTGTGTGTGTGTGTGTGTGTGTGTGTGTGTGTGTTAGTTAGGTAATGTTGATAACAGCAGTAATAAAACCCTGCACTGAGTCCAGCTCTGTGTTCCAGATAATAAATCTGTTCTGCCTAATTGAGAAATCTTTAAACATCTCTTTAGTCCTAAACCGTCCTGAACGTCCGCAATGAGCGTTTACACGAAGCGCTGCACAGAATTAACTCATTTAATCAGCGATAAAACAAACGAACGCAGCATAACGACATTAGAAACCAGATGAAACGCAGCCATTCAGATTTTTATGAGCGGCTTCTGTACGTGCTCACGTCGGATCCCCAGCTTCACGTTTCCGTGTGTCTCTGATGGTGAGCTGTGAAGAGCACTGAGAAGTTTAAACACCTCTCCACACTGGAAGCGCTCAGCCATTAGCAGAACAACATTCCAAACACCTTGGAGCTCGTCATGGATGTGTGTGAGAGTGAGGTCACGGCAGGTCACTCCGGCTCAGCACCATCAAACCTCTGACTAATGCAGACCCCCGGCTGACCTTCACTAGCTTCAAAAGAGCACGCTAATTTTAACGCTGTGGAGATAAATACTGGGGACATGGAACAACAAAACAGCATCAGCAGCTCTCAGTGTGTCATCATGGACACTTTAAACCCTCAACACGCCCGTGTACCACCAGAGAGGAGAGAAAAGAAAATGAGAAAGTGCTGTTTAAAGAATGAATAAAAGACATTTTTTTTATGATTCTCCAGTGAATAATAATAAATATATTTCCAACGTAGAGGAAAAACACTGGGGTTTTATATGGTGCACTTTTCTGTCACTGATGTAATATGTAAGGAAGGAGTCTCCAGTGTCAGTGCTTTGTAATGTTTTTCTCTTATTAGCTGTAAGAGAGAGAATAAAGAGACGATGGTGAGAGAAAGAGTGTTTATAGCTGCTGTAACATAAGTGATGACAGGAGCATGTTTACTGACATTAACTGTAACTAGAAAAGGATAAAAAATTGTCAACAACTAAAAAGGTGGAAATGTGGTATAAGAGGAAAAAACCTCTCTCTCTCACACACACACACACACACACACACACACACACACACACACACACACACACACACCAATACTAACCAGTATCTACATCTTCTTCTAGAAAGAGAAATATTGTGTTGTTGGATATAAACTGGTGAAATGGTGTCATTAATTGGGAGTGATTGCGTTTAATTAGCTGTTAGCGTAACACTGCAGGTGGAAGTGTGATATCACTGAGCTCTGAAGCTGAAATCGAGATTTTTGTGTTTGATATCTCACCTTCAGAAGTGTGGAGAGCTGGATATTGGAGAAAAAGAAAGAAACGCGGGAGCGAGCAGAATCTCAGGACTGTTTCAGTAAATATCGGTGAGGAACTGATTAAAATGTAGACGCTGTATCTCTGAGAGTCGATCGCTCGTCTCTCTGAACATCAAAACAGCACTGAGCTTCTTTCTGCAGGATTTACATTAAATATCGCTGATAATATTTCACTTTTTATTCTGGGCTCTGTCCCTGGAACACAGAGCTGGTGTTTATTTTGATGAAGCGTTGGAGATATGAGGATTAAATACAGATGCACTTCTCCTTCTGAACATCTGCATGAAGTCTCTCTCCTCTGAATAATCCCACACACCTGAAGATCTGTGATCCACTCAAACACTGGGAAAAATCTAATCTACAAACTAATCGAGGGAATAATCAAAGTGTTTCTGATTCGAGCAGCACCACATCCTGTAAATACACACATCATCGGATCATGTACGCAGAAACATAGACGTAAATCCAGGCAGCTTCTGTTCTGATGCTGCTTTAATGGTGCTTCATATAAAACACAATCATCTCCCTCCGTGTCCATCTTTTCTCAGTCCCACGTCTGGAGTCAGGCAGGAAGGGTGTGTGAAGGGCATGTGAAGGGCGTGTAACAGGACAGAATTGGTGAAATGAAACCGAAAATAAATGGCACATGGCTTCATGTAAACACATGAAAACCAAGAAGCTGTGAGCTGAGATCTTCTCACTCAGCACAAGGAGAACACTCCTGATGTTTTTGAAATATTTGGATATTTGAGATAAGTGAATAAAAGCTCGAGTGAGCCGTCTCTCAACTAGGAAAATGATACAACTTTTTAAAAGAATTTTCCGCCTAAATCCTTATGAGCTCATGTTCTGATGTTCAGACTGTCAGGAACTTGAGAAGAACTTCACACACTTTTTACAGAGCTGAGATCGAACACCAAAAAAGTTCTTCTTTACCGAGTTTTGTTTTGTTTTGTTGTTCATGGCTCCTGGTGTTTTTCTGTCCACTTTCCCCCAATATTCAGAGCTACAGATCATTTTAATGTGAATGTGAGACAACACTGCGCTGCTGTTGTTCCTGCAGAATAAAAAGCTTTATTTCTCCTTCAAGACTCCTTTTTTATGGTCTTGGTGTCTGGAGGAACGTCACACCAGAGCTGCATGATGAATCTTATTTTTCTGTTTGTTTGAGAAGCGTGATCATCATTAGAGCGGGACGTGTTGATGTGATGGAGCAGAAACACTGCTGGTGTTCAACATCACGCTAAAGAAGACGAGCGGATGATCTTCAGAAAACCTTCTCCTTTATCACTTCAACCATC
>NC_139587.1:91577-101577 GCF_946808225.1 Silurus aristotelis | reverse complement strand
TGTTTACTCTGATCTGCACTGAGATAAAAGAGAAAAACACGGATTAGAGCTGCACTTCTATCAAATCTACAGACACAGCCCGAGGCATTGGGGCACAATGGTGCTAAGTAGGAAACACTACAGCGAGGTCAAGCTTTCCTTCTGCACACACTACAGGCGAAATTCTGTCTGCACTAAATCTCATTACACTGACAACAAGGAGGAGCAAAAAGACCAGATCGAGTTTCCTCTGGAAAAATAAGACTAGCTTTGAGTGGAATTTGGGTTTGAGAGATTATAGTAAGTACAGTGAGTTTGTCCTGGGGTGTGTGTGTGTGTGTGTGTGTGTGTGTGTGTGTGTGTGTGTGGTGTGTGTGTGTGTGTGTGTGTGTGATTCTCTCACCCTCATTTCACTCCGACTTTCATGGTGCTTCAGGTTTCTATAAAACACAATGCTGTTCGTTGTGACCCACACTGTTTAGCAGGTACCATGGCATAGTGTGTGTGTGTGTGTGTGTGTGTGTGTGTGTGTTGTGTGTGTGTGTGTGTGTGTGTGTGTGTGTGTGTGTGTGTGTGTGTGTGTGAGAGAAGATAAAAACAGAGAGAATAATGGAAAATTTGGGATCTGCAAAAATAACCAAAGAAGTATACAAACAGAGAGAGATAGAAAAATATATATATATATATAGAGAGAGGAGGGTGTGGGGGGATATGCAGAAAGAGAAAGGGAGAGATAGAGGGGGGATAAAGAGAGGAGAGAGAGGGAGGGAGAGATATAGGGAGGGCTAAAGGGGGGGGTATAAAGACAGAGATGGAGAGACGGAGAGAAATATGGAGGGAAGGAGAGGAAGGGATAGAGAGAGAGGGAGGGGGTGAGAGAGGAAGGGTGAGAGAGAGAGAGAGAGAGAGGGAGGGGGTGAGAGAGGAAGGGTGAGAGAGAGAGAGATAGAGAGAGAGAATGAGGTAAAATAGAGAGTGATAGAGTGGTGGAGAGGGAAAATGTGAGCACAAGACTGATAGAAACGACTAGAGCGATACAGAGAAAGCAGCAAAAGGGATAGAGAAAAGTGATAGATTGATGGAGAGCAATAGAGTAAAAAAGAAAAAGAGTGATAGAGAGACGGAGAGAGTGATAGAGAGACGGAGACAGCAATACAGACAAGCTTTAAAAAGAGAAGACTAATAGAGAGTAAAATTGAATGACAGAAAGATAGTGATAAGGAAACAGAGAGAGAATGATAGAAACAGGGGAATGAAGGAATAAAGTGATAGACAGAGTAGGCTGATAAAGACTGATGGAGTGATAGAGAGAGATGTGAAAAAAAAACGGCTTGGTTTGGCTGTTCAAAACACCATCCACACTAAAACCATCAACACCATCACCATCACTATCACCATCATTACTATCACCATCAACAACAACCAATATCACCATTAACACCATCACCAACATCACTATCAACATCAACAACCCTATCACCACCACCACCACCATTACCATTAACACCATCACCACCACCGACGCCATCAACACTATCACTATCAACCCCATCATCAACACTATCAAAATAACTATCACTATCAACACCACCATCACCACTATAAACACCATCACCAACATCACTATCACCATCAACACAAACACCAACATCACTGTCACTATTAACACCATTAACACAATCAACATAAGCACAATTACTATCACTATCACCATTACCATCAACACCACTATCACCATTAACAAAATCACCACCATCATCAACAGCATCAATGCCATCACTATCAACAGAATCATCAACACCACTATCACCATTAACACCAACAACACCATCATCACTACCAACACCACCATCACCACCATCAACACCATCACCATCAACACCATTAACACCATCACCACCATTACCATCAACACCATCACTATCAACACCACCATCAACACCTTCAACATCACTATTACCATCACCAACACCACTATCACCATTAACACCATCACCGCCATCATTACCACTTTCAACACAATCACCATCAACATCACTATCACCATCAACACCAACACCACTATCATAATTAACAGCATCACAATCAACACCATCACTACCAACACCACTATCACCAGGAACACGGCCACACTGCACTGACAGTGACACAGTGGTGGTATAGAGACAGAAAAGCAGTGTCTTCGTACCTAGTGTGTGAGTTGCAGTGTTGGTTGTGTGAGTTGCAGTGTGTGAGTTGCAGTGTTGGTTGTGTGAGTGTCCTCTATTTACAGTGCTGTAACATGGACTTGTCTCCGGAGACACAGGGGCCCTAGGTAGGGACCCTACAGAGCAGTTAGATATTCATTTATGCCTCAAATATCAAGCAGCACCTCGAGCTAATGAATGTAACAAGAAGAGAGACAGACTGAGAGTTAATACAGAGCAGGTACAAGCTGTCTGTCACAGAAGAGAGAGAGAGAGAGAGAGAGAGAGAGAGAGAGAGAGAGAGAGAGAGAGAGAGAGAGAGAGAGAGAGAGAGAGAGTGTGTGTGTGTGTGTGTGTGTGTGTGTGTGTGTGTGTGTGTGTGTGTGTGTGTGTTAGCATGCTAGCACTGGGCCAGATTCCGACTGGAACCTCATTATCCAAAGAACACGGGACTTCCAGCACTCACTTCACTGCAGCCTGCATGTGTTTTCACTCTGAGACTTTATTATTATATTATATTATAACATTTTTTTGTCACATTATACAACGAGGCAAAATCAGCACAGAAAATTGTAGCATTAATTATTCCAAAAAGAAGCAAATGTTATCTGGATAGAGTCTCACATATACTGTATATATAGGGTATATTTATAAAGGAAAAATATATATTTTATTTTCAACAAATATCATGCAACACGACACAAAACTATTACATGTTAAGAAGAAAAAAGCTTAATACATAAAAAAGGTGGTGATGAGGTAGGAGGTGAAAAGGACATATATAAATAAATATTTTTAATTTAGAATAGAATAGAATAGAATAGAATAGAATAGAATAGAATAAAATAGAATAGAATAGAAGGTCATATGTAATGTATTTCCAGGTAAATGAATCCAGATGTAAAATATCGAGGATCAGATTTAATGCTATTTTTAATATTAATATCATTAACCAGGCTAAAGACGAGTGCAGTGTTATAAATTCTCACACTCCTCTTTTTATTTTTTTCTCTTCATCTGTTTTGCATGACTGTGTTTTCACAGTCGTGGCGGCGGCTGAATGGAAGATGAAATAGAAGATCTGGAGGAAATGATTTCTCTTTATTGACACGTGTGTAAAAAGTATGTGAACACAGCGCTGCATCAGTTTACTCACTTTACCTCCGTCTCACTCTTTTCTCTTCTCTGAGACCAAGAACATGGCGAGATCTCTGCTCAAACACACCACTGTTCATTATATGCACATCTGTACACAGCTGTGTGTAATCATTACTGTTTGTAGTCCAGTGATGATCAGTTCCACATTCGTTTACTTTTAGTCCCGCCCACAAAACTCCATATAAGGTCACGTGCAGGTGCAGCTGTGAAAGTGAAATGAGCGATCATGATGTAGTGTAAAATAAATTAGATCATAATGAATTACTAAAGTAGGTCTGAACTCAGGATCTGTGTAGGAGATGGTGTTGAAGGTTGCGAGGTCTCCTGAAGCCTTGGTTTGTTCCAGTTCACAGAGTTTTCCTGAACACTCTGAAGTGGAAATGAAAAAGTTCTGAGTTTGAACCCAGGGCACTCAGAGGTGTTTCTGCTTCTGCTTTCAGTTTCAGATTAAAGCGTGAACATTTCTCACTGCTGGAGAAAGTACAATACCAACTGATTCATTAGAGAACTCGACCAATCAGCAGCATCGCTCCACATCACCACAGTGACTTTATCCTGAATGGTGATTTGATTATATTAGCGCAGCAGTGGCAGCTTGATGGTGCTGGGATTGTAACCTGTTGGTCAGAAGTCCAGTGTCTCAGCCCCTAAGCTTCCACACAGAATATTATGAACAAAACCTTTTTTAAGCGTTTTTAAACCCGGACACACGCTGGCCGAGCGAGATTCTAAGAAAGAACAAAGGACGCGACCCGTACCAGCGTCCGCGAGGGAAACGAGCCGGCGCCAGGAACAGGCTGAGGGCATGCGCTTACTGTGCTCCCTTAACTAGTATCCTGTTAATGTCCAGTCACTGGAGAACAAGCTCGACGACCTCAGGGCAAGGGTCAAGTTCCAGAGGGACATTCAAGACTGCAACCTTCTCTGCTTCACCGAGACATGGCTGAACCTCAGTAGTGATGAAGTACAGTTTGCGTACAGCCAGAACTGTTCTACTGAGGACGCCATCGCAAATCGTCTACACACAACGATTAGCCACCTGGACAACAGAAAAGGGAATTATGCTGTTTGTGGACTACAGTTCAGCGTTCAACACCATAATTCCCTCCACGCTCACCACTAGCCGTTCAACGATGAGACGGCCTACCTACAGAAGTTAAAAACCTGGAGAGATGGTGCCAGGAGAACAACCTTCTCCTGAACGTCAGCAAGACTAAGGAGTTGATCGTGGACTTCAGCACGAAGCAGGAGCAGTCATACCAACCGCTAAACATCAGCGGGGCCCCAGTGGAGAGAGTGGACAGTTTCCGGTACCTAGGTGTTCACATCACACAGGACCTGTCTTGGTCCTGTCACATCAACACTCTGGTGAAGAAGCCTGGTAGCGTCTGTACCATCTAAAACACTTAAGGGACTTTAAACTTCCCTCTCAGGTGCTAAAGACTTTCTACACCTGCACCATTGAGAGCGTTCTGACGGGTAGCATCACTTCCTGGTTCGGGAACAGCACCATGCAGGACAGGCAAGACCTCCAGAGGGTGGTGGTGTTTCTGTTTCAGCATGTACGGCAGTCAAAGACCTCGGTGTGATTATTGACCCGAGTCTTTCCTTTGAGTTTTACGTGAATAATTTTACCAGGATCTCCTTCTTTCACCTTAGAAATATTGCTAAAATATGATGTCGTTACAGGATGCGGAAAAACTAGTAGATGTTTTTGTAACATCTAGATTAGACTACTGTAACGCTTTACTGTCTGGGTGTTGGAGTAAGTGCAGAAATAAGCTTCAGTTAGTTCAGAATGCAGCAGCAAGAGTCCTCACTAGATCTAGAAAATATGATCACATCAGCCCTGTTTTAATCATCTACACTGCTCCCAATTCCATCTCACACTGATTATAAAATACTACTACTGACGTATAAAGCACTTAACGCTCTCACGCCGCAGTATCTGAGTGAACTTCTGTACCAGGATGATCCTCCACGCCTACTTAGATCAAAAGGTGCAGGCTATTTGTTGGTACCTTAAATAATGAAGACTCCAGCAGGGGGCAGATGTTTCTCTTATAAACCCCACAGTTATGGAACAACCTTCCAACCAGTGTTCGCGACTCAGACACAGTCTCAGTGTTCAAGTCGAGGTTGAAAACGTATTTATTCAGTCAAGCCTTTAAACAGTAGATTTTTTCCTTAGGTAAAGGCTCAGATCTGGAGGATCATGGATATGGAGTGTTTGGTGAACTGGGATATTTGGATGCTGTCGTCTCCTCACATTCACACGTTCACTCAGGTTTGTTGATGGTGGTGTGGTGGGTCGTCTCTTATTCCAGAGATCCTCATGTCTGTGTTGCCTTCTGCTTCTCCTTTTTAGTTCTGCTGCTACAGTGAATCTTACCGAAGTCCAAACTGCACAGTGACATTAACTTTCATACACCAATAAGGACACTTAATAATCCATATCCTTCTCTTCCTGTCACCCTCTCTCTCTCTCTCTCTCTCTCTCTCTCTCTCTCTCTCTCTCGGTCGAGTTAAACATGCTCCTGAGGTTCCAGTGACCACTGTTCCTGCCCCTCTCCCCTCCGTGGATCTTCCCACTTTGTCCAGGTCTGCCTCTGGATAGTGTTCTCTTCCACTGGAGGCCACTCTGTGCAGCTTGGGACGGTTTCTCATCAACACCTTGGGTGGTTCCATGTAATTCCGGAGTAGAACGGGAGCTTTGAGGATGGACTGGACTTTAGTTGATGTCAACAGTCTCCTACACTGACTCAGGAATACAGTTTGCTTCTGATCAACATCACTGAACCCCGCAACATTGTATATCTGCTTCAAATGGACATTTGGTGCAACCCAGATGAGGATGGGTTCCCTCTTGAGTCTGGTTCCTCTCAAGTTTTCTTCCTTATGCCATCTCGGGGAGTTTTTCCTTGCCACAGTTGCTTATCAGGGACAAACATACTTACAAAGAACATATTTTCTTTTAATCACCACATTATCTGTGTAAAGCTGCTTTGAGGCAATGTTCATTGTTAAAAGCGCAATACAAATAAACATGAATTTAATTGAATTGAATTGGTGCGTTCAGCTGAACGTACCATCCACACCGAGCTCCCTGACCTGCAGGACATCTACAGCACGCAGTGCCGGACCAGAGCCAGGAAGATTATGAAGGACCTCAGCTTTCCAACATTGGACTCTTTACTTTGTTGCGTTCAGGGAAACACCTCTGCTCCCTGAAAGCGAACACAGAGAGAATGAGGAGGAGCTTCTTCCCGCAGGCCATACACACACACACCATAGGAACACTGGTTCTGTTTGTTTCATTAGTCAGGAAATTCCTGCCAGTGCTTTCTCCTTGTTTCTGTAGAGTTTCTCCATGGGGTTCAATTTAATTCTTTAGCAGGAAAAACTGTGCATGTTTACTGGATATCACTGTCCCACTGACCAACCAATCACAGTTGGCAGGTCACGGGTTCTAACACCAATATATATATATATATATAGCCTTTTTAAACAACACACAAACACACAATTACCTCAGACAACTGAGCTCTGCTGTAGAAATAACATCTAATCACATCTAATCACCTTCACAATTGTGTTTAAAGAAACCAAAAATCCAGAATATAATTATCACCATTAGAAGAACTTGAATGGGTCGTTTGATCTCAGCTGTAGTTAGTGACGAATAAACAACAGAACTTTAAGACAAAACTTAACAATTCAGAGCCAAAAACACAACTGTTCATTTTAATTAGTTTTAAACATGAAGTTATAACAGTAATAAACTCAATTAAACTATAATTAATCATTAAAACTGTAATAAACAGAAACAAACATAACCATCAGATATAAAGAAACAGAAGGTAAACAAAATAATGCAAATGCAATTTATTCACTTTTATTTCTATAAAACATTTAACAATAGACATAAAGCAGCTTTACAGCGATCCAAATAATCAGTAATTATCAATAAAGAATAAACAATAATAAATGACTCAGCATAAATCACAATAAATATAATGGAAAATAAGAATAAAATAAACAGGAAGAGAAATGTATTATTATTATTATTATTATTATTATTATTATTATTATTATTATTATGGGAATTATTATTAGTAGCATTAGTAGTAGCAGTGTTGTTGTTGTTGTTGTTGTTGTTGTTGTTGTAACAGTAAAAATAAAATTAAATAAATCTATAATTTCTCTTTTGAAGAATAAATAAAGATTGTGGTTTCTACTGGTCCAGGCTGCACTGCACTTCATTCTTCTCATTATGTGTTTATTAATAAAATAGCTGTGTGTGTGTGTGTGTGTGTGTGTGTATGTGTACTGAGTGTGAGTCAGAAACAGAGCTAAAGTGTAGCGTGTTAGCGCACGTTTCTTCATCACGCTCTTCAGCTCCAACAGGAAGTGGATTTTAAACTCACGTTTCATCTAAACAAAAGATTTCTTTGGATCACAAACCAAACATTACTTGACATTTCCATTTCCATTCATTACACCTCTCTCCTCCAGCGCACTCGCTCACAAAGAAGAAGAAAACCCTGATTTCATAAGCTCGTATTCCTCAGTGAATATCAGGAGAGAGGGAGTAAAAAGAAAAGGTGGTGAGATTCAATCTCCTGCACAATATCAGCTTTATTCCCCAAATAAAAAACACAGCTTCCTTCTTTTCTTCTTTTCTCTCTCTCTCTCTCTCTCTCTCTCTCTCTCTCTCTCTCTCTCGCTTTGAGAAAGCGTTCTTTCAGAGCAGGTTTTTATTTGCGAGTGGTTTTTTTGCCTACATAAAGCCGGCGTCTCCTCGCGGGGTAAATGTTTGCGCTGGTATCAGGGAGCAGAATCGAGCGCTCTGATGACTGATAACATCGACGTCAGCGGCGTGAAAGAAGCCTTTCAGCAGACGTTTTGTACGCATGTAAAGCAGCGACGTGTTTCACTGTGTGTTTTCACAGTCGTGGCGGCGGCTGAATGGAAGATGAAATAGAAGGTCTGGAGGAAATGATTTCTCTTTATTAACACGTGTGTAAAAAGTGTGTGAACACAGCGCTGCATCAGTTTACTCACTTTACCTCCGTCTCACTCTTTTCTCTTCTCTGAGACCAAGAACATGGCGAGATCTCTGCTCAAACACACCACTGTTCATTACCTGCACATCTGTACACAGCTGTGTGTAATCATTACTGTTTGTAGTCCAGTGATGATCAGTTCCACATTCGTTTACTTTTAGTCCCGCCCACAAAACTCCATATAAGGTCAGTCGCTACGGCTGCTCATCAGGGACAAACACACACCATTCACCTTCACTGTTGATTTGTGTAAAGCTGCTTTGAGACAATGTCTGTTGTGAAAAGCGCTATACAAATAAACTTGACTTGACTTGACGTGCAGGTGCAGCTGTGAAAGTGAAATAAGCGATCATGGTAAAGACTGAACGTGTGTGTTTGTGTGTTGTATAGCTTGTAGTAAAAAAAAGTGAGGTGCATAATGAAGTGTGTGTGTGTGTGTGTGTGTGTGTGTTTGTGTGTGTTTGTGTGTGTCTCTATTTCTTTGTCTCAGTGTCTCAGTGTGGTGGTCATGAATCGTCCCACATCTCCACACCACATTGTACCACATTTCCAGGCTTTGTCATTACGCTAACACACACTAACACACAATAACACACAGTAACACACAGTAACACACGTTTACGCATGCTAACACGCTAACACGCACTCACACATGCTAACACGCACTAACGCATGCTAACACGCACTAACGCATGCTAACAGACATTCACAGAACACGTTTAAAGCTTAAACAGAATAAAGAGAGACTCGACTTTTCCTCCATCAGGATGTTTTATTTTCACTTCATTTATTTATTTTAACTTCAGCACTTTCATCCACCAGTTGGAGAAGAATCAAAGAATCTAGAGGCCAACAGAAGCCACAGCTCAGCCCTGGAATGAAGAGCAGAATGAAAAGAATCCTACACACACACACACACACACACACACACACACACACCCGGGTAGATGGAGTTCTTAGGGGCTTTAGTGAACAGTACAGTCAGAGAGAGCGAGCTCGCCCAGGGATTTCTGCCTTCGAGGCACAATCGTGACCTTTTACCCCATCACTCTCTGATCAATACAGGCCTTTCAGCACTCAGTATGCAGGCTGTACTTCCTGTTCCACCATGCCGGGGTAACAAGGGAGAGAGCCGGAGAGAAATGCCCCGGGCACTGCATCTGGTCTTGGGGAGGCTGAACAGATCCTCCAGAATCAAAAGCCACATTGAAATGGCAGAAAATGAGTTTATAATGACACACAATGATGATCTTACACCAGGAAGCGCTCTTCATAATGATGATGATGATGATGATGATGATGATGATGATGATGATGAAACTGATGGGTCATAAAATGTCTGAGTCCACTACTGAAAACTTTATATTTTATCATTTATCAGAAGAATAATCCAAAACATGATAATGTTTCTTAAACACGAGTTTATCATTCTTCTCTAATGGAGGAAGAGAAAGAGAGCGAGAGAGAGAGAGAGAGAGAGAACTAAAACTTTATACAAAAAGGCTTGTAAATGTGAATGACTAAAGCAAAGCTGTGATGAAGCGATGGTGAAAACAACTTCTGACTCACTGACTCCTGATTCACTGACTCCTGATTCACTGACTCCTGATT
>NC_139587.1:84077-86577 GCF_946808225.1 Silurus aristotelis | reverse complement strand
ACCACCATCATCATCACCACCATCATCATCATCACCGTCATCATCATCACCACCATCCTCATCATCACCACCATCATCATCATCACCAGCATCATCATCACCACCATCATCATTATCACCATCATCATCATTATCATCACCATCATCATCACCATCCTCATCATCACCACCATCATCATCATCACCACCATCCTCATCATCACTATCACCATCATCACCACCATCCTCATCATCACCACCATCCTCATCATCACCATCACCATCATCACCACCATCCTTATCATCACCACCATCCTCATCATCACCACCATCCTCATCATCACCATCATCACCACCATCCTCATCACCACCACCATTATCATCACCACCATCATCATCATCACCGTCATCATCATCACCACCATCCTCATCATCACCCCCATCCTCATCATCACCATCACCATCATCACCAGCATCCTCATCATCACCACCATCATCATCATCACCGTCATCATCATCACCACCATCCTCATCATCACCGTCATCATCATCATCACCACCATCCTCATCATCCTCATCATCATCATAACCATAATCACCACCATCATCATCATCATCACCATAATCACCACCATCCTCATCATCACCACCATCATCATCACCACCATCCTCATCATCACCATCACCATCATCATCACTATCCTCATCATCACCACCATCTTCATCATCACCATCACCATCATCACCACCATCCTCATCATCACCACAATCATCATCACCACCATCATCATCATCACCGTCATCATCACCACCATCCTCATCATCACCACCATCCTCATCATCACCATCACCATCATCACCACCATCCTCATTATCACCACCATCATCATCACCACCATCATCATCATCACCGTCATCATCATCATCATAACCATAATCACCACCATCCTCATCATCATCACTATCATCATCATCACCATCATCACCACCATCCTCATCATCACCACCATCATCATCACCACAATCATCATCATCACCGTCATCATCATCACCACCATCCTCATCATCACCACCATCATCATCACCACCATCATCATCATCACCGTCATCATCATCACCACCATCCTCATCATCACCACCATCATCATCATCACCAGCATCATCATCACCACCATCATCATTATCACCATCATCATCATTATCATCAACATCATCATCACCATCCTCATCATCACCACCATTATCATCATCACCACCATCCTCATCATCACTATCACCATCATCACCACCATCCTCATCATCACCACCATCCTCATCATCACCATCACCATCATCACCACCATCCTTATCATCACCACCATCCTCATCATCACCACCATCCTCATCATCACCATCATCACCACCATCCTCATCACCACCACCATTATCATCACCACCATCATCATCATCACCGTCATCATCATCACCACCATCCTCATCATCACCCCCATCCTCATCATCACCATCACCATCATCACCAGCATCCTCATCATCACCACCATCATCATCATCACCGTCATCATCATCACCACCATCCTCATCATCACCGTCATCATCATCATCACCACCATCCTCATCATCCTCATCATCATCATAACCATAATCACCACCATCATCATCATCATCACCATAATCACCACCATCCTCATCATCACCACCATCATCATCACCACCATCCTCATCATCACCATCACCATCATCATCACTATCCTCATCATCACCACCATCTTCATCATCACCATCACCATCATCACCACCATCCTCATCATCACCACAATCATCATCACCACCATCATCATCATCACCGTCATCATCACCACCATCCTCATCATCACCACCATCCTCATCATCACCATCACCATCATCACCACCATCCTCATTATCACCACCATCATCATCACCACCATCATCATCATCACCGTCATCATCATCATCATAACCATAATCACCACCATCCTCATCATCATCACTATCATCATCATCACCATCATCACCACCATCCTCATCATCACCACCATCATCATCACCACAATCATCATCATCACCGTCATCATCATCACCACCATCCTCATCATCACCACCATCATCATCACCACCATCATCATCATCACCGTCATCATCATCACCACCATCCTCATCATCACCACCATCATCATCATCACCAGCATCATCATCACCACCATCATCATTATCACCATCATCATCATTATCATCAACATCATCATCACCATCCTCATCATCACCACCATTATCATCATCACCACCATCCTCATCATCACTATCACCATCATCACCACCATCCTCATCATCACCACCATCCTCATCATCACTCATCACCACCATCCTCATCATCACCATCATCACCACCATCCTCATCACCACCACCATTATCATCACCACCATCATCATCATCACCGTCATCATCATCACCACCATCCTCATCATCACCGTCATCATCATCATCACCACCATCCTCATCATC
>NC_139587.1:53674-76174 GCF_946808225.1 Silurus aristotelis | reverse complement strand
TCCAGCTGTTCATACTTTAAATCAAATGATTTCAAGAAAATACTTGGAAACATTTTTGCTCTTGCACACCAAACTCGTGCCTAATTAACGGATTTGCATATTCCTGCTCTTAATACATCTGTGAACAGCTGGATCCGATCAGATTATAAGGAAGAGACATGTTCTCATTCTCACAGTGCACTACTGATAAAACTCTTCACCAAGTGCACTACTGATAAAACACTTCACCAAGTGCACTACTGATAAAACACTTCACCAAGTGCACTACTGATAAAACACTTCACCAAGTGCACTACTGATAAAACACTTCACCAAGTGCACTACTGATGAAACACTTCACCAAGTGCACTACTGATAAAACACTTCACCAAGTGCACTACTGATAAAACTCTTCACCAAGTGCACTACTGATAAAACTCTTCACCAAGTGCACTACTGATAAAACTCTTCACCAAGTGCACTACTGATAAAACACTTCACCAAGTGCACTACTGATAAAACACTTCACCAAGTGCACTACTGATAAAACTCTTCACCAAGTGCACTACTGATAAAACTCTTCACCAAGTGCACTACTGATAAAACTCTTCACCAAGTGCACTACTGATAAAACACTTCACCAAGTGCACTACTGATAAAACACTTCACCAAGTGCACTACTGATAAAACACTTCACCAAGTGCACTACTGATAAAACACTTCACCAAGTGCACTACTGATAAAACACTTCACCAAGTGCACTACTGATAAAACTCTTCACCAAGTGCACTACTGATAAAACACTTCACCAAGTGCACTACTGATAAAACTCTTCACCAAGTGCACTACTGATAAAACTCTTCACCAAGTGCACTACTGATAAAACACTTCACCAAGTGCACTACTGATAAAACACTTCACCAAGTGCACTACTGATAAAACACTTCACCAAGTGCACTACTGATAAAACACTTCACCAAGTGCACTACTGATAAAACTCTTCACCAAGTGCACTACTGATAAAACACTTCACCAAGTGCACTACTGATAAAACACTTCACCAAGTGCACTACTGATAAAACTCTTCACCAAGTGCACTACTGATAAAACTCTTCACCAAGTGCACTACTGATAAAACACTTCACCAAGTGCACTACTGATAAAACACTTCACCAAGTGCACTACTGATAAAACACTTCACCAAGTGCACTACTGATAAAACTCTTCACCAAGTGCACTACTGATAAAACTCTTCACCAAGTGCACTACTGATAAAACACTTCACCAAGTGCACTACTGATAAAACTCTTCACCAAGTGCACTACTGATAAAACTCTTCACCAAGTGCACTACTGATAAAACACTTCACCAAGTGCACTACTGATAAAACACTTCACCAAGTGCACTACTGATAAAACTCTTCACCAAGTGCACCTCCGGTTCTGTGGTGCGCACTTCCGGGTCGGCGGCCATCTTGCCGATTTTCCCGCGCCTCCCAGTATTTAAGGACAACTAAGACTTTAGCTCTGGGCCAGATTAGTTTAATTACACCCTTGATCCACTTTATCAAGTGCAATACTGTGGTGTTTCTAGAGCCTTTTGACTTCTAAATTAAACTTTGATAAGTGAAAAAATAAGCATGAAGCTATTTAGCATGCTGACCCTGTAAATGCGCTAGTTAGCTCAGTCACAACGTTTTGAACAGATAAGATTATCCAGCCGAGTTGCCATGGCAACCAAAATGTTTATATTGCCATAATTTTGTTTCTAGAGTGTTTTATTAAAAATCAATCAGCTCCAAGTTCACACTGCAATATTTTATAGTGTCTTACAAGTTGTGTTGTGTTGAGATGTGTTTAGTTGTGTTGAGTTGTGTTTTGTTAAATTGTGTTGAGTTGAGTTGTGTTGAGTTGGGCGGTGTTAAGTTGAGTTGTGTTTTGTTGCCAAATTTATGTAAACACACCCACAGGTTTAGTTCTCATGAACAGAAGTGTGTGTTGTTAAATGTTGTGTTGTGTTTAGCTTCATTTCTAAATAAAAGTGTGTTATTAATAAATCATTTCTATTTATGGTCATTAATCAGGCCGCCGTCGTCATGGATACGGTCGAGCCAAACAAAAACATCCCAGACGTTTGTAATTATGTCACGTCTCTGACACTCAGGATGTTAATGGGGGCAAATTGAAAGGAAGCAAAGGATCATGGGAGCACATTCATTAATGCTTGTTTATTGGGTGACCACCACACACACACACACACACACACACACACACACACACACACACACACACACACACACACACACACACACACACACACACACACTTATTTGGAGACACTGTCTTAAGACTGTCAGGTCTCATTACTCCAGGATTTGAACATCAGTGTGAAGGACGAGTGACGAATCAAATGCACACACACACACACACACACACACACACACACACACACACACACACACACACACACACACACAGACATTACAAGCTGACTGCCCATAATAATCAGATAGATAGATAGATAGATAGATAGATAGATAGATAGATAGATAGATAGATAGATAGATAGATAGATAGATAGATAGATAGATAGATAGATAGATAGATAGATAAACATTTTGGGGAAATAATGTGGAGAGGTGTTTTTAACACTAGCCTGAGTGTAGGTGGGTGTACAGACAATGTTCTGAGTGGGTGATGTTCCTAATAATGGTCCTCTTCTTCTGCAGAATGTTGTGGATTGTACAGAGACAAAGATAATCCAGGGAGAGGATTGTAGCGGCTGATGTAAAGTCTTTCAGAGCAGATGCTGTTCCACATGGAGATGTAGTGTTTTAGCATGCACTGAAAGCTCCTCTAGAAGCTTACAGAAATGTGAGGAGAAAGACTTCATCAGTGTCCTCACCAGTGTTGTGCTCATTACTAAAAAATAGTAACTAGTTACAGTTACTCGTTACTTCATTCAAAAAGTAACTCAGTTTACACCAAAAAGTAATGCGTTACTGTTAAAAGTAACTTTTTAGTTACGTTTTTAAATAACGTTCTTTAATGTTCCCATTAATGCCCATTTTTGCGTTATGGTTTATACAAACACAAAACTGACACAAAGTTATTTTTAAACACTATTATATTAAAGTCAGAGCAGCACAAACTGAATATATCACAAGGATTTTTGAAAAAAGAACAAAACAAGCTGAATAATAGATTCACAATCAAACACTAAAGTGGCTTCTGCTGTTGTGTTGAGCTCTTAAACATGTTCCTTTCACAGCTGAAATATGAAAACTATCAACAATGTAGAACACAACACCGGGTTAGCGCATAGCTTCTAGCTTCTAGCATGGAGGTCCTGGAGAAGCTTCAACAGGTTGGAGTTGCTGTTTATCACAGTAGATACGAGCTTCGAACCAGAAAGACACAACTCACATTTGACTAAAAAGTGTTTGTCTTTATGCTCAACTAAAGTGAAATAATGATCATATTTCCACTTTGAGAAACTCGTCTTGCTCTCGCCTCGACTCGCCATTACTGCTGCACAGACCTGAATAAACAGAGACACGCCCACAGTGCATCTTCTTCCTGTTTACAGTGGTTCATCCACCAATCCTACAATA
Organism: Silurus aristotelis; assembly: GCF_946808225.1. NCBI lineage: Eukaryota > Metazoa > Chordata > Actinopteri > Siluriformes > Siluridae > Silurus > Silurus aristotelis. The sequence continues at coordinate 72,582 of NC_139587.1, read as the reverse complement.
AGTCTTTGCTGTAAGCAGGTCAGACTGTAGTCTACACTTTAGCCCAAATTCATTCATTTAAAAAACGCATAACACACCATACGGTAACGGAGTTTCTTTATTTAACGCGTTACAGTATTAGTTACTGTCAAAAGTAACTGCGTTACAGTAACACGTTACTGCCCAACACTGGTCCTCACAATGTAGACCTACTGCTTCTCAGGACACTGAAAAACAGGTGTACCTCAAGCAGATGTACAGGGGATTGTCTAAGGCGCTGTCCTGGTGCTGAATTCAAGATTGTAGTAGCACTACACCACCACCATGTACCTTCTCCCTGTGGACCAGACATCACAACCTGTGGACCATGAAATCAGATTGTGGGATGGTTCTAGTGGTGGTGGAGGAGGGAACAAGGACACAAGCTCTTCAAAAACTCTCAGAAATATTGTCTACTGTGGACAGATTGAGCTTTATATAACGAAGAGACGTACTGTAGTGTCTTCTATAAACAGGATGATGGAGCTGTAATCAGAGCACATGACCATCTCCCTCTCTTCCTCTCTCTCTCACTGAGCTGTGTGTGTTGCTCTAATCAAACTCAGATCATGAGGAACCTGTCTCCTGGAGATAATTGTAAAACATCTAAAGATGAAAAGTGTAAATGGAAGAAACGTATCCAGTGAGATCAATAAACAGGACACAGGATGAGAGTCTCATCTCTTTCAGTGATTATTAGATTGTACATTTATCATCAGGTGTTCAAAATAATTACAGTGGATTTTCCTGTAACACGTGTATCTATGTGTGTGTGTGCATGTGTGCATGTGTGCGTGTGTGTGCGTGCGTGTGTGTGTGTGTGTGTGTGTGTGTGTGTGTGTCTGTTGAAAGGAAGCACAAACAGAACTCTTGCTTCAAATTATTCTGAGATAATTGAGGCCAGAAGACAATCGATGTGATTTATTTCAGCTTTTATTCACTGACTATGGACTTCACAGGGTCAGAACTTCACATACACCAAGCTGACTGTCTCAGCAAAGCTTTCAGAAGATTCCACAAATAAATGGAATATGGTTTCCGATTGGCCACTGGTTATAAAGAGGTGTTCAGGACTAATTAGATACAGTATGGTTTTACCCTGTAATACCATTAGATCCTGAACCTTCACAGTACAACTTCCAAACTACTCAAGATATCAGAAGCATCTACAAACATCTGGATGCCAAAATCAGAGCAGAACACAGACACACATTGGAAGCCCATGCACTCCCAGTGAGGAACTTAGTCTGAGATTAAAGGATCAACTGAACATCAGAGCAAATACTAAGCAACTGGAGACGAATTCGAAAATATCAGAGAACATGTTGTGTTACTGAAAAACATTGAGATGATTGTAGTAATATGATAAAAGTGAAAGGTCACCAAGAACATCATGTGAGAACAGGAGAACATCAGTGAACTGCACGGGGAACTGCGCCGTCTCGGATCACAAGACCCTACAGAGGATAGTGAGGATGGCTGAGATCATCAGAGTCTCTCTCCCCTCTATCACTCTTTACACCACACGCTGCATCTGCAAAGCCAACAGCATTGTGAATGAACACACATTTTGTGTTTTGTGTATTTGTCCCACACTGTGTTCTGTTGTCTGTCTGCACTGTTTGCATTGGTTGCACACGATGCACTTTATGTGGTGAGGACACTTACTGTAGTCCTAAACTCTGTGTTCTGTTATGTAGCTTTATGTTGTGTGTTGCAGCTTTGTGTGGTTTTGTGTAGCACCAGGGTTCTGGAGGAACATTGTCTCATTTTCACAGAGTAGTGCATCAGATATATATGACTGAAATGACAATAAAAGCTTCTAAAGAGGCTGATGAGTGTGTGCTGCTGCTTCATTAAAAGGGATTACCGACCTGTCTACTTGTCATTGTGTGTGTGTGTGTGTGTGTGTGTGTGTGTGTGTGTGTGTGTGTGTGTGTGTTTGTGTGTGTGTGTGTGTGTGTGTGTGTGTGTGTGTGTGTGTCTGTCTGTGTGTGTGTGTGTGTGTGTGTGTGTGTGTGTGTGTGTGTGTGTGTGTGTGTGTGTGTGTGTGTGATGACCAGGTTCTAGCAGGTCATGTTTTCTCTCTGTCTCTCAGTGTTTATTGTGATGCAGTGCCCTATTCCTCATCCACTCACTAGCAGCTACATCACCTTTATCACCACCTTCACCTCCATCACCACCACCACCTCTATCTACACCATCACCTCCATTACCATCATCACCACCTCAGCACCTTGATCACTACCATCACCATGACAGCAGTGCTTCTCTCTCTCTCTCTCTCTCTCTCTCTCTCTCTCTCTCTCTCTCTCTCTCACTCTCTCTCTCTCTCTCTCTCTCTCTCTATCGCCCACGGTTCTCTGGCAGGGTTCTGCTGCTACACTGCATCACTCTGTGAAGATGCTCAAGTGGCAATCAGCTATAATTAGTCAGAGAGGCTCCTACACTCCTCCTCCTCCATCATCTTCCAGCATCATCTATCCTCTTATCTTATCCCCCCCATCTTTCTCTCTCTCTCTCTGTCTCTCTCTCTCTCTCTCTCTCTCTCTCTCTCTCTCTCTCTCAGGAAGAAGTCAGGAAACTGTTCATCCGTTTTTAGCATCCCTTAGCAAATTAAAAGGGGCCTGGGAAGCTGGAGATCCTGATCGGAGTCAGTGTGATGAGATGTCATAACACATTCACTTCTCTGAGAAAGGAGAAGGAAAAGTGACGTTCATTTCCGATTCTCTTTCAGCTGCCCTGACAGAGCGTTCCTCACCCAGACAAATGGATAATGGGCTCCTCCTGCCACTTTAAACTTATTACTCCAGCCCACACACATCAATTTCCCTCATCCCTCCATCTTTACCTCTCTCTGCCCCTGCGCTTCAACACACACCTCCCCTCTAAACTCCATTCAGGCCTGTATTTAACCATCATCCATCTCATCTGACCCATCACAGCCAGACTCAACCAAACCCATCCCAACCCATTTCAGCCTGGCTCAAACAAACCTGACACACTTAAACCAATCACAACCCATCCTGACCAAACCCATTAAATCCCAGCTCATCCCGGCCTGACCCGATTCACCAAACCAACAAACACCCATCCCGACTCGAAACAAACCCATTCTGACCTGACCCAACTCATCTCAACCTATCAAATAATGTTTATTAGTGTGTGTGTGTGTGTGTGTGTGTGTGTGTGTGTGTGTGTGTGTGTGTTCAGATCACACTCCATTAAACCTGTCAAATAGCTCTATGTTCATGTTTAAGTGCCTGTAATGTTTATTTCAGCTTTTCCCAATTTAACCAGTAATCCCAGTGTTTTCAATATCCAGTGTGCTCATTGTTCCCAGATTACCTTGTCTTCCCAGTTTTCCCAGTGGTAAAGTTCCAAATGCCCAACTCCTGATGTAACGTGAGTTGAACTTGTCACCACTAAGGCACAAGGATGTTACACATTTTATTTATCTGCTGTGTTTTTATGGCTTTTCTTTAAAATGCCAATCAGATGAAACACAGCAGCATCTCAGAGGCTCATTAGGATTAATCGGGCGTGTGGAGGGGATATCCAGCGCTGCATGGGACATGTTGTTTCTCCAGAATTCTCCAGCGTGTATTTCACATTTTCATTTTCACCCCCAGCATCGCTCTCCAGGTTTTAATAACACAATCTGGATTTTGCGCTCTCCGTTCCCTTGTATTAATGTCTGTCATTAGTCACTGTGGCACGAGCAGACGGCACTCTATCTGCTCAACACATGTGATGATTAGAAGAGGGGCAGCGGGCGATTCATTTCACCGTACAGCCGAGAAAAACGTACTCGTAAAGGCCTGAGACATATTTATACATGCTGCCAATCACTGTGTGTGTGTGTGTGTGTGTGTGTGTGTGTGTGTGTGTGTGTGTGTGTGTGTGTGTGTGTGTGTACACCCTAACAACACTTTAATGCTGTGAAATTGTAACACCCTGACAAGATCGCAACAGTGTAACAATGTAATAACACTGTAACCCCCTAACAACATCGTAATACTGTAACACTCTGACACACTGTAACAGTATTGAACAGAAAAACACTTTCACAGCCACTAAGCAGCTTCAGTCCTGGTTATGTCAACTCTCTCACAGGTTTGTTGTCATGGTAACGATGCTAATCAACACTTCATCACGTCAATCAACATGTCAGCTGCACGTATGTTTGGTCCTAATTCCAGTTAAACTCACGTGAACATGTTTTCAGTGTAAAATCTCGCACTTTGTTCCCTCCATTAGCTCGAGTGAATAAGAGCGGTGTTCCAGTGAGACACTAAATCGAGCTCTTAGCGACGGTTTGGAGCATAAACAGGAAGTGCAGATTACTGGCTAAATATACAACATGTGGGACGCAGGTCGCGGCTAACAACCAAAATCATGAGATTAGGTGTGTGTTAGATTATTTTATCTACATAAGCAGTGCATCACACATACTGTTGCTTAGACATTGCAAGGTTTTGTGTGTGTGTGTGTGTGTGTGTGTGTGTGTGTGTGTGTGTGTGTGTGTGTGTGTGGGTGTGCTACATGTATGTTGCTCTGGGCTTATAATTATTATTATTTTTTTTATATTTTTGTTATTAGTACACCAGTGGATTATTGTGGTTTGGAACACAGCCATGGCCTAAATTGCACCTGTTAATCACACAGTGCTCTCGCACCACTCGCACACTAAACACTGTGGGGTCATGGAATACAAATTATTAATCATTCCAGTAGATGATGGTTTGGGATGGAGCCAATGTCTGAAGGCCAAAACTCACCATCTGGTTAGCAGGGCAAGAGAAGAGAAGAGAAGAGAAGAGAAGAGAAGAGAAGAGAAGAGAAGAGAAGAGAAGAGAAGAGAAGAGAAGAGAAGAGAAGAGAAGAGAAGAGAAGAGAAGAGAAGAAACACTTAATGGAGTTGGTTTGTATTTGTACACACACACACACACACACACACACACACACACAAAGGTGCAGCAAAGTGTTAATAATGTGAAGAGTGTTAATAAGGAAACTGTGTTAATGAACGTGTTCATTTTCTCTTTTTCTGAAATTAAAGCTTAAGTGTTTTAACACAGTTCAGTTCACACACATTTACACACCAGAACACACAAAAACACACACACTCACACTCACACACACACACACACACATCCTCTCACTCAAACACACACACACACACACACACACACTATTACTCACACACACACACACACACACACACACACTAATACTCACACACACACATACACTCACACTCACACACACACACACACACACACACACACACACACACACACACACACACACACACACACTAATACTCACACACACACACACACACACATATACACTCACACACACACACACACACACACACACACACACACACACACACACACACACACACACACACACAATACTCACACTCACACACACACATTCTCTCACTCAAACACACACACTCACACACACACACAATTTATTTGGAACACAGCCGCCGTCCACACATGCTGCCTACATAGGCACCCTCCATCAGTCCCTACATGTCTTCGTCCCACATCATATAGTTCCTGCAGATCGTCAGGTGGAAGTCAGATGTTGAGTCTCCATGATTTGTTTCAGTATTTCAGGCTACGTCGTGCGCTAACAGGCTAACGATCCCACAGTGTGCATGTGCAGTGTCCCAAACCACACACTCACTTTCCTATTTCCCATTTCTGATGCATGTGTTTGGGACAGATCTTCTGTTTCGCTTATGTTTAGCTCACAGCTGCAGTCATTAGCATTAGCACACGACCATAAATCAAACGATTACAGGAGCTGACAGAAGAATTCTTCATTTCAGCTCTTTATACTGTCATGTCTCACAAACAGCTGCCATTATGCTCCTGCAGGACGTTCCTCTGACCACGTTTCTCTGACCATGTTTCTCTGACCACGTTCCTCTGACCACGTTCCTCTCATTACGTTCCTCTCATTACGTTCTTCTGACCACATTCCTCTGATCACGTTCCTCTCATTACGTTCTTCTGACCACGTTCCTCTCCCCACGTTCCTTTGACCACGTTCTTTTTATTACGTTCTTTGGACCATGTTCCTCTGATCACGTTCCTCTCATTACGTTCCTCTCACCACGTTCCTCTTATTACGTTCTTCTGATCATGTTCATCTAAAACACTTTTTCATTAACTCCATAGGAATTTATTAATCCAAAGTGTGAGATGTTTTTCTGCAGTAGATGTTGAGTGTGAGAGTGTATCATTTGGCTGTCACTGTGAGGAACATTTTATTTTCCCCTGCACTGTGATTAAATCAGAGGAATGAAGAACACTGGAGACAGTCAGGAGATGACGTTCCATCAGAGAGACTGAGAGACTCACTAACACGAGCTGCAGTTTTGAAGCCACTGAGGAGTTTTTATCCAAATATTGTTACTGCATCAATAACATTTGATAACATTGTGTGTGTGTGTGTGTGTGTGTGTGTGTGTGTGTGTGCGTGCGTGCGTGTGAGTGTGTGTGCGAGCGTGCGTGCGTGCGTGCGTGTGAGTGTGTGTGTGTGTGTGTGTGTGTGTGTGTGTGTGTGTGTGTGTGTGTGTGCGAGCGTGCGTGCGTGCGTGTGAGTGTGCGAGCGTGCGTGCGTGCGTGTGTGTGAGTGAGTGTGTGTGTGTGTGTGTGTGTGTGTGTGTGTGTGTGTGTGTGTGTGTGCGAGCGTGCGTGCGTGCGTGCGTGTGCGTGGGTGTGTGTGTGCGAGCGTGCGTGTGAGTGTGTGTGTGTGTGTGTGTGTGTGTGTGTGTGTGTGTGTGTGTGTGTGCGAGCGTGCGTGCGTGCGTGTGCGTGTGTGCGAGCATGCGTGCGTGTGCGTGGGTGTGTGTGTGTGTGCGAGCGTGCGTGCGTGTGTGTGGGTGTGTGTGTGTGCAAGCGTGCGTGCGTGTGCGTGGGTGTGTGTGTGTGTGGGTGTGTGTGTGTGTGCGAGCGTGCGTGCGTGTGTGTGGGTGTGTGTGTGTGCGAGCGTGCGTGCGTGTGTGTGAGTGTGTGTGTGTGCAAGCGTGCGTGTGTGTGTGTGAGTGTGTGTGTGTGTGCAAGCGTGCGTGCGTGTGCGTGGGTGTGTGTGTGTGTGGGTGTGTGTGTGTGTGCGTGTGTGTGTGTGAGAGAGAGAGACCTGCTGCACACACAGAGCTAATCATAGCACTGATCTCTAAACTCCGCCGGTGTTTTAATGACTCACATCTTCTGATTTATTTTGATGATTATTTTCTTCTCTCTCCTCGGAGCAGCGCTGAAACCCCCAGTGTGGTTCTAACATCTCGAATACGGTTCTCATGTTTGTATGCAGTCATTTCCTGGGTTCTTGAAGCTTCATCTCAATTCCATATCTGCCACCAAGAAAACCTCAGTCCAGTTGTAAGCAGCTGATGATCCTCAGATCAGCTCGAATTCTTTCAGATCTACACTTTGTCATTTTCACATCAGATTCGTGTTTATTAAAACTCTTTCCTAATGGATTTAATTAAACTATAGGGGGCGCTACAGGAAATGACATCATCATGTATTATTAATGTCATTCTGAGTGATCATCAAACGAGGAACAATCACAGCTTTAACTGCAAACCCTTTTTTTCCCAGACTGATTCTCCCTCGAGGTGAAAACCAGAATCGAAGCTCGAATGCTCCAAATGGCTTTGCTAACATTTCCTCTCTGCAGGTCAAAGGTCAAAGGTCAGATGAATAACGTGCCATTAGCGGCCCACGAGCCTCCATTACTGAAGATAATGTGAAGCCGTCGTTCGCCCACCTCCGAGTTCGTTTCCCATCAGCCCCGGCGTTGAGTCTCTCACAGCCTCGTGCCCGTGAGCGTGAGCTGAGCATCACTGCGTATTTAATGAGCGTTAGATTTTCTCTTTACGACTCCACAGAGGTGTGTGTTTACGCCGCCATGCTAACAGAAAGGTCGAGATCTTTTCTGGAAATCTATTCTCATTTGGATCAATAAGAGTCTCCAAACGTTCCGAGAAAACTTCTACTGTTATTTCCATAAACGTGTTGTGGACTTTTCTCTCTGCGTTCTTTCTTCTGTGTGATTCGAGTTTCTCTCAGACCACCGAGCTGCTTATCTCCAGCTACACACCTGCAAATCACGCTGTAATGAACTACACAACGCTAATGACGCAAATATTTCACATTTCCATATCGACATGCGCAACAGCTCACACTCACCGCCGCTGAACGTGACGGATTAAAAGAGACAGACGTGGAAAAAAGACAAAATGTGAAAGAGAAGGAAAAGAGTCATTACAGAAAAGTTAAAGTGAGGCTGCTGATTGGACGACTGCTGATGACATCATCAATGTGAATTGAAATTCTCCAACATTCCGTCAGTGAGAACAGAAAGAAAGAAAAGCTGATTGATTGGTTGTGGTAACACCCACTATGACATCATCAGCTGTTGGTTGGTTCAGAGGGAGTGGCCCCTATAATAATAATAATAATAATAATAATAATAATAATAATAATAATAATAATAATAATAATAATAATAAACATTAGTATATAATGATAAATGTATATGTTAAGATTTTCATTTAAAACAAAAAATGTGTAAAATTGGTGAATGAACAACTGAGCTTTAATTTATTCAATTAATTTTATGCTAATTAACCTCTCAATCCGTAGTGACAATATGATGTTTTTCCAACAATTTACCAACAAATCTCCTCCACCTCCTCCATCTCCTCCACCTCCCCCATCTCCTCCACCTCCTCCATCTCCTCCACCATTCCTTCACCTCGTGTCTCTGCATTCAGCTCTGATTTTACATTTAAGGTGTAAATTAGCAGCTCGTTATGTTAATTAGTGTGACAGATGAAGATGTTTCCCAGTCAGATGATGTTTGTCTAACTAAAGTTCTTGTTGTGTTACTGCTGTATAGAAGACTGACTTAAAAAAATGACATCAGCTGGCTCCGCTTACGTTCTCCTTAAGATTAAACTTTTCTCTAAAGAACGTTCTAGAGATGATTTATGGTGTGTAGTGAACCTTCATTTGGCTCTTTTCCATCAGAAAGTAAACATGTGTAAGATGGAGTTTTGGTCCATGGGAGAGAAATTAATGTTCAACACTTCAACACACAGCGACCTGCAGCGGTTCATCACGTTCACACACACGGTGCATAAATGGGAAATTAATCAGTGCTCCGCTTCATTTCCATCAGTTTATCAGCACTGAGAGCTGGGTGAAGAAGGTCATCACTCCATCTTTGGACGTGTGTGGGAGGAGTTTACCATCACGCTGACATTCAACCATAAAGATGTAGATTTTCTGTTGGCGTTTGGAAACGAGGATCTCTGAGAGGAGATGAGGCTCAACACTGCAGCACTTTATCCACTCCATCCAGGAGAAAGTTCAACAGCAGACATTTTCCAAAAATTATATTTAACGAGTGTAGGAGAGACGGGTCACGAGGGTGAACAGGAGGAGAACCAGCGCAAAATAGTCCTTTAATAAAAGTAGTGAAAATCAGATAAAAGTTGTGAAGAGACACTTCAGTGAAAGTGCAGACAATTAAACATGCCAGGGGTCAAATCAGGTCACTTTCTTCCTCTTCAATGCTTTTTTCACAATTATTTGTAAATAAAAAGTGTCTTTTATAAAGAGCTGTTTTGTTTCTGTTTGTGGGCGGAGTTACAGGTGGACTAAATATTTATATCTGTTTTTATTCGTACAAAATCATCCTTACATCACCTGCTCAGAGTATTAATAGGATAAATGTACATAAATATGTTAAATCCTGTACATATAAAATATAAACTGAAATGATGGAAAAACTAAAACATCTTGTAATGCAGGAAAGTTCACCAGAGATCTTACAGGAGTTACAGTCACAAGCAGGTGGAATATCGGGTGGAATATCGGGTGGAATATCAGGTGGAATATCAGGTGGAATATCACACTTTTCACACTCCTACCATCAGGAAAACGGTTCCGAAGCATTCGGGCCATTACAACAAGACCTTCTTACCACAAGCCATCAGGCTTCTCAACACACAGAACTGAAACAGAACTTGCACACACTCACTCACTCACTCACTCACACACACTCAAATGTGTGTTACTGAACTGTACAACCTGGACTAGACACAATCATCACTCATCTCGATCCACTGCACCACCAATGTCGGGTGGAATATCGGTTGGAATATCGGGTGAAATATCAGTTGGAATATCGGGTGGAATATCAAGTGGAATATCAAGTGGAATATCAGGTGGAATATCGGTTGGAATATCGGGTGGAATATTGGTTGGAATATCGGGTGGAATATCAAGTGGAATATCGGTTGGAATATCGGTTGGAATATCGGATGGAATATCGGGTGGAATATCGGGTGGAATATTGGTTGGAATATCGGGTGGAATATCAAGTGGAATATCGGTTGGAATATCTGTTGGAATATCGGGTGGAATATCGGTTGGAATATCGGGTGGAATATCAAGTGGAATATCGGTTGGAATATCGGGTGGAATATCGGGTGGTATATCAAGTGGAATATCGGTTGGAATATTGGTTGGAATATCGGTTGGAATATCGGTTGGAATATCGGGTGGAATATCGGGTGGAATATCAGGTCCTCACACCGAGACTCAGGTGAGCTCAGGGTTTTAACCAGCTCTGTAGGTACAGCTTAGGAATAATAATGTCTTCATGTGGGTGTTGTCAAGACAGTTTTAGTGACACACCTACCGATGGATCATCTACCGAAAGTCAACATCTCTGTGGAACCAACTTACTCAGGTAGAGCTTCACAAACTGAGAGATCAACTGGATTTAAAGATTTAGTGAATTCCACATCCAGCTTTCAAAATTAGAACCGTAAATATGAAGGATTCTCAACTTCAGGAAGCGAGTCAGGTGGTTTATTGTGTTTGTGAGAGATCCAGAGCCGAGTTTCTCGCTGAGATCAGTGAAAATCCTCTTCTTTTTTTTTTTTTGTAAAAAATAAATAATGAATGAAAACATGGTTTCTAGCACATTGTACCTGTAGATTTCTCCATTATGTTAAAAAGATCTTTGCTATTTTAATCTGTAATTGAGAGATTTCAGGGTGCATGTTGGAACGGATCCTCCTCTCCTGCTGAGCAGCAATTTGAAGCCGAGAAGAAAAAGCACCAAGACGATCTGGGAGTCTGTTTGCTCGAGATTTATACACATTTTACATCACACAGAAGAAAAAGAGTTAATAATATGAGATAAATCCTGGTCTAAACCTGAGAAGGTTGTTATTATTATTATCATTATTATTATTATTATTATCATTATTATATTTCTGTTATTATTTTTTTGAATTATTATTTACAGCGCCATATCCTGTTATTTATTAAGTATTTAATTAATTATTTATTTATTTGTCCATCACAATAAAAACGTGTTCCTGTTTGTTAAATGTGTTCACTCACTCAATATCCATGATGTATTGCACGAGATATTTAATATTTTATATATTACTTTTTTTTTGTTATATATAAAAAATTAAAGTATATTATAATATACTTTATATAGTTTTTTAAATCCATTTTGTAGAAATAAAAGATTTTTTTTAATTATTATTATTATTATTTTTTGAAGTATTTTAAACTGCTCTGAACGCGAGTGTATCTCTCTCGCTGGTGTCAGTAAAATAAAGATGTCGGTATGATGTTGTTTTTATATTATTTTTTGCCTGATGCCCAAATAAACTGAAAGTGGATTTAAGTACAGTTTTATCTCTGAATATAAGGGTCCCTGGTGGTCTAGTGGTTAGGATGCGGCGCTCTCACCGCTGCGGCCCGGGTTCGATCCCCGGTCAGGGAACCAACCCCTGCATTAGGGTTGTACAAGTCTTAGTGCCGGTCCCAAGCCTGGATAAATGGGGGGGGGGTTGCGTTAGGAAGGGCATCCGGCGTAAAAACATGTGCCAAATCAAACATGCGGATAATCTGCTTTAAGTGAAGAATTAAGTGAGTGATACAAAACTAAGAAGATGACAACAATGTAAAACATTTATTTTACTTGATATTTCTCAGTGAAAAAGCAGCAGGTTGAAGATTTCAGGTTTCGGATTGAGGATCTTTTACTGCAAACTTCACACCTTCAATGTGCAGAAAATCCTTAAGGAACATGCATCAGATTCACTTTCCTCATACATTTAAAGTTCAGTAATCTTACTTAGGCCTTCATACACACTTAGCCAAGCTCTCTTACACACACACACACACACACACACACACACACACACACACACACACACACACACACACACACACACACACAGAGCTCAGCTGCTTCTTCCTCTCAGACAGATGGAGGCTTTTCATCTCGTTTTATTCTCCTCTGACAGAACGATGCTAATCTCTTACTGTTAAAACCCACAGCTCGAAAATACTGACTGGTTTCATTATACACAATATAATATAATATAATATAATATAATATAATATAATATAATATAATATAATATAATATAATATAATATAATATGATTTTATATTATATTATATTATATTATATTATATTATATTATATTATATTATATGATTTTATATTATATTATATTATATTATATTATATTATATTATATTATATTATATTATATTATATTATATTATATTATCAAGCAGAGATTATTATGTGCATTTTCTCCAGGTTCTCCAGGTTCTCCAGGTTCTCCAGTTTCCTCCAATCACAATTTCATCATAATGTTTCATATTTGTTGGTTATTTTCTCTCTGTGTCACTGAAAGTTCTTGTCATTAGATATTTTAGAACAAAGTGTTAATAATATAAAGTAAAGATTGTTAACAGCATGCCCTGTTTGTAATTCGTTCTCTTTAAAATGCTTCACTTTGACTGTGACATCACTTCCTGTGGGTTCTTTAAATATTGCCTGTAGCCTGCATTTTCAATGCAAAATTATAATTATTATTATAATTTTAATCATGGTGTTCATCAATATTTAGGAACTCCTTTCTCCATGTGTTACAGAACCAGGGACTCGGATACGGATAGGGCTGGATCAGATAGGGAGAGGGCTGGATTAGATACATATAGGGTCGGGTCAGATACAGAGAGGGTCGTGTCAGATACGGACAGGGTTGGGTCAGATACGGACAGGGTTGGGTCAGATACGGACAGGGTTGGGTCAGATACGGACAGGGTTGGGTCAGATACGGACAGGGTTGGGTCAGATACGGACAGGGTTGGGTTAGATACGGAGAGGGTCGTGTCAGATACGGACAGGGTTGGGTCAGATACGGAGAGGGTCGTGTCAGATACGGACAGGGTTGGGTCAGATACAGAGAGGGTCGTGTCAGATACGGACAGGGTTGGGTCAGATACGGACAGGGTTGGGTCAGATACGGACAGGGTTGGGTCAGATACGGAGAGGGTCGTGTCAGATACGGACAGGGTTGGGTTAGATACGGAGAGGGTCGTGTCAGATACGGACAGGGTTGGGTCAGATACGGAGAGGGTCGTGTCAGATACGGACAGGGTTGGGTCAGATACGGAGAGGGTCGTGTCAGATACGGACAGGGTTGGATCAGATACGGACAGGGTTGGGTTAGATACGGACAGGGTTGGGTTAGATACGGAGAGGGTCGTGTCAGATACGGACAGGGTTGGGTCAGATACGGACAGGGTTGGGTTAGATACGGAGAGGGTCGTGTCAGATACGGACAGGGTTGGGTCAGATACGGAGAGGGTCGTGTCAGATACGGACAGGGTTGGGTTAGATACGGACAGGGTTGGATCAGATACGGACAGGGTTGGATCAGATACGGACAGGGTTGGGTCAGATACGGACAGGGTTGGGTCAGATACGGAGAGGGTTGGGTCAGATACGGACAGGGTTGGGTCCTCAAAATAGTCCTTATATGTTCCTCTCAGCCATTAGAACAACACTGTATTTCAACGGTGAAGAACAATAAAATCTTGTTGGAGAAATAAGTTCTGATATATGATGAAAGCAGAGGTTCCCTGGTGGTCTAGTGGTTAGGATGCGGCGCTCTCACCGCTGCGGCCCGGGTTCAATCCCCGGTCAGGGAACCGACCCCTGCCATTAGGGTTGTACAAGCCTTAGTGCCGGTCCCAAGCCCTGATAAATGGGGAGGGTTGCGTTAGGAAGGGCATCCAGTGTAAAAACATGTGCCAAATCAAACATGCGGATGGTCCGCTGTGGCGCCCCCTAATGGGAGAAGCCGAAAGAAAGTTCTTTATATGATGAAAGCAAAACAAACTTTAGAGCTCCATCTTTACTCAAGGCCAGAACTAAAAAAACTGAAGAAATGTATCGCTCTGAAAATACTTTGCGGTTTTATACGAGCTTGTTACTGCTCACTGTTCTTCCTCGTCTGAATGGCAGTGTGCATCGCTCCTCTCTCCTTTTTTTACTTTCTTTTGTTACAGAATAGACAGATTAGGTATGTTAGTGTTTTATACATACAAAACGACAGAATTGGAGACAAAGAAAAAAACAGCAAAAGCCGAATGTCAGATCTTTATTCACTAATCAGCGATAAGTTTTTTTAAAGCATATCTGCCAAGTCAGAAAAAAACCAGCAGACAGCCTTCAAGTCCATGAAAAGGGAAGAAAAATGAGTGCTATCGCTCTCTCCGGAAGAGCAGAGGAAGCTAAAACGGATAAAAAAGTGCCAATTGCAGCAAAAGTAGCAGGAACAAAAGAAATACAATCCTGTAGAGCTCTGAAACTGTAGAGCTCAGGAAGCTCATCTTACTGAAACTCGACTGCAGCTCGGCCCGAGCTTTCACACTGACACGTCCTCGGAAACACCAGAGGTGAAGTGCAGTGTGTGCTTGTGTGCTTGTGTGTGTGTGTGTGTGTGTGTGTGTGTGTGTGTGTGTGTTCATGGAAGTTGCAAGAAAAGCACAATAAAGGATGTTCATGCATTTGCAGGTTCAGGTTTCACACAAGAGCAGTCTAAGAATGAAATAAGGATCGCTGTAGGATGAGGAGAACTGGACGTTGTGGAACTCAGATGGAGCTCCTGGCTCTTGTTAGTAATTTTCCTCTCTGCTGTCGTGTTATGTAGACTGTAATAATGCAGCAGAACGACTCCGGGTGCTTTTTACGAGTCTCTAAGCACTTCACTGTGGTTGAAAAGTTATTATGCTTTATTGATCCTGAGCTCGGAAATGTTTCTTGCGGAATGACGATCTGCTGACTGCTCGGGTTCAGCTCCATGAGTTTCTGACACAGAAGTCTTCTTCCTTTATTTCTGTCCAGTGCACCCTGATCCACTTCCCTTTGTTTCTCAGGATGAGTGAAGTTCTTTAGATCGCTGTGGATTTCAGGAGAACAGGGTTTACAGTAGTGCAGGACGTTAACTAAAGCAACAGTGCCGAAGGCTGTGTCAATATTCCATATTTATGAGTTAACAAATGTTTCCTGCTGTGATGTTCAAACTCCAGAACATTTAAGAGTTCAGAGTAGAGTTTTGAAAATCAGTAAAGTGAAACAGCATTTACTGTTTTCTACTGCTCGCTCTGGTGCGGCTCTAAAAACACCTCTTTCACCGTCCTCCAGCAAGTGATGATTGTGAGAGTATTCTTGAAGGTTCTATATCCTTCCTCCACTGAGAGCCTGTTCATCAACAGGTATACAAGGTGGTATGAAGAAGTTTGGAGACTACTGGTGTAACTGGTGCTGTTCTAAACCACCATGCATTTCCAGGTCTGCGATTTCATCGCAGACAGCGAGTTAGAGCGAAGAGCAAATGTGAAATTCTGTGTGAAACTGGGCAAATCTGCCACAGAGACATTTGACGTGACGTACGTCTGACATACGGCGACGCTGCGATGAACCATTTGAGATGTTTTGAGCAGCACATGTGCTTCAAGAGCGGAAGAACATCACTGAACCCTGGTTTAAGATATTGAATGAGATATACAGATGTTTCATAGGTTGAGGTTGCCTCACCTGGATTATTTATGGTTTCCTACAATGTTCTCATTCCAGCCCCTACACCCACGTGGTTCTTATTTTAATTTTAAGAGTTTTTTCCTCACCTCTGTCTCCTCTGGTTCTCTCGGTGAAGATCTAAATGTGTATCACACCCCAGTCTTCTGTTACTGAACCTATAAACCAGCCTGAGTCTGCCTGGGTGTTGTGATGTGTCTCAGAGATGCTCCACCTCATTGCAAGCCGTGTTCTTTCATCCTGACTGAAAGATAAAATAAAAGACACATAATAAAAAGTCTTTTCTTACCAAAGGTTAAAGATCTGAAAGGAAATGTTTGACCGGAGCCATGGCCGTCAGCTCGTCTCCCGGCACCGCTGAGGTTACGCTGAAATTATACATGTATTCAGTGACATTTAGGAGAAAAGGAAGATGTTATTAGCAGGTGAGGAGAGTGCTCCATCGATGAAACATGTCTCTCTCATCCTGCTTTTCATCAGGACACTGAATGTCATCGAGGACATCATCAGGTCCTTGAGTACCTGTGGAATTCAGGAGATGAGACATGGAGTAAAAGGAGAAGTGGCACGATAGATGACTGCTTTCCCAGTTTTTATTAAAAAATGTATTACTTCCCAGGGAGACACCCAAGTATTTAAAACCACCTCTTTTCCACACCAGGCCTCCTGGGAGTGTTGGCTCTTTCCCCAGTTTACTTTTGCTGATGATAAAAACTCAAAGTCTCTTAAAACATTCCCATCTTCCTGGTCATCTGCATACACTGAGAGTGGATCTTCACTAGAGTGAAGCATTAGAGTGTGGAATATTAAAATCAGAAAGACGATTTCTTAGATTTATTAAAAGAGGTTTAATAGTGGTTAATGTTTCCAAGATGGCGGCGCGGCAGTAGCTCGCAGCGGCCGCTCCAGACCCAAACTAGTGCTACTTTTACTTTGTAGCCCACCTTACGCAACATATGGACATCGGAGCAACTGGTGTCCCTGTGTACCACCGCCAAACACTCAAGGGATTTAGAAATAACCCCAACAACGCGACCTCTGCATGCACCGAGAACCAGGCCTCCAGGCCTCAGCGTTGCCTGCGGCGAACAGACAGAGGAGGGGGAATCAAAAGCGCTGCACGAGGAAGCAGAAGCGTGGAAAGCGCTCAGCGTACTCTACGGGACCATTAGCGAACACACACCCTGACGGATTGTTTACTGTCGCCGGAGATTTCAACCATGCAAATCTCAGGACTGTGCTTTATTAATTTCATTAGAATTTGGACTTTACAACCAGAGGAGAAAACACGCTGGATGTTGTTTACACAAACATCCGGGGTACATACCGGGCGAAGCCCCGCCCCCACCTCGGGTACTCAGACCACATCTTTGTTATGCTGATCCCAGCATACAGACCACTCAGCAGGCGTTCAAGACCAGCTCGAAAGCAGGTGAGAACCTGGCCAGCAGGATCCATGTCTGCTCTCCAGAAGTGCTTTGAATGCACTGACTGGGACATGTTCAGGGAAGCTGCAACCAACGGCAATTTTATCAACTTAGAGGAGTACACGTCAACAGTGACCAGCTACATCGGCAAGTGCATTAATGACGTGACCATCTCCAAGACATCACTACACGCTCCAACCAGAAGCCGTGGATGACCGCCAAGGTGCGTATGCTTCTAAAAACAAGAGACTCCGCCTTCAGAGCAGGGAACAAGACGGCCTTAAAAACAGCGAGGGCCAAACTGACCCATGCCATCAGAGAGGGAAAGTGCGCAGGTGATCACAAACTACAAGACGATGTTACCTGCCTGTGACCATGACGCTGTCCTCCCAGATGCGCTGAACGACTTTTTGGCCCGGTTTGAGTTGCAGAACAACATGGTGGTGAGGAAGACCATCCCTCCTCCCAGTGACCAGGTGCTCTGTCTAACCACAGCTGCAGTGAGGAAAACTCTATGCAGAGTTAACCCACGGAAGTCTGCTGGACCAGACAACATTCCTGGCAGAGTGCTCAGGGAATGTGCACAACAGCTAGCGGATGTCCTCACTGACATCTTCAACATTTCCCTGAGCAGCAACGTTGTTCCCAAGTGCCTCAAGACGACGACCATCATTCCCGTGCCGAAGAAGTCTACAGTCGCCTGCCTCAATTACTATCGTCCCGTTGTGCTCACACCCATCATGATGAAGTGCTTCGAGAGGCTTGTCGTGAGGCACATAAAGACCCAGCTTCCACCCGGACTGGACCCCATGCAGTTCGCAAATTGTCTAAACCGCTCTACGGACGATGCCATATCCACAATCCTTCAGCTGGCCCTCACCCTAGACAACAAGGACTCTTATGTACGGAAGCTGTTCATAGACTTCAGCTCAGCATTCAACACGATCATCCCTCAACACCGGATTAAGAAGCTGAACCTACTGGGCTTGAACACTTCCCTCTGTAACTGGATCCTGGACTTCCTGACTGGGAGACCTCAGTCAGTCCGGATTGGAAACAACATCTCCAGCACCACCACACTGAGCACTAGGGCACCTCAAGGCTGTGTGCTCAGTCCACTCGGATCGCATGACCCTACAGAAGATAGTGAGGACAGCTGAGAAGATCATTGGAGTCTCTCTCACCTCTATCATGGACATTTACACCACACACTGCATCCGCAAAGCCAACAGCATTGTGGACGACCACATACACCCGTCACACACAAACACACACACACACACACACCCGTCACACACACACAAACACACACACACACACACCCGTCACACACACACACACACACACACACACACACACACACACCCATCTCACACACACTCTTCACCCTCCTGCCATCAGGGAAGCGATTCCGAAGCATTTGGGCCTCACATCGAGACTGTGTAACAGTTTCTTCCCTCAAGCCATCAGGCTTCTCAACAAAGAACTGAA
>NC_139587.1:32500-43474 GCF_946808225.1 Silurus aristotelis | reverse complement strand
GGAATCATTGATGTACCTAATGGACTAATGAGGTGAATAAAGCAGTGCTGTGTCGGTACAATGGAAATGTCAGACGCTGAGCTGTAATTTGACTTTGAGAGACAGTAAAGGGCGTCTCTGCCACAGCCGGCCATTTTTTCTCTTCACCTTTATCTAAATGTCACTCGTGCTGCAGAGCGAGAGAACGATCACTACACTTTACTGACTTTAAGGGTCTGACTTCGCCAGTTTTGGTTTCCATAAAAAAGTGCAGGAAGGTCACAGTGAAAAGAAGCGTACTGCTTTCAGAGAATAGAGTGCCATTTTCACACGCCTCGTCCACTCAGGCGGACGTCTTTTAAGAAATCTCTTCAATGAAAATATCAAAAGTCACAGACCTTTTCCTTCATGACTTCTTCTTAAGAGAATAGGCCTTGATGAGCACACTGGATTTCAACTCATTTATTCACAAATCTTTTGCAGAAGGAAGAATTCCAGCATTCATCAAAATGCAGAATAAACCAAGTTTCTCTCCTGAATTAGTGTAAATGTGTGGAAAAGAGACGGTCATGAGAAACTTCCACTGCAGATCCGTTTCCTTTTTTTATCTATATAGATTATTAAAAGGTGGACAGTAATGAAGTAAATGTAATTCGTTACTGTACTTAAGTGACTTTTTCACGTATCTTGTGGAGACTTTAACTGTAATTTCACTAAATTTCAAACTTTTTCTACATTTAGTGCAATCAGTCGTTTCTTTTTATTTACGAGGATAAAAACGTATCTGGTGAAACACGCAGCGAGTCACCAATCAGGATTTTTCAGCTCTGTTTTGCACATGTTTCCTGAAACACTTAAATATACACTTTCGGTGTTTGCAGAATTCAAGAGTTATATTTATGTTAAGTGTGTAATCTGGTGTACGGTGGAGATTTATTCATTACTAGAGACTCAAAGCGCTCTGGATAAGGGCGTCTGCTCAATGCTGCAAATGTAAATGTAAATGTGTTCTGATCGGCGCTCGGTGCATCTACTGATCACCAACATACAGTTCAGCATCAGTTCAACATCAAGCAGAACATTTAGAGAGGAATAAATGATGAAGAAACTTCAGACTTCAACTCACCACAACACACATGACCTCATTTACACGTTTATTTTTTTTTTTAAGTGGTTCATGATAAATGTAATAGAAATCAATCAGTGCTTGAGTCATTAATCTCATTCTATTAATAGATCAGTTTGCTGAGAGTCACATTCGAGTCTTTACACAGAAACTGAGGTGATTAAGTAAAGAATCTTTACATTATAGTAATAATAAACAATACTTTGGATACTTAAGTACATTTGAAGGCAAAAACCTTTGTATTTTTACTGGAGTCACATTTTACTGAGTGAATCTCTAATACATGATTTGTGAAATTTGGGTTAGGGTTAGGGTTAAATCGCTTTTTATTTTTATCTAATGAAGCCTGAGTATATCTGTTTCTGGTGCTTGATTATTTAACACATGTTGTCCGGTCATGAAGATCTTTCACCATCAGTTTGTAATTTTATAATTTTTTAGATACTCAGCTGTCCTGTGAGAATGACCTGAAGCTCAACACTGAAATATTACTTCTTGAGGTCAGAGTTTTGGGCAAGTTCAACACAACTGCTTCTGTTTCACACATTAAATTCATACAGTTAAACAAAGAGAAGATGCATTAAACATCTTGCATATGTATGCTAGATTAGCGTTATAGCTACGTTCCCACAGAAAACACACCTCAGCTGATATGTGATGAAGAGTCTCTGTGAAGCGTTCCTCTACACAAAGCTGCAGAAAATTAAGATTTCTGATAATTTGGTATTGTATCTTGAAATGTTAATGGGTTTTGGTGAACTGCAGGAAGGTTACACATTTCTCTCAGGGTCATGGGAGAACATCCCTCTAATGCATTTCATCTCAAAATTCCATCTGAAATTGCTGCATATTTCTGGAGAAAGCTGGAGGTGAGTTAAAGTGTTTTATTCCCCTGAGTATAGACGTCTCTGTGATTTTACAGCCAGATGTTGCCTCTTGTGTTGGAAAGTGTTTTCTTCACATGCCGTGTTCACTTGTCTGTGAAATGATGGACACTTTGGAGGAGTCTGTGAAACATGTAGTGGGTACGGGTCACATCCTGCTGTCCTCATGGGGAGCCTGTTAGCAGCAGAAAGACGAGAAGGAGAACCTGATGGTGCAGATGATTAAACATGCTGTTATAATGAGAGAGAAACTTTCTTTCATGAACATCATCCTACAGCAGATCTTTCCCGGAGATAAATACTCTGTTCAGTCTGGATCTTAACATTGGATTAGTCTCATTAAAATCTCAAAGGTTTTATAAGGAAACGTGTCTGAGGAACATACTCTCACTGACAGAAGACTAACTCCAGCTTCCTCTTACACCCTTACCGTGACCATGAAGTGATCTTTTTCTCTCACAGCTTACTGATTCTACAGCTTTTATCTATACATCTGATGGGGCCCTGGGAAAACTTTTTTTTTTTGTACTTTGTTTAAAAGGATCATGATTTCACTGGAGTGAGGAGAACCAATCAGATTGCAACATTCAAGATCCTAAAGGTTGTCACCAGAAAAGTACAAAAGATCTGATTCCAGTCAGCAGAGTTTCTCAGCAACAGATAAAACTTAATTCCTTATATAACTAACATCAGAAAATTTAAACTTTGCATGTTTCTGTCTTTAGTTTCTGCTGTTTCCTCTATCCAGCAATAAACTATATACAAACCCGATTCCAAAAAGGTTGGGACACTGTACAAATTGTGAATAAAAACAGAATGCAATGATGTGGAAGTTTCTAATGTCATTATTTTATTCAGAATACAACATAGATGACATCTCAAATGTTTAAACTGACAAACTGTATCATTTTAAGGGAAAAATTTGTTAATATTAAATTTCAACACATCTGAAAAAAGTTGGGACAAGGCCATGTCTCCACTGTGTGGCGTCCTCTCTTCTCTTTATAACAGTCTGTACACGTCTGGGGACTGAGGAGACAAGCTGCTCAAGTGTAGGAATAGGAATGTTCTCCCATTCTTGTCTAAAACAGGCTTCTAGTTGCTCAACTGTCTCAGCTCTTCTTTATCGCATCTTCCTCTTTATGATGCACCAAATGTTTTCTCTGGGTGAAAGATCTGGACTGCAGGTGGACATTTCAGTACCCAAATTCTTCTTCTACACAGCATGATGTTGTAATTGATGCAGTATGTGGTCTGACATTGTCATGTTGGAAAATGCAAGATCTTCCCTGAAAGAGACGACGTCTGGATGGGATCATATGTTGTTCTAGAACTTGGATATACAATTCAGCATTGATGCTGCCTTTCCAGATGTGTAAGCTGCCCATGCCACACACAATCATGCAACCCCATACCTTTAGAGATGCAGGCTTCTGAACTGAGCGCTGAGAACATCTTGGGTTGTCCTTATCCTCTTTAGTCCGGATAACATGGCGTCCCAGTTTTCCAAAAAGAACTTCAGATTTTGATTCATCTGACCACAGAACAGTTTTCCACTTTGCCACAGTGCATTTTAAATGAGCCGTGGCCCAGAAAAAACACCTGAGCTTCTGGATCATGTTTAGATACGGCTTCTTTTTTTGACCTATAGAGTTTTAGCTGGCGATGGCGAATGGCACGGTGGATTGTGTTCATCGACAATGTTTTCTGAAAGTATTCCTGAGCCCATGTTGTGATTTCCATTACAGCAGCATTCCTGTATGTGATGCAGTGGCGTCTAAGGGCCTGAAGATCACAGGGATCCAGTATGGTTTTCCGGCCTTCACCCTTACACACAGAGATTGTTCCAGATTCTCTGACTCTTTGGATGATATGATGCACTGTAGATGATGAGAACTTCAAACTCTTTGCAGTTTTCTCTGAGAAACTCCTTTCTGATGTTGCTCCACTATTTCTCACCACAGCATTGGGGGAACTGGTGATCCTCTGCCCATCTTGACTTCTGAGAGACACTGCCACTCTGAGAGACTCTTTTTATACCCAATCATGTTGCCAGTTGATCTAATAAGCTGCAAATTGATCCTCCAGCTGTTCCTTATATGTACATTTAACTTTTTCAGCCTCTTATTGCTGCCTGTCCCAACTTTTTTGGAATGTGTAGCTCTCATGAAATCCAAAATGAGCCAATATTTGGCAGGACATTTCAAAATGTCTCACTTTCAACATTTGATTTTTTATCTATATTCTATTGTGAATAAAATATAAGTTTATGAGATTTGTAAATTATTGCATTCCTTTTTTATTTACAATTTGTACAGAGTCCCAACTTTTTTGGAATCGGGTTTGTATATATGTATGTATATATGTATAGATAGATAGATAGATAGATAGATAGATAGATAGATAGATAGATAGATAGATAGATAGATAGATAGATAGATAGATAGATAGATAGATAGATAGATAGACGCAGTAGAAGTGCAGAAGTGTAGACGCAGTAGACGTGTAGACGCAGTAGAAGTGCAGACGTGTAGACGCAGTAGACGTGTTCTCTGGATAGCCTTTTCATGCCCTTTCATCAGGCGGTTACTTTTTTAGGTTCCTCGTTTTGGCTGTGTTTCCTGTTCACTGTAAACGCTCCCATAAATTCTTTTTAATTAAATGTTTTGGAGCTTAAAATTGCAATTTGTTTTTCAAACGTTCATAAAAATCCCATAAGGTGAACAGAATTATGAGATAAAAGGATAAACACACTGCTGCCTTCATGTTCTGCCAAAATAAGGAGGATTAAGTAATGAGTTTTCCTCATGCTGTTTTTCACAAAACACACAGCAATTATGGAGAACCTGACAGTACCTGAGAACCAGACAGTACCTGAGAACCTGACAGTACCTGAGAACCTGACAGTACCTGAGAACGTGACACCCTGAGAACCTGGAACCCTAAAAACTTGACAGTACCTGAGAACCTGAGATTCTGACAATAAATGAAAACTTGAAATTTAAATAAAATATCTTCATAATCACTAATTATTCAGTTTTCTCCTGAGAGGAGATCGGGAGGAGAACCCTGAAGAGCAAATACAGTGGAACCACATGGACCTAAAATTGAACTACACTTTTTCAACCTGAAAAAAGTGTGTGTGTGTGTGTGTGTGTGTGTGTGTGTGTGTGTGTGTGTGTGTGTGTGTGTGTGTGTGTGTGTGTGTGTGTGTGTGAGATTGAGTGTGTGACACTAAATGTCTAAAAGAAGCCAACAACTAACAATAAGTGACTTGTATCCAATAGCAACAGTGTGACCTTCCATCGACTAAGTGTCTGGACGTCTGTTTGAAGTTGCGGCGACTAAACGTTGGAAAAAGGCCAGAAATGACAGAAAGGAATACGATTAATTGAAGCTCTTGGGACTGAACCACTTCATCTCACACTGAGTGCACACTACACCCAGGGTTTAATATACAATCACACACACACACGTATATATATATACAGGTGCATCTCAATACACTAGAATATCATTAATGAGTTGATTTATTTTAGTAATTTAATACAGAAAGTGAAACTGGTATATTATATAGATTCATGTGAGGGTGAGACACAAAAGGTCATCTCTAAAGAAGCTGCTGTACACAGACTGCTGGATCCAAGTACATTAATGTAAAGTTGAATGGAAGTAAAAATGCAGTAGAAAAAGAATAAACGAAGCACATTCAAGAATTTGGGAAGATTTACAAAGAGTGAACTGCAGCTGGAGTCAGTGCTTCAAGAGCCTCCACACACAGACGTCTCCAACTTACGCATTCCTCGTGTCGAGCTGCTGCTGAACCAGAGACAATGTCAGAGGTGTCTTACATGGGCAAAGAACAAAAAGCACTGGACTATTGCTCAGTGGGCCAAAAATCGTCTTTTTAGATAAAAGGAAAGAAAATTGTGAATTGTAATTTGGAAATCAGGGCCCCAGAGTCTGAAGGAAGAAGAGAAGAAAAGCACAGAATCCAAGCTGCTTGAGGTCCAGTGTAAAGTTTCACACAGTCAGTGGTGGTTTGGGGAGTAGTGTCAGCTGCAGGTGTTGGTCCACTGTGTTTTATGGAGTCCAAGTTCAGCACAGCCGTCTACCAGGAAGTTTTAGAGCACTTCATGCTTTCCTCTGCTGACCAGCTTTATGGAGATGCTGATTTCATTTTCCAGCAGGATTTGCCACCTGCTCACACTGCCAAAAGTACTAATACCTGGTTTAAGGACCATGGTATCCAAGTGCTACCAGCAAACTCGCCCGACCTGAACCCCATGAAGAATCTATGGGGTATTGTAAAGAGGAAGATATGAGACACCAGACCCAACAATGTAGAAGAGCGAAGGCCGCTTTCGGAGCATCCTGGGCTTTTAGAACACGAGTGTAATGTGTAGAGGGTTGCTTACACACATACACACTCTATCACACACACACACACACACACACACACACACACACACACACACACACACACACACACACACACACACTAGCTCTCTCACACATCTAAATAAAAGTTTGTTGTACAAAATTCCAATCATTGATTGACCTGTAACCAGTGTGTGCGCTTATGTTAATGTTTAAGCCTGTGTGCAACCATGCATTTGTATTTTTGTGTTTACAAATAAGATTGTTTGTGTACTTTTCGCTGTGTGTGTGTGTGTGTGTGTGTGTGTGTGTGTGTGTGTGTGTGTGTGTGTGTGTGTGTGTGTGTGTGAAAGAGAGAGATTACCGTGCTGAATAATTCATCTGCTTGTTGGAACTAATAAGTGAGTTGTATAAAAAGTGATACATGTTTGTTTTGTGATAAGCTCATATCACACACACACACACACACACACACACACACACACACACACACACACACACACACACACACACACACACACACACTGCATTAATCTGTTCAATGAGGTCATAGTCCTTTGGATCTGTATCGTTTTATTATATAGCGATTATAGCGATCTGATTTTGGCCACACCCACTGCCACACCCACTGTGACTGATATGAGAAGCTGTGATTAAATAGCTAGTGTTCCAACACAAAACATACTTCAGCCAATCACAACCAGCCTTTAGCCAAGATCAAAGCTCAGTTAATCAGACAGTTAATCAGACAGTTACTCAGCCTGCACCAGACAGCCATAAACCTGGAGTGATCATTCTCTCTCAGAAGCTGTGTGATGCCTTCAGAGAAACCTTCCTTCACCTCCTAACACTGCCTGCACCTCTCAAACCTTAGTGATGTTTATCTGCTGAAACGTATCTCCGTGAGTAACAAGCTCATGAAATGTTCAGTGGAAACTGTCCTACAGAACACTAGAGTGTGAGAGAGCTGCGGAAGCTCACTAACACTAATCTTTAAATCTTCTAAGAAATAACTGAGGTTGCATCATGACTTGGAGATACAAACACGTTAATCACCATCACTTCTACAGGATCTTCTTTAAAAACACACACCTAGATTTCTGCATTGTTCCAGGTTTAGTAAAATATTTCCCTCGAGTCGCTCAGAGACGAGCAGAAGAGAGACGAGAACGAGATGATTATTTCTCACTCTGTTGTTTGGATGTGTGGAGGTTTTTAATTGTAAGCAGAAGAGATGCTCAGTGCAGCGGCGAAAAATAACAGGCTTAGTACGGTCTGACAGGCCAGCCGTGTTTTTACAGGAAAACACACACACACACACACACACACACACACACACACACACACTGGCGCAAAGCCACAGGCAGCAAGAAGGTCTCTAGCTAATCCACACTAATGAGAGGGTGTACCTGCTTACTGTCACAAAAATGGAGACACACACATGTACACACACACACACACACACACACACACACACACACACACACACACACACAGTCTGAAATTTTAGTCTGAGATTTTAACTCTCTCACACACACACACACACACACACACACACACACACACACACGCATATACACACACACACTGCTGTCCTTCAGCTCTTCGAGATGTTTGATGGGGATTGGGTTTGTGATGTACACACTCCTGGTCAGAATGGAATCGCAGTAGATCTTGCTGACGTCACGACTCCCATCTGCTCCACTTTTTTGTGTTTTTCATTTAATTAAACCTGTCAGAACATTCTTCATCATCACCATGGCAACAACAACCATCGGTCCATCGCTAGCATCAGCAAGATAAGCGCTAACCATTTCCTCTGATCTCACACGTGATTGGTTTAGTATTGTACATGACTCCGCCCCCAAATCACAATCACAGAAATACTGAGAGAGATGTAGATACATTCGGTGCAACCCAGATGAGGATGGGTTCCCTCTTGAGTCTGGTTCCTCTCAAGGTTTCTTCCTTATGCCATCTCGGGGAGTTTTTCCTTGCCACAGTTGCTCATCAGGGACAAACTTACTTACAAAGAACATTTTTACTTTTAATCACCACATTATCTGTGTAAAGCTGCTTTGAGACAATGTTCATTGTTAAAAGCGCTATACTAATAAACATGAATTGAATTGAATTGAATTGAATAGAGAAGAACAGAAGGACTTTTCATCCATATCTCACATGGGTTCACTGATCACACCACCATTCTCCTTTCCACAATTCCATTCTCCAGCAGATCATGCAGGTGAAGTTCACAAGCTTCAGTTCATGTTCACATCAAACATCAGAGTGAGAGGGAAACAAGATCTCTGAGTTTACACACATATGAAAAAGTGAAGAAAGTACGAGATTCGTGCCAGATCTTCCAACGGTGCCAAATCGGGGACCTTTGAGCTTCATCTTCAGAGGTGAAAAAGGGTGAAGTCTGTAGGAGTAGTGTGGGTGAGGAAGTGAGACCGTGTGAATTTTTCTCGGACGACTCATCGAAGCTTCAGCATATGTCAAATGTACGTCAAATCAAACGTCTCTGTGGCAGATTTGTCCAGTTTCACGTTTGCTCTTTGCTTTAACTCTCTGTCTGTGATAAAATAGACACGTAGGTCAGAACAGCACCGGTTACACCAGTAGTCTCCAAACTTCTTCATACCACCAGAAGCTGCTCATGGAGACACATCACCTGATCTTCTTCTAATAAGATAAGATATACCTTTATCTGTGTAATGCAGCGTCCTAAATGACATGCTTCACCACATACCCTTCACTACGCTGAGCTGCAAAAAGGGCACTAGTTTCAGCGGTGAGCGTTTAAGAAGCAGCCTATGATTTGGTTTACTGTTAAAAATGTACTGAACAATAAGCTTTATTTCCTTTAGAAAGACAAAACACACAAACACACAAACACACACACACACACACACACACACACACACACACACACACACAAACACTTTCTTATAAATAAGTCTTAAGCTGCCGTGGACACAGACTGTCTGTGTCCACCCAAACCAGACATTAGGAGATTAGAAGAAGATCAGGTGATGTGTCTCCATGGTGGAATGAAGAAGTTTGGAGACTACTGGTGTAACTGGTGCTGTTCTGACCTGTGTGTGTTCTCTCTGTCTCTCTTTCTCTCTGTCTCTCTTTCTCTCTGTCTCTCTCTCTCTCTATATATATATATATATATATATATATATATACAGTGAGGAAAATAAGTATTTGAACACGCTGCTATTTTGCAAGTTCTCCCACTTAGAAATCATGGAGGGGTCTGAAATTGTCATCGTAGGTGCATGTCCACTGTGAGAGACATAATCTAAAAAAAAAAATCCAGAAATCACAATATATGATTTTTAAACTATTTATTTGTACGATGCAGCTGCAAATAAGTATTTGAACACCTGAGAAAGTCAATGTTAATATTTGGTACAGGAGCCTTTGTTTGCAATTACAGAGGTCAAACGTTTCCTGTAGTTTTTCACCAGGTTTGCACACACTGCAGGAGGGATTTTGGCCCACTCCTCCACATAGATCTTCTCTAGATCAGTCAGGTTTCTGGCCTGTCGCTGAGAAACACAGAGTTTGAGCTCCCTCCAAAGATTCTCTATTGGGTTTAGGTCTGGAGACTGGCTAGACCACGCCAGAACCTTGATATGCTTCTTACAGAGCCACTCCTTGGTTATCCTGGCTGTGTGCTTTGGGTCATTGTCATGTTGGAAGACCCAGCCTCGACCCATCTTCAATGCTCTAACTGAGGGAAGGAGGTTGTTCCCCAAAATCTCTTAATACATGGCCCCGGTCATCCTCTCCTTAATACAGTGCAGTCACCCTGTCCCATGTGCAGAAAAACACCCCCAAAGCATGATGCTACCACCCCCATGCTTCACAGTAGGGATGGTGTTCTTGGGATGGTACTCATCATTCTTCTTCCTCCAAACACGTTTAGTGGAAATATGACCCAAAAGTTCTATTTTGGTCTCATCTGACCACATGACTTTCTCCCATGACTCCTCTGGATCATCCAAATGGTCATTGGCAAACTTAAGACGTGCCTGGACATGTGCTGGTTTAAGCAGGGGAACCTTCCGTGCCATGCATGATTTCAAACCATGACGTCTTAGTGTATTACCAACAGTAACCTTGGAAACGGTGGTCCCAGCTCTTTTCAGGTCATTGACCAGCTCCTCCCATGTAGTTCTGGGCTGATTTCTCACCTTCCTTAGGATCTATGAGACCCCACGAGGTGAGATCTTGCATGGAGCCCCAGTACGAGGGAGATTGACAGTCATGTTTAGCTTCTTCTATTTTCTAATGATTGCTCCAACAGTGGACCTTTTTTCACCAAGCTGCTTGGCAATTTCCCCGTAGCCCTTTCCATCCTTGTGGAGGTGTACAATTTTGTCTCTAGTGTCTTTGGACAGCTCTTTGGTCTTGGCCATGTTAGTAGTTGGATTCTTACTGATTGTATGGGGTGGACAGGTGTCTTTATGCAGCTAACGACCTCAAACAGGTGCATCTAATTTAGGATAATAAATGTAGTGGAGGTGGACATTTTAAAGGCAGACTAACAGGTCTTTGAGGGTCAGAATTCTAGCTGATAGACAGGTG
>NC_139587.1:15000-20000 GCF_946808225.1 Silurus aristotelis | reverse complement strand
AATCAGATCCCCAACATGTGTACATGCACCAACTCGAACTACAGTTCCATTAATGAAAATAAGACAATGCAGCTAAGGAGAAATTATAATAAACAGAACGAGTAGCTTCACTTCTCATATCTTCTGTTCCGTAACGTAAGTTCTCTTCAATTGTGTTTCAAATAGCAGAATTTTAAATGTGATTAAAACCAGGGATTCACCACCACATCCGTCTGAAGCTCCACCTCTGACTGCCTCATGCATGACTTCATTTTCCTTTAAAATCTTTATTTTAAGATTTAACAGAGAAACGTTGTTTTTTTTTTTTTTGTGATCTTGGGGAAGTAGCTCTGGTGCTGCATTTCACTGGTGTAAATGTTGTTACATGCCGTATCATGAAGTTCCAGCTCACATGTTTTCCATTATTTACTCAGAAATCAAGACTTCATCTCCATACACATGAAATTTAAATCTGTCAGGTTCCTGTCACATCACAACAATCATCTGAAGTTCCCTGAGGAGCAGGCGGATTATTATGGACTCAAGGAAACACTGGTCCTGTAGTGCAGATTCCAGCGTCTGGTTCTGGAGCCGAGTCGGAGCGAGGGCTCACGCATTAAATTGTTTTAAAGCCGGTTAATCTCTCAGTCAACAATTAATCCATGGAACCCAGTTGTTTTAGGAGAAGCATGTGAAAAGATCTCCCTCCTCCTCCAGGCCTCCTAATCTCTCTTCAGAGCCGTGGCAGCATTAAAAAGGCTTAATGTTTTGGTTTTTATTGGCCGAGGCGTGTTGACGGAGTGTCTCTGATTGTGGAGAGACACGCTCTTCACGTGCACATCAGGGGAAATTTACTCGCAGCTTGTTTGTCGGATGAAACAGAGTGACTCATGAAGAGCAATAATAACTTAAGCCTCATGAATAATCTAATAGCTGTCCCAGATTAGAGCCGTGCTGCGTAACACACAAAAAGAGCCGTGATGGGTTTCATCCACAGCGAGGAGGAGAACGTGCCATCCGGTGAGCAGAAGCAGCGGCCGGTGAAGATGCGATATGGAGCACTCTGCTTCAGACGGATCATTTTTTCATTCAAACTCTATTTGAAAAGATTGTAATGGAGAAGGAAATTCAGAGATGACCTTCAGCTGAAATGAAACAACCTGCATTTGACTGCGTGTCCAATCGGGCTGATATTCTTCAACACTCCTCGCTGTCGGTTTTATAACAAGTCATAAGCAATTCATGCTCTTTAGTGAATGATTGCTTTCTGAAAGTTAATGGCTTTGCCTCTCCTTTTCCTTCCCTGTTGTAAAGACGAGATCTTTTCCCTCTGCTACGTTTCAGTGCTGTTTATCTCTGTGAACACGAGTTCTGAAAGGAACACTAAGAGGAGCTTGTGGAAATCTTTCGAGCTTCATTAATTAGTGTGATGCACCTTCAGGATGAAGAGACATCTTTACTGTTAATTCTGAGTGGTGTAAATGTTTGGCACTGATGACATCACGATGCAGAAATAATCTCCACGAAGCGAATATTTTTAAATGGTGTGTTTTATGGCATTCTCAGGTGCATGTGAGTGATGAAAGTTACACCCCTTCATTGCTTTGCATTTAGGTGGAGTGAGAAGCCGTGACACTGGAGGTATATTCAAATACACACCAGGTTCCACCTGAAATGAGAATCCAAAGACACACAGTGCCATTCCTGTAGGATTAAGAGGAGAAAAAAAAACCTGGGTTTTATGTATAAATGACCTTTAAAAAGGACAAAAGCAAACACTACAAGATGCTGATGGTCCTCAGAATGGATACGATAAGCAGCAGATATCTGCAGTTATTTTGTAAATGGGATTATAAGGTTATCATGTTTGTAGGCAGGAGTTTGAATGTGCTGGTTGATATATTTTTGACGCCAGTCACAGTAAGATAAGCTTTATTCTCCTTGTGAATCCAGTTTCAGGGCATTTTCAGTAGATAGTGACGTTTCAGGAGGAAACAAAACTTTTTGTGTGTTTTTCTGTACAGAAAATTTTATCCTCCTTCCATCTTTATACATTTCACCAGATACACAGACAGATAATGAAATATCTCCCACAGTCAACCCTTTAAACCTCACCTGCTCCATTTACAGGAGTGTTATCGAAAGATCATTTGGATGATAATGGAATTAAATTTCATGAATTGAAACTAATGTGTTTAGATCTTTCTTCACTTCCTGTGTGTTCACTTCCTTCTCAGTCTCCTCTTCAATCATCAGTTTCACCTGTGGCCACATTATAAGTTATTCTGTCTGGATGTGTTTTTGTGTTCAGTCTTGTTTGAATGTTTTTGTGTAGTTACTTTATGTGGATTGTTGTTTGTTCACCGCCTGTGTTTTCTTCTGTACCGTGTGATCCTGCTCCGAGCGCTGTGAAGGAATTAACGTTTTGTCTCTAATCTAGTTCTGTAATGTTCTTTTTTTTAAATGAATGAAAGCTTTTATTATAAAATCTTTTCATTTCTCTTTGGACTAGGTGAAGGCCAATGACGCTGACATGGGAGAAAATGGAATGGTCACGTACATTATCTCTCAGCCGCCACCCAACGTGCAGCGTCTCCTAACCATCGACCGAAACACCGGCATCATCTACGTCAAAGGTCCAGTGGATCGCGAGGAAGTGAATCTGCTTAAATTCTACGTCCAGGCCAAAGACAATGGCCCACAACCCAAGAGCTCTAAAGCCCTGGTGACAATCACAGTAAAGGACAAGAATGACAATGCACCATCCATCTGGATCCGTGGATTTGCTCTGGTGGCTCATGAGGATGGGATTGCAAACATTTCTGAGGACATGCCTGTTGGAACCCCAGTGGCTCTGGTGGAAGTGACAGATCGAGACGAGGGTGAAAACGCAGTGGTGACTTGTGTGGTTGCAGGAGATGTACCTTTCCAGCTTCGCTCAGCGTCAGACACAGGAAGTCGGAGGAAGTATTTCCTGCAGACAACAACGCCACTGGATTATGAGCGGGTCAAGGAATACAGGATTGAGATTGTAGCTGTTGATTCAGGGAACCCAGCTCTCTCCAGCACCAACTCGCTAAAGGTCCAAGTAACGGATGTGAATGATAACGCTCCCATTTTCTCACCATCTACATATGAGGTGAACTTTCCAGAGGAAAATCAGCCAGGCGATAAGGTTTTAGACATAGTGGCTACAGATGCAGACAGCGGCACCAATGCCGAGCTCACGTACAATATTATCTTAGACTCAGCCATCAAGGGGCTCTTTGAGATTAACCGCAACACCGGAGAGATCAAAGTGAAGGACCAGTTAGATCGTGAACAGAGAGAACGCTATGAGTTCCATGTAGAAGCATCTGATAAGGGGGTTCCCAGCATGAGGGGAACTGCAACAGTTGTGGTTAATGTGCTCGACCGCAACGACAACGATCCCAAGTTTATGCTAAATGGCTACATGTTCTCCGTGCTGGAAAACATGCCTGCGCTCAGTCCGGTGGGAATGGTGACTGTCACGGATGTAGATAAAGGTGAAAATGCTCAGGTTCACTTATTAGTAGAACCAGACAATGGCAAATTTGTGATTCAGAATGGCACATGCACGATCCTCTCCAGAATTTCCTTTGATCGGGAAAAGGAGAGCACCTACACATTCCGTCTAAAAGCTGTTGATGGAGGCAATCCTCCACGTTCCTCTTATGTGGGAATTACAATAAACGTTCTAGATGAAAATGATAATGCTCCTTACATCACCAAGCCATCCAACTCCTCCTACAAGTTCCTGCCACCACTGACGAGCCCAGACACACGTGTGGAGAAAGTGGAAGCGGAGGACTTTGACACAGGACTAAATGCTGAGTTAGAGTACACCATCATTGGTGGAAACCCTCATGGACTTTTCCGCATTTCTCCTACAGATGGGGAGATTTCCCTTGTCAAAGAATTCACCCGGAAACATAACGGCCTCCACCGTCTGGTCGTAAAAGTTAGTGACAAAGGAAAACCCGAGAAGCACACCACAGGGTTGGTCCACGTCTTTGTAAATGAGACAATTGGAAACATCACGATGGTGGAATCACTGGTTGGACACAGTCTGTACACATCTCTGGAAATGGACATCGCTGGAGACCCAGAATACGCTCGTGATCAGCGGGGCAACATCGTGTATGGAAGTCTTGCCGGGATCGCTGGGGTCATCCTGGTCATTGTGGTGGTGGTTGTTATCCGTCACCATTTGCAAAAGGAAGCCAAGAGTGGATACCAAGCTGGAAAGAAAGAGTCCAAAGATCTTTACACACCCAAACAAGGAACCAAAAGCAGCAAAGGTAAAAAGGGCAAAAAGGGCAAGTCTCCAAAACCACCAAAGTCCTTGGAGGAGGATGAAGAGGCAAGTCATCAGAAAGCCTTAAAATTCAACTTAATGAGTGACAATGATAGTCCCAGGATTCATCTGCCCCTCAATTATCCTCCAGGAAGCCCCGATTTAGGAAGACACTACCGTTCCAACTCCCCTTTGCCCTCTATTCAGCTGCAGCCACAATCACCTTCAGCTTCCAAAAAGCATCAGGCTGTTCAGGATCTTCCAGCTGCAAACACTTTTGTAGGGACCGGAGACAGCAACTCCACCGGTTCTGATCAGTATTCGGATTACAGCTACAAGACCAACCCTCAGAAATACACCACCAAACAGGTAGGAGATCATTTCCAAACCATGGCAGGGTTTCACTCCAATATTCAGTGGACTAAGGGCATGTATTAGAGGCTCGGACTGAAATTGAAACCAAAGCTGAAAAATCTCAAACATGGTGTTTGACCTAATCATTCCTGGTCTGGAATGTTCTTTATTTATGCAAATTACTCTTCATTGATGCTTCATTTTAATGCCACTTCCTGCTTTATATTTATATCTCTTTTGAAATGAAGGACACATCACTGGCTCAGTTTGATTTATTTCTACTTGGATTTAGTTTGTGGGTTTTACTGCTTTTTCACTACTTTTACTTCTCTGGTGATAAAAATTACCC
>NC_139587.1:0-7500 GCF_946808225.1 Silurus aristotelis | reverse complement strand
TCTGGGGAGTGTGTGTGTGTGTGTGTGTGTGTGTGTGTGTGTGTGTGTGTGTGTGAGGTGGAGAACAGTGTTGTAGTTTCTATATCTGTGCAATTGACTGGCACTTAATGATGATGTCATCAAACTGCGTCTCTACAAAAAGCATATTATGATAAGTGTCTCATAACACTCCTCATTCAGCAAGTATTACACACACACACACGCACACACACACACACACACACACACACACACACACACACACACACACACACACACACACACACAGCTGTATTTGAATGGTGGTTCCACAGACGCCTCTGTAGATCTTAGAATCATATTCATCACAAAAAGCAGGTTCTAAAGTCCAATTTTCCAGAACCAGAGTAAAATTATAACAGGACACAGAAACAGGCAGCAACTAGAACTGGACCTAATACACATATAATCAGAGCTAGAACCAGATTTAATCCTGAATAAGTACCAAACAAGAACCATCACTGACTGGGTCAGAAACAGAACCTGATCCAGAACCCCAGGTAGATTCAGAAGCAGAAACAGCAGGAAATTGAAATGAATACAGTGAGTAACTCGGACACAAAGCAGATTTATTTACAAAAAACAGAACTAGAGCTGGTACTGGAACCAGAACTGGACACCTAGAACTATATACATATACTAATCTGGATTTACCAGGACAAGAACTAGAACCAAAATCAAAACCATAGTTTAAATTAGAATTATAACTAAAACTCAGAACCAGAACCTCTGACTTCCTGTTTCTTTCATGGTAATGTATCGCCACAGCAAAGCAAACAAACATCACCAACTGTCTACAAATACCACTACATGCGTGCACACACACACACACACACACACACACACACACACACACACAGATGCACTCACATAAATCACACGTACACAAAAACACCTAGCAGCCCGACACAATCACAACACACACCTGCTTCGTGGACAGGCAGCCAGTTCAGGGGTCAGAGGTCACTCAGGTTCACCTGCAGCTCTTTCTCTCTCTCTCTCTCTCTCTCTCTCTCTCTCTCTCTCTCTCTCACCAAACACATACACAGCCATTTTATGTGACTTTTTTCAGCTTTTATGGAAACTGTTCTACATATTCATATACCCTTGAAGTGTGTGTTTGTGTGTGTGTGTGTGTGTGTGTGTGTGTGTGTGTGTGTGTGTGTGTGTGTGTGTGTGTGTGTGTGTGTGTGTGTGTGATAGTAGTGAACATCTGCTCTTAGCGTGTTCTCTGGTTGCTGATTAGACCTTCCATCTGACGCACGCCAAGACATCTTCACACCAGTGTGTGTGTGTGTGTTTGTGTGTGTGTGTGTGTGTGTGTGTGTGTGTGTGTTAGGCTATTGTTAGTTGGCAAGCTTTAATTACTGTCTATGCATTCTGTCACCATTCACATACTATCACCCCCCCCAATACACAAACACACACACACACACACACACACAAACACAAACACACACACACACACCCCAAAAATGTGAGGTTTAGAATAGAAATATCAAAGAAAGAGAGATGAACTACTGTGTTTAAAATTCACATGTAAGGAAAATAACCAAGAGAGAGAGAGAGAGAGAGAGGGGGGGGGGGACATCTCACACCTCATCACATTGCCATTATTATTATTATTATTATTATTATTATTATTATTATTATTATTATTATTATTATTATTATTATTATATTAAAAGTGTTCACTGAATAAAACAATTTTTTTTTCTTCATACAATAAGAGGTGTGTGTGTGTGTGTGTGTGTGTGTGTGTGTGTGTGTGTGTGTGTGTGTGTGTGTGTGTGACTCATAGCTCATTCCTTAAGCAGAGCAGCAGTGGGATCCTGAGGGGTTTAATTAGGTGTCGTCTTTAATGTAGTGCCCTTGGAGATTAGGCAGGACGGAGAGCGTACGGTGGATTCTCCCTACCAAAACGCTCTGCTAGCATCCTTTAATTAACACAATACACACACACACACACACACACACACACACAAATCTTTCTCTCGCTTATAAATGAGTGTGTCCATGCGGCTGTGGTATTGCTGTATGACAGATGAGCTCAGCTTCAAACTTTATCTCTCCCTCGCTGTCGTAAACACTGCACAATAAACAGGAGGGGGGGAAGGGGTGGGGGGAGGTTGCTTATTGGAGGAGTGCAGCTTAAACAGAACCTGAAATTTAAAATACACCAAATACAAATATTGTAAAATAAATAAAAGCACCCACACTGGAGTCTCCTTCAATTTCTCTTACATACAGAACCTGTTAGTAGTTTGGCCGTTTCTTCTTCTTTCTTTCTTTATATTATTTTCAACATTGTACATTAATAGTGAAGGATCCAGACTATGAAAGAATACATCTGGATTTCTGTAGTAAACAAAAACGTGTTAAAGATCACAAAATGTTTTATATTTTATTTTATCTTGAGAGGTGTTGAGTACTTGTTTGGCTGCTTTTCATTCACTCTCCGGTCCAACTCATTCCAAATCATCTCACCTGGATTTAGATCCCTCCATCACTCTCCTTCCTGAGCAAGTTGCTCTTACAGAACCTAGACGTGTGTTTGGGGTCGTTGCGCTGTTGGAAAATAAATCAACTCAAGTAGTCAAGTAGACTTTATTGTCATTTCTACCATCTACAGTGCAGTACACAGTGAAACGCAACAACGTTTTCCCAGGAGCACAGTGCTCCATCAACATCACACATTAACAAAAGGAACACAGAACTACACAGATCTCCAAACCTAACAACACAAAAAGCACATGTGCAAGACAAGAGACAACATGAGAAGAGACAACATGAGAAAAGGAAAATCAGTAACACAGTAGCATTGACCATAAAAGGTTGTGTAAATGGATTGTCCAAATACAAGTCAAAAATAAATACTGTACATGTAAACATTTGGCTGGATGTAAACCTTTGGTTTGGCTGAAGTGTGTAAACAGCAGTTTGTGTGTATCAGTCCAGTTCCTTCATCTTGAGGAGTCTGATGGCTTGTGAAAAGAAACTGTAACACAGATTTGAGGCCTGAATGCTTCTGTACCTCTTTCCAGATGGCAGGATTGTAAAGAGAGGGTGTGTGTGTGTGTGTGTGTGTGATCAGCCACAATACTGTTGGGTTTAGAGATGCAGCGTGCGGTGTAAGTGTCCATGATGAAGGGAAGAGAGACCCCGATAATCTTCTCCGCCATCCTCACTATCCTCTGTAGGGTCTTTCCTTCCAAGATGGTGCAATTCCCAGACCAGACATTGATGCAGCTGCTCAGGATGCTCTCAGTGGTCCCTCTGTAGAAGATCTCACTAAGTGTAAACAAGATGGAATGGCTGCATGTAGCTGCAGAATGGTGTGGAAGCCACGCTGGTTAAGTGTGTCCTTAATTAAGACTAAATCACCAGCAGTGTCAGCAGCAAAACTTCCTCCTCCATGTTTCACAGTGGTCCTTCTCTCTTGAGATATTTCTGCCACAAACTCTGAGAAAAATGTATGTAAACTTGTGATTTCCCAGGCTGGTAATTCTAATAAATGTATCCTCTGCAGCATTAGCTCTTGGTCTGCCTTTCCTGGATGGTCCTCATTAAACCATGTTTCATTATAGGGTTTGATGGTTTTGAAAACTGCACTTGGTGATATATTTAAAGTTCCAAGATGTTTCAGATTGACTGAGCTTCATTTCTTAAAGTAATGATGGATCTTTTCTCTTTCCTTATCTGAGTGTTTCTTAACACAATCTGGATTTGTACAGTGGTTGTAGCAGCACTAATAGTGATATTGACTCTGTACTCACACTTTCCTCTGCACAACACAACTGATGCTCTAAAGCACATTAGGAAATGTAAGAAATGTGACTCTTTTCACAAGAACTCTTGATAAGACACACCTGTGACCTGCAACCATTTCCAGGTGACACCTCAGACGCTATAAAGATAAATGAACTACTTTGATTCTACTGCTTGAGATATTATGTTTTTTATCATTTAGATTCTTAGTATTAATGAACAAAGTTACAAATAATACAAATAAAGAAAAACTACTGTGTGTGTGTGTGTTTCAGTGTATGTGGGTGTGTGTATCATTGTATATGTGTATGTGTCTATGTGTGTGTGTGTATTTGTGTCAGTGTGTGTGTGTATATGTGTGTGAGTGTCAGTGTATGTGTGTATGTATATTTGTGTGTGTAAGTGTCTGTGTGTTTATGTGTTTGTGTGTCAGTGTATGTGTGTGTGGTCTGTCTTGACACCAAAGATGTAGATTTTGTTCTTTCCTCTCTCACAGTGTGACAGAGCTGAAGATTTGTAAGTGTTTGAGAAAAAAAAGACAAAACACACACACACACACATGCGCGCGCACACACACACACACAGCCCCCTGAAGGCACTCTTGAAAGCATGACATTTATCCGCTCTGCCTCTGAAGGGTTCACGTTTACACTCTTAAATCTGCCCTCTGTTCTTCCTGCTCTGTGTGTGTGTGTGTGTGTGTGTGTGTGTGTGTGTGTGTGTGTGTGTGTGTGTGTGTGTGTGTGTGTGTTACAAACATGCATAAGTATTGGCAGTCACATAAAACACTACTCTTAATCTTCAATGCTGAATAATAGTGTAATTCATTGTGATTACTGAATGTGTATTGTACTCTACTGTACTGAACTGTACTGAACTGTGTCTCAGTGATCTCTGTTGGTGAAACGTTAGTCAGTCTCTGCTGGCAGAAAATCTCACTACACTCAGCTCCTTGTAGTATAGGGCTTTATAATGGTATGTAAAGTATAAGGGTATGTGCTGGGGTATGTGTTGTAGTTTAAGGGTATGTGTTGAGGTATAAGGGTATGTGTTTGGCTATGTGTTGGGGTATAAGGGTATGTGTTTGGCTATGTGTTGTAGTTTAAGGGTATGTGTTGGGGTATAAGGGTATGTGTTGAGGTATAAGGGTATGTGTTTGGCTATGTGTTGGGGTATAAGGGTATGTGTTTGGCTATGTGTTGTAGTTTAAGGGTATGTGTTGGGGTATAAGGGTATGTGTTTGGCTATGTGTTGGGGTATAGGGTATGTGTTTGGCTATGTGTTGTAGTTTGAGGGTATGTTTTGGGGTATAAGGGTATGTGTTGGGGTATAAGGGTATGTGTTGGGGTGTAAGGTATGTGTTGTGATATGTGTTGTAGTTTGAGGGTATGTTTTGGGGTATAAGGGTATGTGTTGGGGTATGTGTTGTAGTTTAGGGGTATGTGTTGTGGTATGTGTTGGGGTATAAGGGTATGTGCTGGGGTATGTGTTGGGATATAATGGTATGTATTGGTGTATAAGGGTATGTATTGGGTTATGTGTTGGGGTATAAGGGTATGGGTAAGGATATAAGGGTATGTGTTGGGGTAT
Source organism: Silurus aristotelis (assembly GCF_946808225.1). Classification (NCBI taxonomy): domain Eukaryota; kingdom Metazoa; phylum Chordata; class Actinopteri; order Siluriformes; family Siluridae; genus Silurus; species Silurus aristotelis. The sequence goes on along the minus strand of NC_139587.1, from coordinate 2,124 downwards.
AAGGGTATGTTTTGGGGTATGTGTTGGGATATTGGGGTATTTGTTGGGGTATAATGGTATGTGTTGGGATTTTTGTGTTGGGGTATAAGGGTATGTGTTGGTGTATGTATGTGGGGGATTGTGTAAGGGTATGTGTTGGGGTTTAAGGTTGGGGTATGTTTTGGGGTATCTGTTGGGGTATGTTTTGGGGTATAAGGGTATGTGGTGGGGTATCTTTTGGGGTGTTGGGGTATGTTTTAGGGTATGTTTTGGGGTATAAGGGTATGTGTTGGGGTATAAGGGTATGTGTTGGGGTATCTGTTGGGGTATGTTTGGGGTATAAGGGTATGTGTTGGGTTATAAGGGTATGTGTTGGGGTATCTGTTGGGGTATGTTTTGGGGTATAAGGGTATGTGTTGGGGTTTAAGGGTATGTGTTGGGGTATCTGTTGGGGTATGTTTTGGGGTATAAGGGTATGTGTTGGGGTATGTGGTGTGGTATAAGGGTATGTGGTGGGGTATCTTTTGGGGTATAAGGGTATGTGTTGGGGTATGTTTTGGGGTATAAGGGTATGTGTTGGGGTATAAGGGTATGTGTTGGGGTATCTGTTGGGGTATAAGGGTATCTGTTGGGGTATGTTTTGGGGTATAGGGGTATGTGTTGGGGTATGTTTGGGGTATAAGGGTATGTGTTGGGGTATCTGTTAGGGTATGTTTTGGGGAATAAGGGTATGTGTTGGGGTATGTTTGGGGTTTAAGGGTATGTGTTGGGGTATTTGTTGGGGTATAAGGGTATGTGTTGGGGTATGTGTTGGGGTATGTGTTGGGGTATGTTTGGGGTATAAGGGTATGTGTTGGGGTATGTTTGGGGTATAAGGGTATGTGTTGGGGTATGTGTTGGGGTATAAGGGTATGTGTTGGGGTATGTGTTGGGGTATAAGGGTATGTGTTAAAAGTAAAGTGTGTTTGTCCTGATTCTGTCCTTCATCCATTATTCTGAATTTTCATTTGGACTTGTATAATTTTACAGTGATTTGTATTCAGAGCTTCAACTAGATTTTATAGATAAACCTCACACTTTACTTTATAACAGCAAAGATCCAGTTACAGACTAGAAACTGGAATATTGTTTTTACTGGATTTCATAATAACAATTCTGAAAAATCTCTCTATACCCCCCCCCCTAACTTTACATACCCCGACTCTCTCTACCCCCCCCTTCTCTATACCGCTCCCCCTCACTTTAACACCCCCCTCTCACTCCCCCCTCTCTATACACCCCCCTCTCTCACTCTCACTTTACCCCCCTCTCTCTACCACCCCTCCATACCACTCCCCCTCTCTATACCACCCCCCTCTCTCACTCTCACTTTACCCCCCTCTCTCTACCCCCCCTTCTCTATACCGCTCCCCCTCACTTTAACACCCCCCTCTCACTCCCCCCTCTCTATACACCCCCCTCTCTCACTCTCACTTTACCCCCCTCTCTCTACCACCCCTCCATACCACTCCCCCTCTCTATACACCCCCCTCTCTCACTCTCACTTTACCCCCCTCTCTCTACCACCCCTCCATACCACTCCCCCTCTCTATACCACCCCCCTCTCTCACTCTCACTTTACCCCCCTCTCTCTACCCCCCCTTCTCTATACCGCTCCCCCACACTTTAACAGCCCCCTCTCACTCCCCCCTCTCTATACACCCCCCTCTCTCACTCTCACTTTACCCCCCTCTCTCTACCACCCCTCCATACCACTCCCCCTCTCTATACCACCCCCCTCTCTCACTCTCACTTACCCCCCCTCTCTCTACCCCCCCTCCATACCACTCCCCCTTTCTATAACCCCCTCACTCCCCATTCTCTATACACCCCCCTCTCTCACTTTACCCCCCCCCTCTATACCACCCCCTTTCACTCTTCCCCACTCTCTCTATACACCCCCCTCACTCACACTACCCCCCCCTCTATACCCCCCCCTCTCACTCTACCCCCCTCTTTCTCTCTCATTCTACCTTCCCCCCACCCTCTATATACCCCCCTGCTCTTTCTCACTCTACCCCCCCTCTCTCTCTCTTTCTCTCCCTCTCTCTCTCTCTCTCTCTCTCTACCCCCCCCCTCTCTCTCTCTCTCTTTCTACCCCCCCCC
>NC_139586.1:30318640-30334140 GCF_946808225.1 Silurus aristotelis | reverse complement strand
TAACCCTAACCCCAACCCCTCCCTAACCCTAACCCTAACCCCAACCCCTCCCTAACCCTAACCCTAACCCCTCCCTAACCCTAACCCCAACCCCTCCCCAACCCTAACCCCTAACCCTAACCCCAACCCCTCCCTAACCCTAACCCTAACCCCAACCCCTCCCTAACCCTAACCCCAACCCCACCCTAACCCCAACCCTAAACCCAACCCTAATCCCCACTCGGATTTTGACATGGTTCCTGGAGCTGCGTCTATTTCCCCTAACCTAACCCAGCCCGTGCCACCCCGAGTTGCTGCACTTGCATGGCCTTCTGCATATTTCCTGAACTGGCTAACTTACCTGATAAGAGAGTGCCAATAATTCTAATTTCATGACCTGAGTGGCCAATTTTGAAAAACACTTATAGAGAATGGAATGTTCGATGAGCACTGTGTTTTTTGGGGGTGCCAGTTAAACCAGTGCCATTTGGGGGTGCCAGCTTATATAAGAAATGTGTAAAACTGTGCAAGAAGGCCGGATGGCTAAGCACTAAATAGCATAATGTAAAACCGTGCTAGAAGGCCGGATGGCTAAGCACTAAATAGCAGAAATACTTATAGACAATGGAATGTTCGATGAGCACTGTGTTTTTTGGGGGTGCCAGTTAAACCAGTGCCATTTGGGGGTGCCAGTTTATAAAAAATTTGTAAAACTGTGCAGGAAGGCCGGATGGCTAAGCACTAAATAGCATAATGTAAAACTGTGCTAGAAGGCCGGATGGCTAAGCACTAAATAGCAGAAATACTTATAGACAATGGAATGTTCGATGAGCACTGTGTTTTTTGGGGGTGCCAGTTAAACCAGTGCCATTTGGGGGTGCCAGTTTATAAAAAATTTGTAAAACTGTGCAAGAAGGCCGGATGGCTAAGCACTAAATAGCAGAGTGTAAAACTGTGCAAGAAGGCCGGATGGCTAAGCACTAAATAGCAGAGGCCCAATTACTTGGCAAACAGAGTAGCTTGAAGGAAGATTTAAAGCCAGCTTTCGGGAAAGGTAGGGCCAGTTTGGGAAAAAGGAAAAGATATTGCCGCCTGAGAAGTGGGGGGAAAGAGAATAACGAAAGTACTTAGATGGGAAGCTGGTGGGCTAAGTGCTAAATAGCAGAGGCCCACTCACTTGGAAAACAGAGCAGCTGGGAGGATGCTTAAAGCCAGAATGGGGATAAGTAAAGCCAGCTTGGAAAAAGGAAAAGAAAATGGAAAAAGGAAAAGAAAATGGAGAGGCTAAGCCTGATTATGGACCAACAAAAACAAGATACAAACAAACAATGACGCATGAAACTGAATAACTTACCTGATGAGAGCGTTTGGAACAGCACTGAGTATGGGGGTGCCAATGTTTTCGAGCAGTGGGGGTGCCAATAGTCCAAATTTCAGGACATGAGTGGCCATTTTTTGAAAAATAATCTAAACAAAACTGAATGTTTAATTAACATTTTTTTTGGGGGGTGCAATTTTAACCAGTGCCATTTGGGGGTGCCATTTGACAAATTCTGTCTTTATCCACTGCCTGGACAAAGGAGGGAAAGAGAAGAAGAAAAAACTGAGAAAGGAAGCTAATGGGCTAAGCGCTAAATATCAAAGACCCAATCACCTGGAAAACAGAGCATCTCGTGAAAAAGGATTAAAGCCAACATGGAAAAATGCAAAGCCTGTTTGGAAAATGGAAAAAGGAAAAGAAAATGGAAGGAAAGAGAAGAAGAAAAAACTGAGAAAGGAAGCTAATGGGCTAAGCGCTAATTAGCAAAGACCCAATCACCTGGAAAACAGAGCATCTCGTGAAAAAGGATTAAAGCCAACATGGAAAAATGCAAAGCCAGTTTGGAAAATGGAAAAAGGAAAAGAGAATGGAAGGAAAGAGAAGAAGAAAAAACTGAGAAAGGAAGCTAATGGGCTAAGCGCTAAATAGCAAAGACCCAATCACCTGGTGAACAGAACATCTCGTGAAAAAGGATTAAAGCCAACATGGAAAAATGTGCAGCCAGTTTGGAAAATGGAAAAAGGAAGAGAAAATGGTAAGTCTATGCCTGATGAAGGTTTATATTAACCGAAACGTTGCAACAGACTTACCGTTAAAAATGACGTCATGGGGATCTGTGAAAAGGCAAATGTCCTGCATTAATGAATGAAATCGAATGTCCTGCATTAATGAATGAAATCAGAAGTCACTGGCTAAAATGAAAAAAGGGGAAACACCCTCCATTTAAAAGGTCAAAAAGGGAAAGGGTTGCTAACAAGGGAAAGAGAGAGTGGGCAAATGTCCACTTCTCGCTAGCAAGAGAAAGAGAGAGTGGGCAAATGTCCAGTTCTCATCCGTAAAACAAAAAAACACACGTTTAAGGGCAATTTTCCTGCCACTTGTCACCGGCGGCGGAGGAGATGTGAGTGCTTAGTGACTTGGAGTAGGCCAGTGCACAACGTGGGCTCCGGGCTTGTCTATATCTGAGTTTCCTTACCAATCCATAGCCCTAACCCTAACCCCAACCCCTCCCTAACCCTAACCCTAACCCTAACCCCAACCCCTCCCTAACCCTAACCCTAACCCCTCCCTGACCCTAACCCCAACCCCTCCCCAACCCTAACCCCTAACCCTAACCCCAACCCCTCCCTAACCCTAACCCTAACCCCAACCCCTCCCTAACCCTAACCCCAACCCCACCCTAACCCTAACCCCAACCCCACCCTAACCCCAACCCCTCCCTAACCCTAACCCTAACCCCTAACCCTAACCCTAAACCCAACCCTAATCCCCACTCGGATTTTGACATGGTTCCTGGAGCTGCGTCTATTTCCCCTAACCTAACCCAGCCCGTGCCACCCCGAGTTGCTGCACTTGCATGGCCTTCTGCATATTTCCTGAACTGGCTAACTTACCTGATAAGAGAGTGCCAATAATTCTAATTTCATGACCTGAGTGGCCAATTTTGAAAAACACTTATAGAGAATGGAATGTTCGATGAGCACTGTGTTTTTTGGGGGTGCCAGTTAAACCAGTGCCATTTGGGGGTGCCAGCTTATATAAGAAATGTGTAAAACTGTGCAAGAAGGCCGGATGGCTAAGCACTAAATAGCATAATGTAAAACCGTGCTAGAAGGCCGGATGGCTAAGCACTAAATAGCAGAAATACTTATAGACAATGGAATGTTCGATGAGCACTGTGTTTTTTGGGGGTGCCAGTTAAACCAGTGCCATTTGGGGGTGCCAGTTTATAAAAAATTTGTAAAACTGTGCAGGAAGGCCGGATGGCTAAGCACTAAATAGCATAATGTAAAACTGTGCTAGAAGGCCGGATGGCTAAGCACTAAATAGCAGAAATACTTATAGACAATGGAATGTTCGATGAGCACTGTGTTTTTTGGGGGTGCCAGTTAAACCAGTGCCATTTGGGGGTGCCAGTTTATAAAAAATTTGTAAAACTGTGCAAGAAGGCCGGATGGCTAAGCACTAAATAGCAGAGTGTAAAACTGTGCAAGAAGGCCGGATGGCTAAGCACTAAATAGCAGAGGCCCAATTACTTGGCAAACAGAGTAGCTTGAAGGAAGATTTAAAGCCAGCTTTCGGGAAAGGTAGGGCCAGTTTGGGAAAAAGGAAAAGATATTGCCGCCTGAGAAGTGGGGGGAAAGAGAATAACGAAAGTACTTAGATGGGAAGCTGGTGGGCTAAGTGCTAAATAGCAGAGGCCCACTCACTTGGAAAACAGAGCAGCTGGGAGGATGTTTAAAGCCAGAATGGGGATAAGTAAAGCCAGCTTGGAAAAAGGAAAAGAAAATGGAAAAAGGAAAAGAAAATGGAGAGGCTAAGCCTGATTATGGACCAACAAAAACAAGATACAAACAAACAATGACGCATGAAACTGAATAACTTACCTGATGAGAGCGTTTGGAACAGCACTGAGTATGGGGGTGCCAATGTTTTCGAGCAGTGGGGGTGCCAATAGTCCAAATTTCAGGACATGAGTGGCCATTTTTTGAAAAATAATCTAAACAAAACTGAATGTTTAATTAACATTTTTTTTGGGGGGTGCAATTTTAACCAGTGCCATTTGGGGGTGCCATTTGACAAATTCTGTCTTTATCCACTGCCTGGACAAAGGAGGGAAAGAGAAGAAGAAAAAACTGAGAAAGGAAGCTAATGGGCTAAGCGCTAAATATCAAAGACCCAATCACCTGGAAAACAGAGCATCTCGTGAAAAAGGATTAAAGCCAACATGGAAAAATGCAAAGCCTGTTTGGAAAATGGAAAAAGGAAAAGAAAATGGAAGGAAAGAGAAGAAGAAAAAACTGAGAAAGGAAGCTAATGGGCTAAGCGCTAATTAGCAAAGACCCAATCACCTGGAAAACAGAGCATCTCGTGAAAAAGGATTAAAGCCAACATGGAAAAATGCAAAGCCAGTTTGGAAAATGGAAAAAGGAAAAGAGAATGGAAGGAAAGAGAAGAAGAAAAAACTGAGAAAGGAAGCTAATGGGCTAAGCGCTAAATAGCAAAGACCCAATCACCTGGTGAACAGAACATCTCGTGAAAAAGGATTAAAGCCAACATGGAAAAATGTGCAGCCAGTTTGGAAAATGGAAAAAGGAAGAGAAAATGGTAAGTCTATGCCTGATGAAGGTTTATATTAACCGAAACGTTGCAACAGACTTACCGTTAAAAATGACGTCATGGGGATCTGTGAAAAGGCAAATGTCCTGCATTAATGAATGAAATCGAATGTCCTGCATTAATGAATGAAATCAGAAGTCACTGGCTAAAATGAAAAAAGGGGAAACACCCTCCATTTAAAAGGTCAAAAAGGGAAAGGGTTGCTAACAAGGGAAAGAGAGAGTGGGCAAATGTCCACTTCTCGCTAGCAAGAGAAAGAGAGAGTGGGCAAATGTCCAGTTCTCATCCGTAAAACAAAAAAACACACGTTTAAGGGCAATTTTCCTGCCACTTGTCACCGGCGGCGGAGGAGATGTGAGTGCTTAGTGACTTGGAGTAGGCCAGTGCACAACGTGGGCTCCGGGCTTGTCTATATCTGAGTTTCCTTACCAATCCATAGCCCTAACCCTAACCCCAACCCCTCCCTAACCCTAACCCTAACCCTAACCCCAACCCCTCCCTAACCCTAACCCTAACCCCTCCCTGACCCTAACCCCAACCCCTCCCCAACCCTAACCCCTAACCCTAACCCCAACCCCTCCCTAACCCTAACCCTAACCCCAACCCCTCCCTAACCCTAACCCCAACCCCACCCTAACCCTAACCCCAACCCCACCCTAACCCCAACCCCTCCCTAACCCTAACCCTAACCCCTAACCCTAACCCTAAACCCAACCCTAATCCCCACTCGGATTTTGACATGGTTCCTGGAGCTGCGTCTATTTCCCCTAACCTAACCCAGCCCGTGCCACCCCGAGTTGCTGCACTTGCATGGCCTTCTGCATATTTCCTGAACTGGCTAACTTACCTGATAAGAGAGTGCCAATAATTCTAATTTCATGACCTGAGTGGCCAATTTTGAAAAACACTTATAGAGAATGGAATGTTCGATGAGCACTGTGTTTTTTGGGGGTGCCAGTTAAACCAGTGCCATTTGGGGGTGCCAGCTTATATAAGAAATGTGTAAAACTGTGCAAGAAGGCCGGATGGCTAAGCACTAAATAGCATAATGTAAAACCGTGCTAGAAGGCCGGATGGCTAAGCACTAAATAGCAGAAATACTTATAGACAATGGAATGTTCGATGAGCACTGTGTTTTTTGGGGGTGCCAGTTAAACCAGTGCCATTTGGGGGTGCCAGTTTATAAAAAATTTGTAAAACTGTGCAGGAAGGCCGGATGGCTAAGCACTAAATAGCATAATGTAAAACTGTGCTAGAAGGCCGGATGGCTAAGCACTAAATAGCAGAAATACTTATAGACAATGGAATGTTCGATGAGCACTGTGTTTTTTGGGGGTGCCAGTTAAACCAGTGCCATTTGGGGGTGCCAGTTTATAAAAAATTTGTAAAACTGTGCAAGAAGGCCGGATGGCTAAGCACTAAATAGCAGAGTGTAAAACTGTGCAAGAAGGCCGGATGGCTAAGCACTAAATAGCAGAGGCCCAATTACTTGGCAAACAGAGTAGCTTGAAGGAAGATTTAAAGCCAGCTTTCGGGAAAGGTAGGGCCAGTTTGGGAAAAAGGAAAAGATATTGCCGCCTGAGAAGTGGGGGGAAAGAGAATAACGAAAGTACTTAGATGGGAAGCTGGTGGGCTAAGTGCTAAATAGCAGAGGCCCACTCACTTGGAAAACAGAGCAGCTGGGAGGATGTTTAAAGCCAGAATGGGGATAAGTAAAGCCAGCTTGGAAAAAGGAAAAGAAAATGGAAAAAGGAAAAGAAAATGGAGAGGCTAAGCCTGATTATGGACCAACAAAAACAAGATACAAACAAACAATGACGCATGAAACTGAATAACTTACCTGATGAGAGCGTTTGGAACAGCACTGAGTATGGGGGTGCCAATGTTTTCGAGCAGTGGGGGTGCCAATAGTCCAAATTTCAGGACATGAGTGGCCATTTTTTGAAAAATAATCTAAACAAAACTGAATGTTTAATTAACATTTTTTTTGGGGGGTGCAATTTTAACCAGTGCCATTTGGGGGTGCCATTTGACAAATTCTGTCTTTATCCACTGCCTGGACAAAGGAGGGAAAGAGAAGAAGAAAAAACTGAGAAAGGAAGCTAATGGGCTAAGCGCTAAATATCAAAGACCCAATCACCTGGAAAACAGAGCATCTCGTGAAAAAGGATTAAAGCCAACATGGAAAAATGCAAAGCCTGTTTGGAAAATGGAAAAAGGAAAAGAAAATGGAAGGAAAGAGAAGAAGAAAAAACTGAGAAAGGAAGCTAATGGGCTAAGCGCTAATTAGCAAAGACCCAATCACCTGGAAAACAGAGCATCTCGTGAAAAAGGATTAAAGCCAACATGGAAAAATGCAAAGCCAGTTTGGAAAATGGAAAAAGGAAAAGAGAATGGAAGGAAAGAGAAGAAGAAAAAACTGAGAAAGGAAGCTAATGGGCTAAGCGCTAAATAGCAAAGACCCAATCACCTGGTGAACAGAACATCTCGTGAAAAAGGATTAAAGCCAACATGGAAAAATGTGCAGCCAGTTTGGAAAATGGAAAAAGGAAGAGAAAATGGTAAGTCTATGCCTGATGAAGGTTTATATTAACCGAAACGTTGCAACAGACTTACCGTTAAAAATGACGTCATGGGGATCTGTGAAAAGGCAAATGTCCTGCATTAATGAATGAAATCGAATGTCCTGCATTAATGAATGAAATCAGAAGTCACTGGCTAAAATGAAAAAAGGGGAAACACCCTCCATTTAAAAGGTCAAAAAGGGAAAGGGTTGCTAACAAGGGAAAGAGAGAGTGGGCAAATGTCCACTTCTCGCTAGCAAGAGAAAGAGAGAGTGGGCAAATGTCCAGTTCTCATCCGTAAAACAAAAAAACACACGTTTAAGGGCAATTTTCCTGCCACTTGTCACCGGCGGCGGAGGAGATGTGAGTGCTTAGTGACTTGGAGTAGGCCAGTGCACAACGTGGGCTCCGGGCTTGTCTATATCTGAGTTTCCTTACCAATCCATAGCCCTAACCCTAACCCCAACCCCTCCCTAACCCTAACCCTAACCCTAACCCCAACCCCTCCCTAACCCTAACCCTAACCCCTCCCTGACCCTAACCCCAACCCCTCCCCAACCCTAACCCCTAACCCTAACCCCAACCCCTCCCTAACCCTAACCCTAACCCCAACCCCTCCCTAACCCTAACCCCAACCCCACCCTAACCCTAACCCCAACCCCACCCTAACCCCAACCCCTCCCTAACCCTAACCCTAACCCCTAACCCTAACCCTAAACCCAACCCTAATCCCCACTCGGATTTTGACATGGTTCCTGGAGCTGCGTCTATTTCCCCTAACCTAACCCAGCCCGTGCCACCCCGAGTTGCTGCACTTGCATGGCCTTCTGCATATTTCCTGAACTGGCTAACTTACCTGATAAGAGAGTGCCAATAATTCTAATTTCATGACCTGAGTGGCCAATTTTGAAAAACACTTATAGAGAATGGAATGTTCGATGAGCACTGTGTTTTTTGGGGGTGCCAGTTAAACCAGTGCCATTTGGGGGTGCCAGCTTATATAAGAAATGTGTAAAACTGTGCAAGAAGGCCGGATGGCTAAGCACTAAATAGCATAATGTAAAACCGTGCTAGAAGGCCGGATGGCTAAGCACTAAATAGCAGAAATACTTATAGACAATGGAATGTTCGATGAGCACTGTGTTTTTTGGGGGTGCCAGTTAAACCAGTGCCATTTGGGGGTGCCAGTTTATAAAAAATTTGTAAAACTGTGCAGGAAGGCCGGATGGCTAAGCACTAAATAGCATAATGTAAAACTGTGCTAGAAGGCCGGATGGCTAAGCACTAAATAGCAGAAATACTTATAGACAATGGAATGTTCGATGAGCACTGTGTTTTTTGGGGGTGCCAGTTAAACCAGTGCCATTTGGGGGTGCCAGTTTATAAAAAATTTGTAAAACTGTGCAAGAAGGCCGGATGGCTAAGCACTAAATAGCAGAGTGTAAAACTGTGCAAGAAGGCCGGATGGCTAAGCACTAAATAGCAGAGGCCCAATTACTTGGCAAACAGAGTAGCTTGAAGGAAGATTTAAAGCCAGCTTTCGGGAAAGGTAGGGCCAGTTTGGGAAAAAGGAAAAGATATTGCCGCCTGAGAAGTGGGGGGAAAGAGAATAACGAAAGTACTTAGATGGGAAGCTGGTGGGCTAAGTGCTAAATAGCAGAGGCCCACTCACTTGGAAAACAGAGCAGCTGGGAGGATGTTTAAAGCCAGAATGGGGATAAGTAAAGCCAGCTTGGAAAAAGGAAAAGAAAATGGAAAAAGGAAAAGAAAATGGAGAGGCTAAGCCTGATTATGGACCAACAAAAACAAGATACAAACAAACAATGACGCATGAAACTGAATAACTTACCTGATGAGAGCGTTTGGAACAGCACTGAGTATGGGGGTGCCAATGTTTTCGAGCAGTGGGGGTGCCAATAGTCCAAATTTCAGGACATGAGTGGCCATTTTTTGAAAAATAATCTAAACAAAACTGAATGTTTAATTAACATTTTTTTTGGGGGGTGCAATTTTAACCAGTGCCATTTGGGGGTGCCATTTGACAAATTCTGTCTTTATCCACTGCCTGGACAAAGGAGGGAAAGAGAAGAAGAAAAAACTGAGAAAGGAAGCTAATGGGCTAAGCGCTAAATATCAAAGACCCAATCACCTGGAAAACAGAGCATCTCGTGAAAAAGGATTAAAGCCAACATGGAAAAATGCAAAGCCTGTTTGGAAAATGGAAAAAGGAAAAGAAAATGGAAGGAAAGAGAAGAAGAAAAAACTGAGAAAGGAAGCTAATGGGCTAAGCGCTAATTAGCAAAGACCCAATCACCTGGAAAACAGAGCATCTCGTGAAAAAGGATTAAAGCCAACATGGAAAAATGCAAAGCCAGTTTGGAAAATGGAAAAAGGAAAAGAGAATGGAAGGAAAGAGAAGAAGAAAAAACTGAGAAAGGAAGCTAATGGGCTAAGCGCTAAATAGCAAAGACCCAATCACCTGGTGAACAGAACATCTCGTGAAAAAGGATTAAAGCCAACATGGAAAAATGTGCAGCCAGTTTGGAAAATGGAAAAAGGAAGAGAAAATGGTAAGTCTATGCCTGATGAAGGTTTATATTAACCGAAACGTTGCAACAGACTTACCGTTAAAAATGACGTCATGGGGATCTGTGAAAAGGCAAATGTCCTGCATTAATGAATGAAATCGAATGTCCTGCATTAATGAATGAAATCAGAAGTCACTGGCTAAAATGAAAAAAGGGGAAACACCCTCCATTTAAAAGGTCAAAAAGGGAAAGGGTTGCTAACAAGGGAAAGAGAGAGTGGGCAAATGTCCACTTCTCGCTAGCAAGAGAAAGAGAGAGTGGGCAAATGTCCAGTTCTCATCCGTAAAACAAAAAAACACACGTTTAAGGGCAATTTTCCTGCCACTTGTCACCGGCGGCGGAGGAGATGTGAGTGCTTAGTGACTTGGAGTAGGCCAGTGCACAACGTGGGCTCCGGGCTTGTCTATATCTGAGTTTCCTTACCAATCCATAGCCCTAACCCTAACCCCAACCCCTCCCTAACCCTAACCCTAACCCTAACCCCAACCCCTCCCTAACCCTAACCCTAACCCCTCCCTGACCCTAACCCCAACCCCTCCCCAACCCTAACCCCTAACCCTAACCCCAACCCCTCCCTAACCCTAACCCTAACCCCAACCCCTCCCTAACCCTAACCCCAACCCCACCCTAACCCTAACCCCAACCCCACCCTAACCCCAACCCCTCCCTAACCCTAACCCTAACCCCTAACCCTAACCCTAAACCCAACCCTAATCCCCACTCGGATTTTGACATGGTTCCTGGAGCTGCGTCTATTTCCCCTAACCTAACCCAGCCCGTGCCACCCCGAGTTGCTGCACTTGCATGGCCTTCTGCATATTTCCTGAACTGGCTAACTTACCTGATAAGAGAGTGCCAATAATTCTAATTTCATGACCTGAGTGGCCAATTTTGAAAAACACTTATAGAGAATGGAATGTTCGATGAGCACTGTGTTTTTTGGGGGTGCCAGTTAAACCAGTGCCATTTGGGGGTGCCAGCTTATATAAGAAATGTGTAAAACTGTGCAAGAAGGCCGGATGGCTAAGCACTAAATAGCATAATGTAAAACCGTGCTAGAAGGCCGGATGGCTAAGCACTAAATAGCAGAAATACTTATAGACAATGGAATGTTCGATGAGCACTGTGTTTTTTGGGGGTGCCAGTTAAACCAGTGCCATTTGGGGGTGCCAGTTTATAAAAAATTTGTAAAACTGTGCAGGAAGGCCGGATGGCTAAGCACTAAATAGCATAATGTAAAACTGTGCTAGAAGGCCGGATGGCTAAGCACTAAATAGCAGAAATACTTATAGACAATGGAATGTTCGATGAGCACTGTGTTTTTTGGGGGTGCCAGTTAAACCAGTGCCATTTGGGGGTGCCAGTTTATAAAAAATTTGTAAAACTGTGCAAGAAGGCCGGATGGCTAAGCACTAAATAGCAGAGTGTAAAACTGTGCAAGAAGGCCGGATGGCTAAGCACTAAATAGCAGAGGCCCAATTACTTGGCAAACAGAGTAGCTTGAAGGAAGATTTAAAGCCAGCTTTCGGGAAAGGTAGGGCCAGTTTGGGAAAAAGGAAAAGATATTGCCGCCTGAGAAGTGGGGGGAAAGAGAATAACGAAAGTACTTAGATGGGAAGCTGGTGGGCTAAGTGCTAAATAGCAGAGGCCCACTCACTTGGAAAACAGAGCAGCTGGGAGGATGTTTAAAGCCAGAATGGGGATAAGTAAAGCCAGCTTGGAAAAAGGAAAAGAAAATGGAAAAAGGAAAAGAAAATGGAGAGGCTAAGCCTGATTATGGACCAACAAAAACAAGATACAAACAAACAATGACGCATGAAACTGAATAACTTACCTGATGAGAGCGTTTGGAACAGCACTGAGTATGGGGGTGCCAATGTTTTCGAGCAGTGGGGGTGCCAATAGTCCAAATTTCAGGACATGAGTGGCCATTTTTTGAAAAATAATCTAAACAAAACTGAATGTTTAATTAACATTTTTTTTGGGGGGTGCAATTTTAACCAGTGCCATTTGGGGGTGCCATTTGACAAATTCTGTCTTTATCCACTGCCTGGACAAAGGAGGGAAAGAGAAGAAGAAAAAACTGAGAAAGGAAGCTAATGGGCTAAGCGCTAAATATCAAAGACCCAATCACCTGGAAAACAGAGCATCTCGTGAAAAAGGATTAAAGCCAACATGGAAAAATGCAAAGCCTGTTTGGAAAATGGAAAAAGGAAAAGAAAATGGAAGGAAAGAGAAGAAGAAAAAACTGAGAAAGGAAGCTAATGGGCTAAGCGCTAATTAGCAAAGACCCAATCACCTGGAAAACAGAGCATCTCGTGAAAAAGGATTAAAGCCAACATGGAAAAATGCAAAGCCAGTTTGGAAAATGGAAAAAGGAAAAGAGAATGGAAGGAAAGAGAAGAAGAAAAAACTGAGAAAGGAAGCTAATGGGCTAAGCGCTAAATAGCAAAGACCCAATCACCTGGTGAACAGAACATCTCGTGAAAAAGGATTAAAGCCAACATGGAAAAATGTGCAGCCAGTTTGGAAAATGGAAAAAGGAAGAGAAAATGGTAAGTCTATGCCTGATGAAGGTTTATATTAACCGAAACGTTGCAACAGACTTACCGTTAAAAATGACGTCATGGGGATCTGTGAAAAGGCAAATGTCCTGCATTAATGAATGAAATCGAATGTCCTGCATTAATGAATGAAATCAGAAGTCACTGGCTAAAATGAAAAAAGGGGAAACACCCTCCATTTAAAAGGTCAAAAAGGGAAAGGGTTGCTAACAAGGGAAAGAGAGAGTGGGCAAATGTCCACTTCTCGCTAGCAAGAGAAAGAGAGAGTGGGCAAATGTCCAGTTCTCATCCGTAAAACAAAAAAACACACGTTTAAGGGCAATTTTCCTGCCACTTGTCACCGGCGGCGGAGGAGATGTGAGTGCTTAGTGACTTGGAGTAGGCCAGTGCACAACGTGGGCTCCGGGCTTGTCTATATCTGAGTTTCCTTACCAATCCATAGCCCTAACCCTAACCCCAACCCCTCCCTAACCCTAACCCTAACCCTAACCCCAACCCCTCCCTAACCCTAACCCTAACCCCTCCCTGACCCTAACCCCAACCCCTCCCCAACCCTAACCCCTAACCCTAACCCCAACCCCTCCCTAACCCTAACCCTAACCCCAACCCCTCCCTAACCCTAACCCCAACCCCACCCTAACCCTAACCCCAACCCCACCCTAACCCCAACCCCTCCCTAACCCTAACCCTAACCCCTAACCCTAACCCTAAACCCAACCCTAATCCCCACTCGGATTTTGACATGGTTCCTGGAGCTGCGTCTATTTCCCCTAACCTAACCCTAAACCCTAAACCCTAACCCTAAACCCTAACCCTAACCCCTAACCCTAACCCTAACCCTAACCCTAACCCTTGCTACGGCAGCACATATACTAAAATTGGAACGATACAGAGAAGATTAGCATGGCCCCTGCGCAAGGATGACACGCAAAATCGTGAAGCGTTACCATATTTTACAGGAGATTCTACATGCTCCCTAAAATACATAAAGATCCGGCCAAATGGAGCAAACCCCACGAAATTCCTCCAGGAAGGCCTATAGTATCGGATTGCGGAAGCGAAACGTACTATACGGCCGAATTCCTGGACTTTTATTTAAATCCCCTTTCCACGAGCCACCCTAGCTATTTAAAAGACACATATGACTTCATTCAAAAAGTTAAAGCACTTGAAATTCCCCAAGAGGCTGTCCTGTTCACTATGGACATTGACAGCCTTTACACAAATATCGACATCCAGGAAGGAATACAGGCCGTAAAAAATATTTTTCAAAAATACCCGGACAAATCCAGGCCTGATAAAGAACTCATCCAGTTGTTAGAAATAAATCTAAAGAGGAACGACTTTGAGTTCAATGGGGAATTCTTCCTTCAGATTAAGGGAACAGCGATGGGGAAGAAGTTTGCTCCGGCCTACGCCAACATATTTATGGCAGAATGGGAGACCTCGGCCCTATCCCGGTGCCATAAACGGCCTCTTCATTATTTTAGATATCTTGATGATATATGGGGAGTTTGGACACACACAGAGAGGGAGTTTGATGAGTTTTTAACAACACTTAACAACCATAACCCATCCATAAAACTGAAATCCTCCATCGGCCAGCTCTCGGTGGATTTTTTGGACACCACGACTTACAAGGGCCCGGATTTCAGCTCCACACGAAAATTGGACATCAAGGTTTTCGTTAAGGAAACAGACACACACGCTCTGCTACACAAGGAAAGCTTTCACCCTAAACACACTTACTCTGGCCTGGTCAAATCACAACTCCTGAGGTTTCGTCGCATATGTACCCGAGAACGGGACTTCATGGAAGCGACACGAATCCTCTTTAGAGCACTCAGGAACAGGGGATATAAAAGGTCCTTTTTGAGGAGGATTTTTAAATCCTACCTCACAATAGGAACTCGGGCGGAAGGCACCAGCGTGCCGCTCGTCCTGACATATTCCTCTGTCTCTGTGAAGCTCATCAGGGAGATAAGGTCCAATTTTATACAAATATTGGGACAAACACCAAGATTCAGAGACCACAAAGTCATTGCAGCTTTCAGGAAAAGCAAAAACCTACAAAACTATTTGGTCAGAGCCAAACTCAATCCTCTTCAGCAGGGAAAACCTAAACATCAGGGACAATACCTGGAACAAAAACAACATATTCAAAACAAATTTACCAAGGAAGTCTTCACCACTCATCGCTCAAGTACAGTGCACAGCAAAAATTGTGTCTACCTCATTTCCTGTAATCAATGTGGAGCCCAATATGTTGGAGAGACGGGCAACACCATCTTGATCAGGATGACACAACACAAACACAACATATTAAAAGAAAAACAAATGGATACTTACCTGGTCAAACACTTCCGGGAGCATGGATGGGAAGCTCTCAGGGTCATGGTCCTACAGGCAAACCCACAATGGTCTGTACCCCTGAGGAAAAGAGCAGAGAGAATTTGGATTCAGAAACTAAGTACTGTTTATCCCCAAGGCCTCAATGAGAGGTGAATAAAATATTCTTAGGGGGCATTGATGGCCTGTGCAAACAGGTTAGCACCTTCCTCTGACTCTAAACCTAACCCTAACCCTAATTTCTATCCCTAACCCTAAATCCTAACCCTAATTCCTATCCCTAACCCTAAGCCCTAACCTTAACCTAAACCTAACCCTAATTCTAAAACCTAACCCTAACCCTGAATTGTATCCCTAACCACAACCCTAACCCTAACCTTAACCTAATCCTAACCTTAACCCTAATTTCTATCCCTAACCCTAATTTCTAACCATAACCCTACATCCTAATCCTAACCCCAAAACCTAAACCCAACCCTAACCCTAAACCTAACCCTAATTTCTATCCCTAACCCTAAAACCTAACCTTAACCTTTATTTCTATCCCTAACCCTAACCCTAATTTCTAGGCCTAACCCTAAAACCTAACCCTAACTTCTAACCCTAACCCCAAAACCTAACCCCAACCCTAACCCTAAACTTAACCCTAATTTCTATCCCTAACCCTAACCCTAAAACCTAACCTTAACCCTAATTTCTATCCCTAACCCTAAAACCTAACCTTAACCCTAATTTCTATCCCTAACCCTAATCCTAATTTCTAGCCCTAACCCTAATTTCTATCCCTAAAACCTAA
>NC_139586.1:30226140-30313640 GCF_946808225.1 Silurus aristotelis | reverse complement strand
TATTTTCCCATTTAAACTAAGCCAACTGCTTGGTTTATTTTCAAGCTCTTTAGAGACTTTTTTCAGGAAAATATTCCTTTGAGAGCACATTATTTTATTATTTTTATTTAAAATCAGGCAACTGCTTGATTTTATTTTCAAATTCTCAAGAGAGATTTATTTTGAAAAAACACAAAAAGATTCTTGATTTCAGTTCATTATTTTATTTTATTTGATTACACAAAAACATCCCAGACAAATATTTTGTTTAAAAAGCAATAGTAAAGAAAAACTTTTTGAAAAAATGATTCTGCCAGACAGAGATGGTTGGATGGTTGTCACCCGTGGACGCAGGCGTGCTGTCCAAGACACACCTATGCACCGTCCTCACCACCGTACGGGACACCATCCACAAGGAGAGAGGCCATTCTCTTATGCAGACGTGGTTAAATATGGCAATAACCAGAACCTACGTCATGCACAGGGACAAAGGGCCCTCTCCTATACAAACGCAGTTAAATTTTCAGGCCACACGAGGGCACCAAATACTTACCGTACTGTATCACGTCAGCGGTCTTTCAGACCACAATTTTTTGAACCTCAGGTCTGTTGGGGACCTGTCACAAGGATCCCACAAAAACTAAATCGAACATGGACAACTCGTCCACAACAACAAAAAAAGAACACACAGCAGAGACAAAAAGTTGTTCAAAAACAATTAGATGACCCGGATTTTGTAACAAAAACTCGTACCATGTTCAAAATAATTAAATTGGTACACCACAAAAATAATGTGAGCCATGAACAACCTCCTGCATTGACCAAGATGGAGAAAAATCTATCTGAGGTCATCAAACCAGCTCTGCCAAACCCCACAACACAAGCCCTCATAGAAGGCAATGCTAAAAACTGGGCCTATACCACCATGTTGATCCTCAAAAACCATTATGAGGACACATTGGTGGAAGAAATGGCCAAGCTGCAGCAATATCCTTCCCGAGGCTGGGAAGAATGTTTTAACACTGCTGTGTTATGGGCAAAACGTGGGATTGGGAAAAGACTGAGGTATAGATCAATACAGGATGCTCACACACTGATAGGGGACAAATATAAGATCCCTACACCCACTGCTGATGTGGAGGAGGCGAGAGAGGAAGCAGAGACGCAAAGTGTCCCTGCTGCTTCTTCTCTATCACCTGAAGCAGCTGACGGTGCCATCGCGGTGCAGGCCTCGGTGCATGCCGAGGCCGAGGCACACTCCCTACCAGATCTGTCCACCCAACCAGAACCAAAATCTTCCAGAACCACTTCCACCATGACAGATCCACCAAACGATTGGTCGCCTTATAGGGAAGAAGATTCGGACAGTCAGTCCAAAATCGCCCTAGATCCTCCTGCCTCCCCAAAAGCTCAACGCACTCCTCACCCGAGTTCCAATCCCTGTGTTAGATTGGAAGAGGAACTCGTTATTATCGAAGATCAGGGAGAGTGCGAACAGAATAATGACGGCAGCTCACAAAGGGTGACCCTAAGCCCAGACAAAATCGGCAGCCTTAGAACAGCCACACAGGCCCGTATTAATGTGGAGCTCAGGGTGCCTTCTGCAACACCATGTGACTCCAGCGAGTCTGTTCCAAATAGGCACATAAACACTCCCAGAAAAATGATAGAGTGGAAACTAACTGTCCGTAAGAAATGCCTAGTTATTGGGGATTCCAACCTCTCCAGGATTCCACCCTTTAAGAACCCAGACCTCCAAATAGAAAGCTATCCTGGGGCCACGTTCAGACACATGGAGGCCGTGATAAATAAAATCTTGGTCTCGAATGATGTAGAGCATCTTATTTTAGCGCTGGGCATTAACAGTCGGACTCAAAACGCCAAAGACACTGCCATTAAACAAATGCAGGCGGCAGTAAGAGCGGCGAAAGAAAAATTCCCGCTTGCTCGGATTTGGGTTCCGGAACTTAACTTTTCAGGAACGCTCCCAACAAAAGAGCAAACACAATTAAACATCCTGAGTGGTTACATCACTGCCAACCTGAATCATATTCCGGCCCTGCCCAGATCAGAGTTCCACACGGAGAGTGACAATATTCACTGGACAGGGAGTACAGCCGGAAAAATGCTGGAACATTGGCTTCAATATTTAAATTAAACCTCCCCATAAGCCTGCATGCACAGGAGGGGAACAAAAATGTGGTTGTTTTGGCCAAGAAAACCAAAATCACTCACCCACAATTCAGCCTGCTTAATAGAGGCCTAACTTTTATTCCAGCATGGAAAATTAACAGACAATATAGCGGGAGGCAAATGCGGTATGATCTGCAACAATACCACCGAAGACTAAAATTGGCATCTTATTTTCAAAATGACACGGATCAAACTCCCCCACCTTTCACACCTAAATCGGACTGGGTCCCACCCATGGATAAACTGCCCACTGAACTTCTCACATTGTTTGATACAGACCTTAGATCCTTCAAGAGACACTGCAGACCATATTGGGAACAACGCAACCTCACTCCTGAGGAAATCAGTGCTCTTGAAGAACAAAAAAATAACCAAAACATTATCATCAAACCAGCTGACAAGGGCAGTGCAACGGTTATTATGGACCGTGAGCAATATCTATGGGAAGGGTACAGACAATTACAGGATAGAACTTATTATAAAAAATTAGACAAACCCATTTATCCAGACACCGTACCCCTAGTCAAAGAAATAGTTCAGATCCTGTATACAAAAAAGCACATAAATGCCAAACAGAAGTCCTATCTCTTGGGGGACACAGAGCCCAGGAGCAGGAGATTCTACATGCTCCCTAAAATACATAAAGATCCGGCCAAATGGAGCAAACCCCACGAAATTCCTCCAGGAAGGCCTATAGTATCGGATTGCGGAAGCGAAACGTACTATACGGCCGAATTCCTGGACTTTTATTTAAATCCCCTTTCCACGAGCCACCCTAGCTATTTAAAAGACACATATGACTTCATTCAAAAAGTTAAAGCACTTGAAATTCCCCAAGAGGCTGTCCTGTTCACTATGGACATTGACAGCCTTTACACAAATATCGACATCCAGGAAGGAATACAGGCCGTAAAAAATATTTTTCAAAAATACCCGGACAAATCCAGGCCTGATAAAGAACTCATCCAGTTGTTAGAAATAAATCTAAAGAGGAACGACTTTGAGTTCAATGGGGAATTCTTCCTTCAGATTAAGGGAACAGCGATGGGGAAGAAGTTTGCTCCGGCCTACGCCAACATATTTATGGCAGAATGGGAGACCTCGGCCCTATCCCGGTGCCATAAACGGCCTCTTCATTATTTTAGATATCTTGATGATATATGGGGAGTTTGGACACACACAGAGAGGGAGTTTGATGAGTTTTTAACAACACTTAACAACCATAACCCATCCATAAAACTGAAATCCTCCATCGGCCAGCTCTCGGTGGATTTTTTGGACACCACGACTTACAAGGGCCCGGATTTCAGCTCCACACGAAAATTGGACATCAAGGTTTTCTTTAAGGAAACAGACACACACGCTCTGCTACACAAGGAAAGCTTTCACCCTAAACACACTTACTCTGGCCTGGTCAAATCACAACTCCTGAGGTTTCGTCGCATATGTACCCGAGAACGGGACTTCATGGAAGCGACACGAATCCTCTTTAGAGCACTCAGGAACAGGGGATATAAAAGGTCCTTTTTGAGGAGGATTTTTAAATCCTACCTCACAATAGGAACTCGGGCGGAAGGCACCAGCGTGCCGCTCGTCCTGACATATTCCTCTGTCTCTGTGAAGCTCATCAGGGAGATAAGGTCCAATTTTATACAAATATTGGGACAAACACCAAGATTCAGAGACCACAAAGTCATTGCAGCTTTCAGGAAAAGCAAAAACCTACAAAACTATTTGGTCAGAGCCAAACTCAATCCTCTTCAGCAGGGAAAACCTAAACATCAGGGACAATACCTGGAACAAAAACAACATATTCAAAACAAATTTACCAAGGAAGTCTTCACCACTCATCGCTCAAGTACAGTGCACAGCAAAAATTGTGTCTACCTCATTTCCTGTAATCAATGTGGAGCCCAATATGTTGGAGAGACGGGCAACACCATCTTGATCAGGATGACACAACACAAACACAACATATTAAAAGAAAAACAAATGGATACTTACCTGGTCAAACACTTCCGGGAGCATGGATGGGAAGCTCTCAGGGTCATGGTCCTACAGGCAAACCCACAATGGTCTGTACCCCTGAGGAAAAGAGCGGAGAGAATTTGGATTCAGAAACTAAGTACTGTTTATCCCCAAGGCCTCAATGAGAGGTGAATAAAATATTCTTAGGGGGCATTGATGGCCTGTGCAAACAGGTTAGCACCTTCCTCTGACTCTAAACCTAACCCTAACCCTAATTTCTATCCCTAACCCTAAATCCTAACCCTAATTCCTATCCCTAACCCTAAGCCCTAACCTTAACCTAAACCTAACCCTAATTCTAAAACCTAACCCTAACCCTGAATTGTATCCCTAACCACAACCCTAACCCTAACCTTAACCTAATCCTAACCTTAACCCTAATTTCTATCCCTAACCCTAATTTCTAACCATAACCCTACATCCTAATCCTAACCCCAAAACCTAAACCCAACCCTAACCCTAAACCTAACCCTAATTTCTATCCCTAACCCTAAAACCTAACCTTAACCTTTATTTCTATCCCTAACCCTAACCCTAATTTCTAGGCCTAACCCTAAAACCTAACCCTAACTTCTAACCCTAACCCCAAAACCTAACCCCAACCCTAACCCTAAACTTAACCCTAATTTCTATCCCTAACCCTAACCCTAAAACCTAACCTTAACCCTAATTTCTATCCCTAACCCTAATCCTAATTTCTAGCCCTAACCCTAAATCCTATCCCTAAAACCTAACCCCAACCCTAACCCTAATTTCTATCCCTAACTCTAAAACCTAACCTTAACCCTAATTTCCATCCCTAACCCTAACCCTAATTCCTATCCCTAACCCTAAATCTAACCTTGACCCTAATTTCTATCCCTAACCCTAAATCCTAATCCTAACCCTAATTTCTAACCCTAACCCTAAAACCTAACCTTAACCCTTAACTCTAACCCTAACTCTAATTTCTAGCCCTAACCATAAATCCTAATCCTAACCCTAAATCCTAACCCTAACCCTAATTTCTAGCCCTAAACCTAAAACCTAACCTTAACCCTAATTTCTATCCCTAACCCTAATTTCTAACCCTAATCCTAAATCCTAACCCTAACCCCCCATTTCTATCCCTAACCCTTAATCCTAACCTCAACCCTAAACCTAACCGCTAACCTTAACCCCAACCCTAACCGGCCCGTGCCTCATGCCTGTTAAAAACCTAGGGTCATGCAAAATTCTTTAAATCATTAATTATTAATTTAATTATTATTAAAGAATTCATTTAATTCATTAATCCTCATCAAATTTCAAAAAATGCCTTTTCTCAATACACTGAAATACAGGTGTATTCTATTGGCTGAGAACTATTTCTTTTTGAAATTGAGCTGGGAAATGGTTCTCATTGGCTCATTTGAATTGGACCCGCCTCTTTACACTATATAAGAGGCTGCTCAGAGGACTGAATCTTCCCCACTTCTTCCAGCTCGATTAGAGACACACTCAAGCTTTATTTTGATCCTGAATCTATTTTATTTTCAAAGAAAGAATATTTTTTGCAAATACTCTGAACAAGCCTGCCTGAAGAAGGTTCTAAGGGAACCGAAACGTTGCAACGGCTTGTTCCTTTCTCAGCTTTCAGAAATCTTTTGGAAAAAAAACATTTCTTTTATAAGGATTTTATTTTATTTTCCCATTTAAACTAAGCCAACTGCTTGGTTTATTTTCAAGCTCTTTAGAGACTTTTTCAGGAAAATATTCCTTTGAGAGCACATTATTTTATTATTTTTATTTAAAATCAGGCAACTGCTTGATTTTATTTTCAAATTCTCAAGAGAGATTTATTTTGAAAAAACACAAAAAGATTCTTGATTTCAGTTCATTATTTTATTTTATTATTTTATTACACAAAAACATCCCAGATAAATATTTTGTTTAAAAAGCAATAGAAAAGAAAAACTTTTTGAAAAAATGATTCTGCCAGACAGAGATGGTTGGATGGTTGTCACCCGTGGACGCAGGCGTGCTGTCCAAGACACACCTATGCACCGTCCTCGCCACCGTACGGGACACCATCCACAAGGAGAGAGGCCATTCTCTTATGCAGACATGGTTAAATATGGCAATAACCAGAACCTACGTCATGCACAGGGACAAAGGGCCCTCTCCTATACAAACGCAGTTCAATTTTCAGGCCACACGAGGGCAGCAAATACTTACCGTACTGCATCACGTCAGCGGTCTTTCAGACCACAATTTTTTGAACCTCAGGTCTGTTGGGGACCTGTCACAATGATCCCACAAAAAGTAAATCGAACATGGACAACTCATCCACAACAACAAAAAAAGAACACACAGCAGAGACAAAATGTTGTTCAAAAACAGTTAGATGACCCGGATTTTGTAACAAAAACTCGTACCATGTTCAAAATAATTAAATTGGTACACCACAAAAATAATGTGAGCCATGAACAACCTCCTGCATTGACCAAGATGGAGAAAAATCTATCTGAGGTCATCAAACCAGCTCTGCCAAACCCCACAACACAAGCCCTCATAGAAGGCAATGCTAAAAACTGGGCCTATACCACCATGTTGATCCTCAAAAACCATTATGAGGACACATTGGTGGAAGAAATGGCCAAGCTGCAGCACTATCCTTCCCGAGGCTGGGAAGAATGCTTTAACACTGCTGTGTTATGGGCAAAACGTGGGATTGGGAAAAGACTGAGGTATAGATCAATACAGGATGCTCACACACTGATAGGGGACAAATATAAGATCCCTACACCCACTGCTGATGTGGAGGAGGCGAGAGAGGAAGCAGAGACGCAAAGTGTCCCTGCTGCTTCTTCTCTATCACCTGAAGCAGCTGACGGTGCCATCGCGGTGCAGGCCTCGGTGCATGCCGAGGCCGAGGCACACTCCCTACCAGATCTGTCCACCCAACCAGAACCAAAATCCTCCAGAACCACTTCCACCATGACAGATCCACCAAACGATTGGTCGCCTTATAGGGAAGAAGATTCGGACAGTCAGTCCGAAATCGCCCTAGATCCTCCTGCCTCCCCAAAAGCGCAACGCACTCCTTGCCCGAGTTCCAATCCCTGTGTTAGATGGGAAGAGGAACTCGTTATTATCGAAGATCAGGGAGAGTGCGAACAGAATAATGACGGCAGCTCACAAAGGGTGACCCTAAGCCCAGAAAAAATCGGCAGCCTTAGAACAGCCACACAGGCCCGTATTAATATGGAGCTCAGGGTGCCTTCTGCAACACCATGTGACTCCAGCGAGTCTGTTCCAAATAGGCACATAAACACTTCCAGAAAAATGATAGAGTGGAAACTAACTGTCCGTAAGAAATGCCTAGTTATTGGGGATTCCAACCTCTCCAGGATTCCCCCCTTTAAGAACCCAGACCTCCAAATAGAAAGCTATCCGGGGGCCACGTTCAGACACATGGAGGCCGTGATAAACAAAATCCCGGTCTCCAATGATGTTGAGCACCTTATTTTAGCACTGGGCATCAACAGTCGGACTCAGAACGCCAAAGACACTGCCATTAAACAAATGCAGGCGGCAGTAAGAGCGGCGAAAGAAAAATTCCCGGTTGCGCAGATTTGGGTTCCGGAACTTAACTTTTCAGGAACGCTCCCAACAAAAGAGCAAACACAATTAAACATCCTGAGTGGTTACATCACTGCCAACCTAAATCATATTCCGGCCCTGCCCAGATCAGAGTTCCACACTGAGAGTGACAATATTCACTGGACAGTTAATACAGCCAGAAAAATGCTGGAGCATTGGCTTCAACATTTAAATTAAATCTCCCCATAAGCCTGCATGCACAGGAGGGGAACAAAAATGTTGTTGTCTTAGCCAAAAAAACCAAAATCACTTACCCACAATTCAGCCTGCTTAATAGAGGCCTAACATTTATTCCAGCATGGAAAATCAGTAAACAATACAACAGGAGGCAAGTGCGATATGATCTGCAACAATACCACCGAAGACTAAAATTGGCATCCTATTTTCAAAATGACGCAGATCAAACTCCCCCACCTTTCACACCTAAATCAGACTGGGTCCCACCCATAGATAAACTGCCCACTGATCTTCTCACGTTGTTCGATACAGACCTTAGATCCTTCAAGAGACACTGCAGACCATATGGGGAACAACTTAACCTCACTCCTGAGGAAATCAGTGCTCTTGAAGAGTTAAAAAATAACCAAAATATTATCATCAAACCCGCTGACAAGGGCAGTGCAACAGTTATTATGGACCGTGAGCAATATCTGTGGGAAGGGTACAGACAATTACAGGATAAAATTTATTACAAAAAATTAGACAAACCCATCTACCCGGACACTGTACCCCTAGTCAAGGAAATAGTCCAAGTCTTGTATACAAAAAAGCACATAAATGCCAAACAGAAGTCCTATCTCTTGGGTGACACAGAGCCCAGGAGCAGGAGATTCTACATGCTCCCTAAAATACACAAAGATCCGGCCAAATGGAGCAAACCCCACGAAATTCCTCCAGGAAGGCCTATAGTGTCGGATTGCGGAAGCGAAACGTACTATACGGCCGAATTCCTGGACTTTTATTTAAATCCCCTTTCCACGAGCCACCCTAGCTATTTAAAAGACACATATGACTTCATTCAAAAAGTTAAAGGACTTGAAATTCCCCAAGAGGCTGTCCTGTTCACTATGGACATTGACAGCCTTTACACAAATATCGACATCCAGGAAGGAATACAGGCCGTAAAAAATATCTTAAAAAAATACCCAGACAGTTCCAGGCCTGATAAAGAACTCATCCAATTATTAGAAATAAATCTAAAAAGGAACGACTTTGAGTTCAATGGGGAATTCTTCCTTCAGATTAAGGGAACAGCGATGGGGAAGAAGTTTGCTCCGGCCTACGCCAACATATTTATGGCAGAATGGGAGACCTCGGCCCTATCCCGAAGCCATAAACGGCCTCTTTATTATTTTAGATATCTTGATGATATTTGGGGAGTTTGGACACACACAGAGAGGGAGTTTGAAGAATTTCTGACAACACTTAACAACCATAACCCATCCATAAAACTGAAATCCTCCATTAGTCAGCTCTCGGTGGATTTTTTGGACACCACGACATACAAAGGCCCGGATTTTAGTTCCAGACACAAATTGGACATCAAGGTCTTTTTTAAGGAAACAGACACACACGCTCTACTGCACAAGGAGAGCTTTCACCCTAAACACACTTACTCTGGCCTGGTGAAATCACAACTCCTGAGGTTTCGTCGCATATGTACCCGAGAACGGGACTTCATGGAAGCGACACGAATCCTCTTTAGAGCACTCAGGAACAGAGGTTATAAAAGGTCCTTTTTGAGAAGGATTTTTAAATCCTACCTCACAATAGGAACCCGGGCGGAAGGCACCAGCGTGCCGCTCGTCCTGACATATTCCTCTGTCTCTGTGAAGCTCATCAGGGAGATAAGGTCCAATTTTATGCAAATATTGGGACAAACACCAAGATTCAGAGACCACAAAGTCATTGCAGCTTTCAGGAAAAGCAAAAACCTGCAAGACTATTTGGTCAGGGCCAAACTCAATCCTCTCCAGCAGGGAAAACCTAAACATCAGGGACAATACCTGGAACAAAAACAACACATTCAAAACAGATTTACCAAGGAAGTCTTCACCACTCATCGCTCAAGTACAGTGCACAGCAAAAATTGTGTCTACCTCATTTCCTGTAATCAATGTGGAGCCCAATATGTTGGAGAGACGGGCAACACTATCTTGATCAGGATGACACAACACAAACACAACATATTAAAAGAAAAACAAATGGATACTTACCTGGTCAAACACTTCCGGGAGCATGGATGGGAAGCTCTCAGGGTCATGGTCCTACAGGCAAACCCACAATGGTCTGTACCCCTGAGGAAAAGAGCGGAGAGAATTTGGATTCAGAAACTAAGTACTGTTTATCCCCAAGGCCTCAATGAGAGGTGAATAAAATATTCTTAGGGGGCATTGATGGCCTGTGCAAACAGGTTAGCACCTTCCTCTGACTCTAAACCTAACCCTAACCCTAATTTCTATCCCTAACCCTAAATCCTAACCCTAATTCCTATCCCTAACCCTAAGCCCTAACCTTAACCTAAACCTAACCCTAATTCTAAAACCTAACCCTAACCCTGAATTGTATCCCTAACCACAACCCTAACCCTAACCTTAACCCTAATTTCTATCCCTAACCCTAATTTCTAACCATAACCCTACATCCTAATCCTAACCCCAAAACCTAAACCCAACCCTAACCCTAAACCTAACCCTAATTTCTATCCCTAACCCTAAAACCTAACCTTAACCTTTATTTCTATCTCTAACCCTAACCCTAATTTCTAGGCCTAACCCTAAAACCTAACCCTAACTTCTAACCCTAACCCCAAAACCTAACCCCAACCCTAACCCTAAACTTAACCCTAATTTCTATCCCTAACCCTAACCCTAAAACCTAACCTTAACCCTAATTTCTGTCCCTAACCCTAACCCTAAAACCTAACCTTAACCCTAATTTCTATCCCTAACCCTAATCCTAATTTCTAGCCCTAACCCTAAATCCTATCCCTAAACCCTAACCCCAACCCTAACCCTAATTTCTATCCCTAACTCTAAAACCTAACCTTAACCCTAATTTCCATCCCTAACCCTAACCCTAATTTCTATCCCTAACCCTAAATCTAACCTTAACCCTAATTTCTATCCCTAACCCTAAATCCTAATCCTAACCCTAATTTCTAACCCTAACCCTAAAACCTAACCTTAACCCTTAACTCTAACCCTAACTCTAATTTCTAGCCCTAACCATAAATCCTAATCCTAACCCTAAATCCTAACACTTACCCTAATTTCTAGCCCTAACCCTAAAACCTAACCTTAACCCTAATCTCTATCCCTAACCCTAATTTCTAACCCTAATCCTAAATCCTAATCCTAACCCTAACCCCCAATTTCTATCCCTAACCCTTAATCCTAACCTTAACCCTAAACCTAACCGCTAACCTTAACCCCAACCCTAACCGGCCCGTGCCTCATGCCTGTTAAAAACCTAGGGTCATGCAAAATTCTTTAATTCATTAATTATTAATTTAATTATTATTAAATAATTCATTTAATTCATTAATCCTCATCAAATTTCAAAAAATGCCTTTTCTCAATACACTGAAATACAGGTGTATTCTATTGGCTGAGAACTATTTCTTTTTGAAATTGAGCTGGGAAATGGTTCTCATTGGCTCATTTGAATTGGACCCGCCTCTTTACACTATATAAGAGGCTGCTCAGAGGACTGAATCTTCCCCACTTCTTCCAGCTCGATTAGAGACACACTCAAGCTTTATTTTGATCCTGAATCTATTTTATTTTCAAAGAAAGAATATTTTTTGCAAATACTCTGAACAAGCCTGCCTGAAGAAGGTTCTAAAGGAACCGAAACGTTGCAACGGCTTGTTCCATTTTTATTTGAATCTTTTGAAAAAAAACATTTCTTTTGAGAATATTTCTATTTTGTTTTATTTTATTATATTATATTTTCCTCATTTAAACTGAGGCAACTGCTCAGTTTATTTTCAAGCTCTCAGAGAGAATTTGTTTTTCAGGAAAATATTTCTTTGAAAGCACATTTTATTATTTTTATTTAAAATCAGGCAACTGCTTGATTTGATTTTCAAATTCTCAGAGAGAATTATTTTTGAAAAATTAAAAAAAACAAAGATCCTTGATTTCAGTTCTATTTCATTTTATTTCAATACACAAAAGCATTCCAAGTAAATATTTTGTTTAAAAAGCAATAGAAAAGCCTTTTGAAAAAATGATTCTGCCAGACAGAGATGGTTGGATGGTTGTCACCCGTGGACGCAGGCGTGCTGTCCAAAACACACCTATGCACCGTCCTCACCACCATACGGGACACCATTCACAAGGAGAGAGGCCATTCTCTTATGCAGATGTGGTTAAATATGGCAATAACCAAAACCTACGTCATGCACAGGGACAAAGGGCCCTCTCCTATGCAAATGCAGTAAAATTTTCAGGCCACACGAGGGCACCAAATACTTACCGTACTGCATCACGTCAGCGGTCTTTCAGACCACAATTTTTTGAACCTCAGGTCCATTGGGGACCTGTCACAATGATTACACAAAAACCAAATCAAACATGGGCAACTCGTCCACAACACCAAAAAAAGCACACACGGCAGAGACAAAATGTGGTTCAAAAGCAATCAGATGACCCGGATTTTGTCATAAAAACCCGTACCATGTTTAAAATTATTAAACTGGTGCATCACAAAAACAATGTGAGCCAAGAACAACCTCCTGCATTGACCAAGATGGAGAAAAATCTATCTGAGGTCATCAAACCAGCTCTGCCAAACCCCACAACACAAGCCCTTATAGATGGTAATGCTAAAAACTGGGCCTATACCACCATGTTGATCCTTAAAAACCATTATGAGGACACATTGGTGGAAGAAATTGCCAAGCTGCAGCACTATCCTTCCCGTGGCTGGGAAGAATGTTTTAACACTGCTGTGTTATGGGCAAAACGAGGGATTGGGAAAAGACTGAGGTATAGATCAATACAGGATGCTCACACACTGATAGGGGACAAATATAAGATCCCTACACCCACTGCTGATGTGGAGGAGGCGAGAGAGGAAGCAGAGACGCAAAGTGTCCCTGCTGCTTCTTCTCTATCACCTGAAGCAGCTGACGGTGCCATCGCGGTGCAGGCCTCGGTGCATGCCGAGGCCGAGGCACACTCCCTACCAGATCTGTCCACCCAACCAGAACCAATATCTTCCAGAACCACTTCCACCATGACAGATCCACCAAACGATTGGTCGCCTTATAGGGAAGAAGATTCGGACAGTCAGTCCGAAATCGCCCCAGATCCTCCTGCCTCCCCAAAAGCACAACGCACTCCTTGCCCGAGTTCCAATCCCTGTGTTAGATGGGAAGAGGAACTCGTTATTATCGAGGACCAGGGAGAGTGCGAGCAGAATAATGACGGCAGCTCACAAAGGGTGACCCTAAGCCCAGACAAAATCGGCAGCCTTAGAACAGCCACACAGGCCCGTATTAATATGGAGCTCAAGGTGCCTTCTGCAACACCATGTGACTCCAGTGAGTCTGTTCCAAATAGGCACATAAACACACCCAGAAAAATGATAGAGTGGAAACTGACTGTCCGTAAGAAATACCTGGTCATTGGGGATTCCAACCTCTCCAGGATTCCCCCCTTTAAGAACCCAGACCTCCAAATAGAAAGCTATCCGGGGGCCACGTTCAGACACATGGAGGCCGTGATAAACAAAATCCCGGTCTCCAATGATGTTGAGCACCTTATTTTAGCACTGGGCATCAACAGTCGGACTCAAAACGCCAAAGACACTGCCATTAAACAAATGCAGGCGGCGGTAAGAGCGGCGAAAGAAAAATTCCCGGTTGCGCAGATTTGGGTTCCGGAACTGAACTATTCGGGGATGCTCCCAACAAAGGAGCAAACACAACTTAACATCCTGAGTGGTTACATCACGGCCAACCTAAATCATATTCCGGCCCTGCCCAGATCAGAATTCCACACTGAAAGTGACAATATTCATTGGACAGTGAATACAGCCGGAAAAATGCTGGAACATTGGCTTCAACATTTAAATTAAATCTCCCCATAAGCCTACATACACAGGAGGGGAACAAAAATGTGGTTGTTTTAGCCAAAAAAAACAAAATCACTCACCCACAATTCAGCCTGCTTAATAGAGGCCTAACCTTTATTCCAGCATGGAAAATCAGTAAACAATATAACAGGAAGCAAATGCGATATGATCTGCAACAATACCACCGAAGACTAAAATTGGCATCTTATTTTCAAAATGACAAAGATCAAACTCCCCCACCTTTCACACCTAAATCAGACTGGGTCCCACCCATGGATAAACTGCCCACTGAGCTTCTCACCTTGTTTGATACAGACCTTGGATCCTTCAAGAGACACTGCAGACCATGTTGGGAACAACTTAACCTCACTCCTGAGGAAATCAGTGCGCTTGAGGAGTTAAAGGGCAACCAAAACATCGTTATCAAGCCGGCTGACAAGGGCAGTGCAACGGTTATTATGGACCGTGAACAATATCTATGGGAGGGATACAGACAATTACAGGATAAAAATTATTACAAAAAATTAGACAAACCCATCTATCCAGACACCGTACCCCTAGTCAAAGAAATAGTTCAGATCCTGTATACAAAAAAGCATATAAATGCCAAACAGAAGTCCTATCTCTTGGGTGACACAGAGCCCAGGAGCAGGAGATTCTACATGCTCCCTAAAATACACAAGGATCCGGCCAAATGGAGCAAACCCCACGAAATTCCTCCAGGAAGGCCTATAGTGTCGGATTGCGGAAGCGAAACGTACTATACGGCCGAATTCCTGGACTTTTATTTAAATCCCCTGTCCACGGGCCACCCTAGCTATTTAAAAGACACATATGACTTCATTCAAAAAGTTAAAGGACTTGAAATTCCCCAAGAGGCTGTCCTGTTCA
The DNA here is from genome assembly GCF_946808225.1 of Silurus aristotelis. Taxonomy (NCBI): domain Eukaryota; kingdom Metazoa; phylum Chordata; class Actinopteri; order Siluriformes; family Siluridae; genus Silurus; species Silurus aristotelis. The sequence goes on along the minus strand of NC_139586.1, from coordinate 30,298,841 downwards.
CTATGGACATTGACAGCCTTTACACAAATATCGACATCCAGGAAGGAATACAGGCCGTAAAAAATATCTTAAAAAAATACCAAGACAGTTCCAGGCCTGATAAAGAACTCATCCAATTATTAGAAATAAATCTAAAAAGGAACGACTTTGAGTTCAATGGGGAATTCTTCCTTCAGATTAAGGGAACAGCGATGGGGAAGAAGTTTGCTCCGGCCTACGCCAACATATTTATGGCAGAATGGGAGACCTCGGCCCTATCCCGGTGCCATAAACGGCCTCTTCATTATTTTAGATATCTTGATGATATTTGGGGAGTTTGGACACACACAGAGAGGGAGTTTGAAGAATTTCTGACAACACTTAACAACCATAACCCATCCATAAAACTGAAATCCTCCATTAGTCAGCTCTCGGTGGATTTTTTGGACACCACGACATACAAAGGCCCGGATTTTAGTTCCACACACAAATTGGACATCAAGGTATTTTTTAAGGAAACAGACACACACGCTCTACTGCACAAGGAGAGCTTTCACCCTAAACACACTTACTCTGGCCTGGTGAAATCACAACTCCTGAGGTTTCGTCGCATATGTACCCGAGAACGGGACTTCGTGGAAGCGACACGAATCCTCTTTAGAGCACTCAGGAACAGAGGTTATAAAAGGTCCTTTTTGAGAAGGATTTTTAAATCCTACCTCACAATAGGAACCCGGGCGGAAGGCACCAGCGTGCCGCTCGTCCTGACATATTCCTCTGTCTCTGTGAAGCTCATCAGGGAGATAAGGTCCAATTTTATGCAAATATTGGGACAAACACCAAGATTCAGAGACCACAAAGTCATTGCAGCTTTCAGGAAAAGCAAAAACCTGCAAGACTATTTGGTCAGGGCCAAACTCAATCCTCTCCAGCAGGGAAAACCTAAACATCAGGGACAATACCTGGAACAAAAACAACACATTCAAAACAGATTTACCAAGGAAGTCTTCACCACTCATCGCTCAAGTACAGTGCACAGCAAAAATTGTGTTTACCTCATTTCCTGTAATCAATGTGGAGCCCAATATGTTGGAGAGACGGGCAACACTATCTTGATCAGGATGACACAACACAAACACAACATATTAAAAGAAAAACAAATGGATACTTACCTGGTCAAACACTTCCGGGAGCATGGATGGGAAGCTCTCAGGGTCATGGTCCTACAGGCAAACCCACAATGGTCTGTACCCCTGAGGAAAAGAGCAGAGAGAATTTGGATTCAGAAACTAAGTACTGTTTATCCCCAAGGCCTCAATGAGAGGTGAATAAAATATTCTTAGGGGGCATTGATGGCCTGTGCAAACAGGTTAGCACCTTCCTCTGACTCTAAACCTAACCCTAACCCTAATTTCTATCCCTAACCCTAAATCCTAACCCTAATTCCTATCCCTAACCCTAAGCCCTAACCTTAACCTAAACCTAACCCTAATTCTAAAACCTAACCCTAACCCTGAATTGTATCCCTAACCACAACCCTAACCCTAACCTTAACCCTAATTTCTATCCCTAACCCTAATTTCTAACCATAACCCTACATCCTAATCCTAACCCCAAAACCTAAACCCAACCCTAACCCTAAACCTAACCCTAATTTCTATCCCTAACCCTAAAACCTAACCTTAACCTTTATTTCTATCTCTAACCCTAACCCTAATTTCTAGGCCTAACCCTAAAACCTAACCCTAACTTCTAACCCTAACCCCAAAACCTAACCCCAACCCTAACCCTAAACTTAACCCTAATTTCTATCCCTAACCCTAACCCTAAAACCTAACCTTAACCCTAATTTCTGTCCCTAACCCTAACCCTAAAACCTAACCTTAACCCTAATTTCTATCCCTAACCCTAATCCTAATTTCTAGCCCTAACCCTAAATCCTATCCCTAAACCCTAACCCCAACCCTAACCCTAATTTCTATCCCTAACTCTAAAACCTAACCTTAACCCTAATTTCCATCCCTAACCCTAACCCTAATTTCTATCCCTAACCCTAAATCTAACCTTAACCCTAATTTCTATCCCTAACCCTAAATCCTAATCCTAACCCTAATTTCTAACCCTAACCCTAAAACCTAACCTTAACCCTTAACTCTAACCCTAACTCTAATTTCTAGCCCTAACCATAAATCCTAATCCTAACCCTAAATCCTAACACTTACCCTAATTTCTAGCCCTAACCCTAAAACCTAACCTTAACCCTAATCTCTATCCCTAACCCTAATTTCTAACCCTAATCCTAAATCCTAATCCTAACCCTAACCCCCAATTTCTATCCCTAACCCTTAATCCTAACCTTAACCCTAAACCTAACCGCTAACCTTAACCCCAACCCTAACCCTAACCCTAACCCTAAACCCTAACCCTAACCCTAACCCTAAACCCTAACCCTAACCCTAAACCCTAACCCTAACCCTAGATCCTGACTAAGACCATGGCCTGGGGACCCTAACCTTTAACCCAACCTGTATCCCTAAAACCAAACCCTACCTCAACCTCTGTCCCTAAACATAACCTTTAACCCTACCCCTAATTTCTAACCCTAACCCTAACCCTAACCCTAACCCAACCCTAACCCCTATCCCTAACCTCAACCCCTAACCCTAACCCAAAACATGACCCTAACCCTTACCTAACCATAACCCTGACCCAGACCCAATCCCCTAACCCTAGACCCTGACCCCAACCCTAAACCCTAAATCCCTAACACTAACCCCTGACCCTAACCCTAAATCCCTAACCCTAACCCCGACCCCCAACTCTAACCCTCAAACCCTAACCGCAACCCCAACCCAACCCCAACCAAAACCTAATCCAGCCAGTGCCATCTGGAGCCTTTTCTGGACATCCTCTGGGATCACTAACACCTAAAATAAAGAAGAAATGAAGATGGGAACAGGAAGAAATTGAAAAGGATTAAGAGATTTTACTCTTACAACCATTATAACAACTTAGTAGAACACTAAAAGATATGTTCTATTCAGGAGATGCAACCTGAAGGAGATTGGAGACTGTAAGGTGTTGGCGGGGGACAATGTAGCTGCACAGCATCGGCTGGTGGTCCGTAGGATGGTTTTGGAGGCGAAGAAGAAGAGGAGGAGAGTGAGGACTGAAAGAAGAATAAATGGTGGAAGCTGAAGGAGGAAGAGTAGTGTGTAGTGTGTTAGGAAAGAGGTCAGACAGGGGCTCGGTGGTGGTGAAGAGGTGTTGGATGATTGGGTAACTACTGCAGGAGTGATGAGGGTGGCAGCTAGAAAAGTACTTGGTGTGACATTTGGAAATAGAAAGGAATATTCTATGAGGAGCTTTATGAGAGGTTGGACAGTAAGGAAGGAGAAAAGGATTTGTACCGATTGACCAGACAGAGGGACCGAGGTGGGAAGGATGTACTGCAAGTTATAGCAATAAAGGATGGAGATGGAAATGTGTTGACTAGAGAGGAGAGTGTGTTGAGAAGATAGAGGGAGTATTTTGAGCAGCTGATGAATGAGGAAAATCAGAGAGAGAAAGGGTTGGATGATGTGGAGATGGTGAAGCAAGATGTGGATAGGATTAGTAAGGAGGAAGTGAGAGCAGCGATTAATAGGATGAAGAGTGGAAAGTCGGTTGGACCAGATGACCCGTAGAAGCATGGAAATGTTTAGGAGAGATGGCAGTGGAGTTTTTAACCAGATTGTTTAACAAGATTCTGAAAGGTGAGAGGATACCTGAGGAATGGAGAAGGAGTGTGCTGGTACCAATCTTTACACATAAGGGAGATGTGCAAACCTGCAAAAACTACAGTGGAATTAACTTGATCAGTCACACCATGAAGTTATGGAAAAGAGTAGTGGAAGCCAGGCTGAGAGAAGAGGTGACTATCTGTGAGCAACAGTATGGTTTCATGCCAACGAAAAGCACCACAGATGCCTTATTTGCTTTGAGAATGTTGATGGAGAAGTATAGAGAAGGACAGAAGGAATTGCATTGTGGATTTGTGGATTTAGAGAAAGCGTATGACAGAGTGCCAAGAGAGTAGTTGTGGTATTGTATGAGGAAGCCAGGTGTGTCAGAGAAGTATGTGAGGGTGGTGTAGAACATGTATGAGGACAGTGTGACAGCAGTGAAGTGTGCAGTAGGAAAGACAGACTTTCCTGTTTGCAGTGGTGATGGACAGGTTGACAGAAGAAGAGGTGGAGAAGGTAGATGAGTTTAGGTACCTGGCGTCAACAGTGCAGAGTAATGGAGAGTGTGTTAGAGAAGTGAAGAAAAGAGTGCAGGCAGGGTGGAGTGGGTGGAGAAGAGTGACAGGAGTGATTTGTGATCAAGTAGGGTATCTGCAGGAATGAAAGGGAAAGTTTATAGGACTGTGGTGAGACCTGCGATGTTGTATGGATTAGAGACAGTGGCACTGAGTAAAAGACAGGAGGCGGAGCTGGAGGTAGCAGAGCTGAAGATGTTAAGGTTTTCATTGGGAGTAACGAGGATGGACAGGATTAGAAATGAGTTTATTAAAGGGACAGCACATGTAGGATGTTTTGGTGACAAGGTTAGGGAGGCGAGATTGAGATGGTTTGGACATGTGCAGAGGAGGGACATGAGTTATATTGGTAGAAGAATGCTAAGGATGAAGCCACCAGGTAGGAGGAAAAGAGGAAGGCCAATGAGGAGGTTTATGGATGTGGTGAGGGAAGACATGCAGGTGGTTGGTGTGAAAGAGGCAGATGTAGAGGACAGGGTGGTATAGAGAAGAAGAAGAAGAAGAAGAAGAAGAAGAAGAAGAAGTAGAACACTACTGTGTGACGTAGCTTCCTGTGTTTTACTTGTTTGCCGTGAGTTCCGTGTTTGTATTTGTTTGTGTTTTTCTCTTTTAATAATACTAAATAGTTTTTTGTCTTCCTGGCTTGTGCCTGTAGTCAGTTAACTCAACTACCACTAGCGTTTACTATATTCATTGTCTCTCACTTTATCATATTTGTGTATCTTAAATCTGTTCGTGATTCTGAGCACTATGCCGGCTGTGTGTCTGCCTTAGAGCACAGGTGAGGACTCGTTTGAGTTGCAAAAGGTGGAGTTGGAGATGGAGGCTTTGGAGAAACAGATTCGCGAGCTGCATGTAAAGCATGCCCACAGTTCCATCACAGTTTAGGAGTAAGGACTTTATGGATTTCTTCACTGAAAAAATAGATAACATTAGAAAAACAATTGTGGCGGTCCAACCTCTGACAGCATCTCCTGACATCGAATTACAGACCTATTTCAAATCTCCCATTTATGTCTAAGATTTTAAAAAAGATTGTCGCTGCCCAGTTATGTTCCTACCTGCAGGAAAAAAATATCTTTAAAGAATTTCAGTCAGGTTTAAGGCCCATCATAGCACAGAAACTGCCCTAGTTAAAATCACTAATGACCTGTTTTTAGCTTCAGACCAAGGCTTATCTCGCTGTTGGTTTTACTAGATCTTAGTGCTGCTTTTGACACTATAGACCATGATCTCCTCCTCGATCGCCTACAGAATTACATCAGCATTCAGGGACAGGCATTAAGCTGGTTTAAATCCTACCTGTCCGATCGTTAACATTTCATAGATTTAAATGGAGAGCTATCCAGGCTAATGCAAGTAAATTATGGCGTGCCGCAAGGTTCAGTTCTAGGACCCCTGCTCTTCACAATATACATGCTTCCGTTAGGAAATATTATTAGAAGGCATGGAATTAGCTTCCATTGTTATGCTGATGATACTCAGCTATATCTCTCATCTAAACCAGGGGATATAGCTCAATTAGCTCGAATAACTGAGTGTGTTAAGGAAATAAGAGATTGGATGACCCATAACTTTCTACTTTTAAATTCTGATAAGACTGAGATTTTGCTCATCAGCCCAAAAACTAGTATACAGAAGCTCCAGCATCTCAACCTGCATTTAGACGGATGTTCTGTAACCACTAGTTCAATGGTAAAAGACCTGGGAGTTATTTTAGACAGCAACTTGTCTTTCAAATATCATATCAACCAAGTTACAAAAACAGCCTTCTTTCACCTTAGAAATATTTCTAAGTTAAGTTCAGTTAGTTCAGAATGCAGCAGCTAGAATTCTTACAAGGTCAAGAAAATATGATCACATAACCCCAATCTTATCGTTCCCTACATTGGCTTCCTGTTAAGTTTCGAATAGACAACAAACTATTACTTCTTACTGTATCTATCCAGTCTTCCTAACCCTACAATCCGTCACGTTCCCTGAGATCTCAAAACTCTGGGCTTCTAGTAGTTCCTAGAATAGCAAAGTCCACTAAAGGTGGTAGAGCATTTTCACATTTAGCTCCTAAACTCTGGAACAGTCTTCCTGACAGTGTTCAGGGTTTAGACACACTCAGACAACCAGTTTAAGTGTAGATTAAAAACATATCTTTTTAGCAAAGCCTACACATAACACATCTCACATCATAACCTTGTGCTCCAGAACATCTGATCACATTATCAACTTGTGCTGTTAAATTTAATGAACAGCAGCTACGCTAATTGCTCTCCACTGCTTCTCTTTCTCTCCCCATCCCGAGACACCCTGAGGTTTGGCCAGCTCCAGTCACCTCCCACCTCGTTGATGCTGGATCTGTGATGATCACAAATGCTGAGCTCATAAAACTAGGAGCTACTAACCATATAGACTGTATAAGGCTGCAGAAAGAACATCACTTATAATCTTATACTCCAGTAATCATGCTAGTTCTCACTCTCCAGTGTTCTGTACTGTTGAAAGATTTATGATCAAACTCTTGATGGCACCCAAATGAGGATGGTTCCCCTTTTGAGTCTGTTTCCTCTCAAGGTTTCTTCCTCATAACATCTAAGGGAGTTTTTCCTTGCCACAGTCGCCACGGCTTGCTAAATCAGGGACAAATGCACACTACTCACCTTAACTGTTGATTTGTGTAAAGCTGCTTTGAGACAATGTCTGTTGTGAAAAGCGCTATACAAATAAACTTGACTTGACTTGACACTAAAAGATGATCACATCCCGATTTGGAGAGAACCTTCTGTATAAATAATTCCATATCATAGCATAGAAATCTTTTTTTATTTAGTTAAAATGTAATTATATATTTGTATTATAGTATATATTTACTCTTTTCTCTTTTTTTGTGCATTATAAATGTCACATACTCATTGGATTTTCTAAAACAACTGACTCTATGCAACTGAGAAAAAAAAAAAAGATTTAAAAAGGGGCGGAGCTTCCCCTTTATATAGGCTGCAGCTGCAGGCAGACACCCATTTGCCAGACTGATCTGCACAGCACAACTTGAATTGCTATTGAGCTTATTAACCCACACATAATTTTAGACATTCATTTATATTGTTGTCTTTTGAGTTGATTTCTTTTAAAATGATCCGATTTGGAAGAAAAATAATTATTAGGGTTGCGTTAGGAAGGGCATCCAGCATAAAAACGTGCCAAATCAAATATGCAGATGGTCCACTGTGGCGACCCCTAATGGGAGAAGCCGAAAGAAAGTTTTTGTTTTCTTTCCCAGAAAAATGGTAGGTCGGCGCAAATGTTTTTTGCTCAAGGCCTTATGTCTCCTAATAACACAAAGGAGTGAACCACCAAGACAGACATTACGCATTCATAAGGAACAGGACCCAAATTATAAAAAATTCAGTTAACTGACAAAAAAGGTATTTGAACTTGTAAGATTCCACCATCATCACCAAAACACTGAGCCAGTCACCTTTTCATGCCTTACACACTATCTTACAGACATGATTAAACCAGCCTAAATTAAAATTTTTTTTTATTCGTATAGCACTTTTAACAATGAACATTGTCTCAAAGCAGCATTACACAGATAATGTGGTGATAAAAAATAAATGTTCTTTATAAGTGTAGGTTTGTCCCTGATAAACAAGCCAGTGTCGACTGTAGCAACGAAAAATTTCCCGAGATAGCAAAGGAAGAAACCTTGAGAGGAGCCAGACTCAAGAGGGAGCCCATCCTCATCTGGGGATTTATGAAAACCCTCCTGTCCAGTCTAGTTTGCTGTTTAGGTGAACACCCAGGTATTTGTAAGAGAGAGTCCACTCTCACAATGTCCTTCCCCTGAATGTACACTGATGGTAATAAAGTGTGTTTGTGCCTACGGAAATCCATCACCAGTTCTTTTAGTTTTTGCATTTATCTGGAGGCAGGTCCATTGACACCAGTCCACAAAGTTCTGTACAAGTCCTCTGTACTCCCTGTCATCATCATCTATGATCAGACCGATGATGGCAGAGTCATCAGAGAACTTCTGCAGGTGACAGGTTGCTGAGCTGAACATGAAGTCTGGAGGTAGAGGAAGGGGGCTAGAACCATTCCCTGCGGGGCTCCAGTGTTGCAGACAATCATGTCAGACTCTCAGTCACGATTCCTCACATACTCTAGTCGGTCTGTGAGGTAGTCCAGTATCCAGGCAGACAGATGATGGTGCACTCCCATGTACACAGTCTTATCCCTCAGGCACGCAGGTTGGATGGTGTAAAAAGCACTAGAGAAGTAAAACAAAATATGACTCTCACAGTGCTCCCAGCCTTTTCCAGGTGTGAAATAGCCCGATTTAGGAGGAAGATGACTGCGTCTTCCACTCCAGTGCCAGGTTGGTAGGCAAACTGAAGTGGATCCATTGATGGGGTCACCAGAGGTTGGAGATGAGTGAGTACCAGCCTCTCCAATATCCTCATCAGATGCGAAGTCAGTGCTACTGGTTGGTAGTCCCCAAAGACTTTTGGGCGCGACATCTTTGGAACAGGCATCAAGCAGGATGTTTTCCATAGCTGTGGCAGCTTCAGGCTCAGGTGAAACATGTACAGCAATATGCCACACAGCTGGTCTGCACAGGTCTTAAGGAACCTGGAGCTGATGCTGTCTGGGCCCACAGCCTTCCTTGCTTTGATCTTCATGAGTTCCATTCTTACCTGGGCTTCTGCGAGGGGTAGTGTTTATTGGTTGGCGTGTTGACTGCAGGGAATTAGCAGGGGGGAGTTAGGTGTGTTGTGTGTTGACTGTTTGCTAAGAGCAGTGCGGAGAGAGGTGGGGCTGAAGCTGCTTGCTGTTAAAGAATAGATTAAGATCATTTACCCACTTCTGGTCACCCTCAGCCTGAGAGCTAAGCTTCTTATGACTAGTGATGGTTTTGAGCCCCTTCCACACACCGCTGATCTGCTGCAGCTGATCCTCCATCTTCCTCCTGTAGCAAGCTTTTCCTTCCCTGATCTTCTTTCTCAGTTCTCTCTGGACAGTTTTCAGCTCTTCTTTGTTTCCTGATTTAAAAGCCCTCTTCTCTTTAAGGAGAGTCTTTACATCAGGGTTGATCAATGGTTTGTTGTTGGGAAAACACCGTACAGTCCTGGTGGGTACAGTATTCTCCACACAGAAGTTAATGTAGTCAGTGATAGTCTGTTGGACTGTAAATATTCTCCCCATGTGGACTGCACAATTCCTCCCACATTGTTGTTTCAAAACGGTCTTTCAGTGCCTCACTGGTCTCATCAGACCATGTCCTCACAGTGTGCGGGAGGCAGCTGGTTGCCTGCATACAAGGGGTTTGTACACAGATAGGAGATGTGAACCAGGTTATGATCTGATCTTCCCAAGGGGGGGGAGGGGTGCTGATGTATAAGCCTTCTTTGAGTTTGCATAAAATAAATCCTCTGATGCCTGGTAAGAGCTGCTAGCTCGTCCATCTTGTTGGGTAAAGATCTTACATTTCCCACGACGATGGACGGGAGAGTTGGTCTGTAATGTCTCCTTTTAGTCCAACGGATGGTTCCCTTCCTTCTTAGCTCGCAGGGAATATCCATTTTTTCCTGTAGTACCATCGGCATGTTGCGGCATGCTAACAGCTGATCCCTGGTGTAAACAATAGGGCCGCGGCTGTGAACAGAGTTTCCAGACGCAACTGTAAACAAAGTCCAAAATAGCAGGAAATGTAGAGCAAACTCAGTGACTTTGTTAATGTCCATTGTGCAGTTTCCAATTTCACATGCATACACTCAAAGAGAAAAAACACAACGTGCCGGAACACTATAAAATAAATGTAAAAAAATTACAAACTTAAAGGGAGCTGCTGCAACAGGCTGCCACTTGGGTGGCACCTACTCCTCCTATTAGAGGCCTTCTATAGATATTCAAGGGAAAAAGAGATCCTCCGATATACAGGAAGGTCCACTTGGAACCCCAAATAATCTCAAGTCCCTAATACAATTAGACATATAATCAAGGCAGATAAATACGCAATCAGAAACACACCCTGGTGCAACAGGGTGAGTTCTAATTTGAGTTGGGATGAGGAACAGGCCTTACAACAACTAAGCCAAAAGAGAGTCATTGTTATCAAGCCTGCCGATAAAGGCAGCGCTGTGGTAATAATGGACCGACGATCTTATATAAAAGAGGCGGAACGACAATTGAACCAAGAGGAATATTATTAAAAACTTTCAGAACCGATTTTCCTCAATACGGTTCCTGTCGTACAGGGCATACTCACCAAATTAATGGAGGATGGTTATATAAATAAAAAACAAGAGACTTACCTGATGTGTCCTGATGATCTATGTCCAAGGTATTTTTACCTCTTCCCTAAGGTCCACAAGGAACCACATACGTGGAGTGTTCCTTTTGAGATGCCACCGGGCCACCCTATCGTCTCTGATTGTGGTCCAATCAGTACCAAACACCCCAGCTATATCAGGGACACTGAATTGAATTGAATTAAATTAAATTTATTTTTATTTGTATAGCGCTTTTAACAATGAACATTGTCTCAAAGCAGCTTTACACAGATAATGTGGTGATTAAAAGTAAATATGTTCTTTTGTAAGTAAGTTTGTCCCTGATGAGCAACTGTGGCAAGGAAAAACTCTCCGAGATGGCATAAGGAAGAAACCTTGAGAGGAACCAGACTCAAGAGGGAACCCATCCTCATCTGGGTTGCACCGAATGTCCATTTGAAGCAGATATACAATGTTGCGGGGTAAAGTGATGATGATCAGAAGCAAACTGTAGTCCTAAATCAGTGTAGCAGACTGTTGACATTAACTACAGTCCAAATCCATCCTTAAAGCTCCTGTTCTAACTCTGGAATTTCATGGAAACACCAAAGGCGTTTTTTCAGTTGTTTCACACTTTTTTGTTATGTATATAATTCCATATATAATTCCACGTGTTAATTCATAGTTTTGATGCCCTCAGTGTGAATCTACAATTTTCATAGTCATGAAAATAAAGAAAATTCTTAGAATGAGAAGGTGTGTCCAAACTTTTGGTCTGTACTGTATATAAAAAAAAAAAAAATCTTATGGCATACAGTGGAACAGTAAGCAATAGAATTTTTTTTTGGTGGTTTAGATTGTCCATAGAGTGTCTGTGTGCGGTATAGTGTGGTGTAAAAAAAAGTCCGTAAGTGTCCGTGTGTGGTATGGTGTGGTATAACAATGGCCATAAAGTGTCCGTGTGTGGTATAAAAAAAAAATATGTCCTGCAGGTCAGGGAGCTCTGTGTGGATGGTACGTTCAGCTGAACGCACCACCCTCTGGAAGGCTCGACTGTCCTGCATAGTGCTGGTCCCCAAACCAGGAAGTGATGCTACCCGTCAGAACGCTCTCAATGGTGCAGGTGTAGAAAGTCTTAAGCACCTGAGAGGGAAGTTTAAAGTCCCTTAAGCGTCTTAGATGGTACAGATGCTGCCGGGGCTTCTTTACCAGGGTGTTGGTGTGACAGGACCAAGACAGGTCCTGTGTGATGTGAACACCTAGGTACCGGAAACTGTCCACACTCTCCACTGGGGTCCCGCTGATGTTTATCGGTTGGTATGACCACTCCCGCTTTGTGCTGAAGTCCATGATCAACTCCTTAGTCTTGCTGACATTCAGGAGAAGGTTGTTCTCCTGGCACCATCTCTCCAGGTTTTTAACCTCCTGTAGGTAGACCGTCTCATCGTTGTTGGAGATCAGACCCACCACAAAGGTGTCGTCAGCAAACTTGATGATGGTGGTGGAGTTGGAAGTGGCCACACAGTCATATGTGTACATTGAGTAAAGCAGGGGGCTCAGAACACAACTCTAGGGAGCTCCAGTGCTGAGGGTGAGGGTGGATGAGGTGTGTTTTCCCACCCGTATGGCTTGTGGTCTGTCTGTCAGGAAGTTAGAAATCCACTGACACAGCGGCAGGCTGAGTCCCAGGACCTCCAGCTTGGTGAGTGTGGAGGGAATTATGGTGTTAGTTTTTGTCTATTGCTTACACACTTTTTGCAGAATTTGGCTCATTATGTCAAAACTCTACACACAAGCCAATCAGACATAGCACATGGAGATTAACAACTCACATCGATGCCAAAATGAAACACTGCATTCAAAAAATTTAATTCTTGTAACAAAACCATACACACAAGCACCATTTGAATTACTCTTTCATATCACCAGCAACACACTGAAGCGCTTTATATAAAACACTGCAGTCTTTGTGTTTTTATTCATATTGTAATTTTCTTAGACTCTGTCTTTTGTAAAACTCAAAAGTAGATTTATTTAAAGATTAATTTGTTTAAATGTATTCAGTAATCAAACAAGACAAAAAAACATTCTTAAAAAAATGAGGAAAAATAGAATCACAAGTCATTACATTTAGCAACAAAACAAAAGTAAAAAACAAAACAAATACTGGATAAACTGCTATTGTGGGGAAAAAAACTCTTGTTTTGTGTGTGTGCGCACGTGTATGTGTGTGGTGGGGGCCTGGGGGGGGGTCTTATGGATCCCGCCTTCTGTTCGGATCTGGCCACAAGACCTTGTCGACATCACAGGCGATGTCCTCGCGGGCTAGGCATCGGGGAAAATATTGTCTTGTCAAGTTTCAAGTCAAGTCAAGTTTATTTGTATAGCGCTTTTCACAACAGACATTGTCTCAAAGCAGCTTTACAGAAAACAACAGTAAAGGTGAATGGTGTGCGTTTGTCCCAGATGAGCAAGCCGTGGCGACAGTGGCAAGGAAAAACTCCCTTAGATGATATGAGGAAGAAACCTTGAGAGGAACCAGACTCAAAGGGGAACCCATCCTCATATGGGTGACATCAAGAGTTTGATCATAAATCTTTCAACAATACAGAACACTGGAGAGAGAGAACTAACATGAGTACTGGAGTATAAGATTATAAGTGAATGTTCTTTCTACAGTCTTTGGTATAAAAAGCTCAACATTTGTGATCATCATAGATCCAGCATCAGCTTCTCCATGCCAGGGCCTTTAAACACTCGGCATCTACTTCTCCATGATCATCCATAGGTCCATAATCTTCACGAGGTTGGACGTGACTGGAGCTGGCCAAACCTCAGGATGCCTCAGGATGGGGAGAGAAAGAGAAGCAGTGGAGAGGAATCAGCGTAGCTGCTGTTCATGATATTAACAGCACAAGTTGATAATGTGCATGTGATCAGATGTTCTGGAGCACAAGGTTGTGATGTGATGTGTGTTATGTGTAGGCTTTGCTAAAAAGATATGTTTTTAATCTACACTTAAACTGGGAAAGTGTATCTGAACCCCGAACACTGTCAGGAAGACTATTCCAGAGTTTAGGAGCTAAATGTGAAAATGCTCTACCACCTTTAGTGGACTTTGCTATTCTAGGAACTACTAGAAGCCCAGAGTTTTGAGATCTCAGGGAGCGTGACGGATTGTAGCGTGTTAAAAGACTGAAGAGATACATGGGAGCTTTATAAGTGAGTAGCAGTAGTTTGTAGTCTATTTGAAACTTAACAGGAAGCCAATGTTGGGACGATAAGATTGGGGTTATATGATCGTATTTTCTTGACCTAGTAAGAACTCTTGCTGCTGCATTCTGGACTAACTGAAGCTTGTTTATTAATGACGCAGGACATCCACCTAGTAATGCATTACAGTAGTCTATTCTAGAGGTCATAAACGCATGGACGAGCTTCTCTGCATCAGATATAGATAACATATTTCTTAGCTTAGAAATATTTCTAAGGTGAAAGAATTCTGTTTTTGTAACTTGATTGATGGGATTTTTAAAAGATAAGTTGCTGTCTAAAATAATTCCCAGGTCTTTTACCGTTGAACTAGTAGTTACAGAACAACCGTCTAAATGCAGGCTGAGATGCTGGAGCTTCTGTGTACTATTTTTTGGTTCGATGAGCAAAATCTCCTTTTTATCAGAATTTAATAGCAGAAAGTTATGGGTCATCCAATCTCTTATTTCTTCAACACACTCAGTTATGCGAGCTAATTGAGCTGTATCGCCTGGTTTGGATGAAATATATAGCTGGGTATCATCAGCATAACAATGGAAGCTAATTCCATGCCTTCTAAAAATATTTCCTAACGGAAGCATGTATATTGTGAAAAGCAGGAGTCCTAGAACTGACCCTTGTGGCACACCATAATTTACTAGCATTATCCTGGATAGCTCTCCATTTAAATCTACGAAATGGTAACGATTGGACAGGTAGGATTTCAACCAGCTTAATGCCTGTCCCTGAATACCGATGTAATTCTGTAAGCGATCGAGGAGAAGATCATGATCTATAGTGTCGAACGCAGCACTAAGATCTAGTAAAACTAATAGAGAGATGTGACCTTGGTCTGAGGCTAAAAACAGGTCATTAGTGATTTTGACTAGAGCAGTTTCTGTGCTATGATGGGGCCTAAAACCTGACTGAAATTCTTCAAAGATATTGTTCTCCTGCAAGTGGTTACATAACTGGGCAGCGACAATCTTTTCTAAAATCTTAGACATAAATGGGAGATTTGAAATTGGTCTGTAATTCGATAGCGTGTTTGGATCCAGATTAGGTTTTTTAATGAGGGGCTTAATAACTGCTAACTTGAGGGATTTAGGGACATGACCTACCGATAGTGAGGAGTTAATAATATTGAGAAGAGGCTCACCAGCTGTATATAACACTTCCTTCAGTAGTTTAGTGGGAATTGGATCTAACTGACATGTTGTTGATTTAGCTTTCATAATAGCATCATACAGCTCTTCCTGTCCTATACATGTAAAACAGTGTAGTTGTGGGGTTGTAGGTACGATTGTGTCGGGAGATGCTGTCAGAGTTTGAACTGCCACAATTGTTTTTCTAATGTTATCTATTTTTTCAGTAAAGAAATTCATAAAGTCTTCACTACTAAACTGTGATGGAACATATTTTTCAGATCCCTGATTTGTTGTTAATTTAGCGACTGTACTGAAAAGGAACCTGGGATTGTTTTTGTTATTTTCTGAGTTTGCTCAGGTGTTCAGCTCTAACAGCTTTTAGCGCCTGTCTGTAGCTAAGCATACTGTCTTTATACGCAATTCTAAATACCTCCAATTTAGTTTTCCTCCATTTTCTCTCCAGATTACGTGCTGTTCTCTTGAGGGCATGCGTATGACTATTATACCAAGGTGCAGGTGCTTGTTCTCGAACCTTTTTTAACTGGATGGGGGCAACCGTGTCTAAAGTGCTAGTGAGGATAAGGTCTATGTTGTTCGCCATCTCATCAAGATGATCAGCAGTTATGGGTTTAATGTGAAACTGAGATAAATCAGGCAGGTTATTTATGAATCTGTCCTTAGTGGTTGGAACAATAGTCCTACCAAGTCGATACCGTGGTGAAACACGGTTAATCTGCTCTACCGGTAGTGTGTACAGTATGAGATAATGGTCTGTGATGTCATCACTCTGGGGTAAAATATCTATATCAGTGACGTCTGCTCCGTGGGATATTATTAAGTCTAGTGTGTGGTTAAAACGGTGGGTTGGTCTGGTGACATTTGACAAATGATAATCCTAAAGCATCGTTTACATCATCTACATGAATATTAAAATCTCCTACAAGCAGCACTTTATCAAAACTGATCAAGAGGTCTGAGAGAAAACAAGCAAACTCTTGAAGAAAATCAGCGTAGGGCCCTGGGGGTCTGTACACGGTGACCAGAGCGAGTTTTCTATGTATGTCTGAAAGTGCAATTTTAAGAACGAGCACTTCAAATGATTTAAAACTGAATCCTAATCTCTGACTAACATTAAGAGAGGCACTATAAATGGTTCCTACACCCCCCCCACGACCAGTCTGATGGGGCTCATGCTTATAAACATATATCCTGACGGTGTCGACTCGTTTAGACCCATATAATCACCTGGTTTAATCCAGGTCTCAGTGAGACAGAGTGCATCGAGATTATTATCTGTGATCATCTCATTTACAATCAGTGCTTTGGGAGCAAGTGATCTAATGTTTAAAAGACCGAACTTTAGAACTTTGTTGTGTTTGTTTATCTGGCATTTTTCAGTTTTAACTGCAATAAGATTATTTCTGGATCTTGTGTATGTAATTCTTGGTTTTACTACACGAGGAATAGATACGGTTTCTATAAACTGGGCTGTGTGTGAACTTGTAACTATTTGGTCTGTTGTATGCGTGTTCTGATAGTTGAAGATTTCTTGATGTCTTACCAGTCAGATGGTGTGAAGTATCCTAGAGATGTTATCTGATAGCACTGCTGCTCCAACTCTGCTGGGGTGCAGGCCATCAGGGCGGAAGAACCTAGGACGCTCCCAGAAAAAGTTCCAGTTATTAACAAAGAGAAGTTTATGTTCTCGACACCATGACTGTAACCATTCATTTAGAGCTAAAAGTCTACTAAACTTCTCAGCCCCTCGCTGGTAAGTTGGAAGAGGTCCCGACACAATGATCCTCGTTGTGGGTGATGTGCTGCGTACCGTCTTCACCAGGATCCTGAAGTCCCTCTTTAAGATCTCTGTTTGCCGCAGCCTGGTGTCGTTTGCTCCGGCATGGAGAACAACCGCTCCGAAGTTCTCGTTCAGGATCGCGGGTACCTGCGCAGCGACATCCAGAACACGAGCACCAGGAAAACAGCGAGTGTGCACCTTACCTTTAGCTCGGGTAGCACGGACATGCCGGACGATGGAATCTCCGAGAATAACAGTGTCGCGTTCCGTCTCGCGGAGGGGGACGAAGCGGTTCTCGGTCGAGATCTCGAAGGCCGGTGGTGGAGGTGGAGACGTCCTTGATCGGGGCTTGGCTTGTCTCTTCCGCCCCGGCCGCATCCAGGGTCCATGTTGCACCGGTGCCGGAGTTGTAGGTGCGCTGGGCCTGGGCAGAGAAGCACGCGGAGTTGATGTGCTGGGAGCGTTAGGTTCAACCCGGGAGTTTACCTGGGATGAGTGCGCGTCCGCCCGGGATGTTTCCAGCGCCGCTTTCCGCTCTCGCAGCCGGTCATGCTTTGCATGCAGTTCGCGAATCTGTTTCTCCAATGCCTCCATCTCCAACGCCACCGTTTGCAACTCGAACGAGTCCTCACCTGTGCTCGAATGCAGACAAACAACCGGCATAGTGCTTATAATCACGAACAGATTTATTATACAGAGATGTGAGTGAGAGAAAATAAATATAAACAACACTAGTGATAGTCGAGTTAACTAACTACAGGCACAAGTCAGGAAGACAAAAACAATTAAGGATTATTAAAAGAGGAAAAACGGATGGATAGATAGCAAAGTTTGTTTGAAAAACGCCGAGAGAGATACAAACATGTAACTCGCGGCAAACAAGTCAAACACAGGAAGCTACGTCACAGGAAGTCTTGTGTGCCTAATCCACCCTTGGATGGATTCCACCTCAATGTCTCCACATGCCTCTTTCATTGTTTGCAGAAGAGGCATGCAGGCGTGTGGTTGCCGATCATAGACTTTCCACCACCATGCTGAAAAAAATTCCTCGATTGCATTTAGAAAGGGGCTGTAAGGGGGCAGGTGTAAAATTGTAATGGTTGGTGAACCAATCTTGGACCAGAGCAGCCCGGTGGAAACTAACATTATCCCAGATGACAACAAACCTGGGCTGCTGTGGTTTGTCCTGCACAACTGCATGTAGTGCATCTAGAAATACAATGATCTGTCCTGTATTGTAGGGTTTAGAGTGGCATGATGATGCAGGACTCCTTGGACACTAATTGCAGCACACAAGGTGATATTACCCCCACGTTGCCCAGGGACATTTACAACAGCCCTTTTTCCAACTATGTTACGGCCTCGATGCCTGGTTTTGGCCAGATTAAAGCCTGCCTCATCCACATAGATGAACTCATGTGGCTGTTCGGCGGCATCAAAATCCAAAACTGTCTGTAACAGAAAATATTGAATAGTGTTACTGAAAACACATACTACAGTAACTACAATGTCTACATTTTTACACAAGTAGGGGCTGGGTTGGGTTAGTATAGACAAAAACTACAAGATACAGACAGAGCAGGTGGCAGCATAAACCCTCATTCCACCATCACAATATATAGTATGTAAAGTAAAGTGACACATACCTGCACATAATCATGGCGCAGATCCTTGACCCTGACACTGTTCCTCTCAAATGGCACCCTGTACAGCTGCTTCATTCTGAAGTTATGTTTCTGTAGGATGCAACTTAGTATAGAAATGCTGACCCTGTTGATATTGTTGAATACCATTCTATCTGCAATTATGCGCTGTTGCAACTCACGAAGTCGGATTGCGTTATTTTCTTGCACCATTTGAACGATGGCAAGCTCTTGTTCTTGAGTAAAGAGTCGTTCCCTTCCACCTCGAAGAGGTAGCCCAACCATTCTGTAAAAAATGCCACCACAAGATGTCATTTGTTAGGTTCTTTTTCACATACTGTACTTTAAAACTGTACATAGTACTGGTACATCACAATAATACTCCTTTACATATACTTCACAGCTCTACTCATTTTTGAATAGTACTTTACAGTAATACTGTAATATGATACAGAATCATGTGACACACAGTAGGTACAGTCTGGAGCAGAAACTTGAAGATATACCTGTTCTCCAGTCGGAATGTTCTTATTATCGATGCTACTGTGTAGCAACTGAGGTTAGGGTGGACTCTTTGCCCAGCCTCCCTCATGGATAAGCCATGATTTATGACATGGTCCAGCAGAGTAGCCCTGATGTCATCCAATACACGTCTCTGCACTGGTCCTCGTCTTTGTCCTCTTCCAAGTCCACGTCCAACTCCTCTCTCTCTTTGTCCTCCTCTTACTCTTACTCGCATTGCCTCCATGCTTGCAAAGCTCTCATATTGTCTTACCTGAGGCCTATTTGTAGTGCTAAGGCTCAGACCGATTGGTGTTCTGTTTTCTGTACAAGTGTTTTCAGGTGTGTATGTAAGTGCCTATAATTGCCAGATGAGTTTTGAACAGAGTGTTTTTCCCAATGATAACAGGTGATTTCGTTTTTGAAAAATGTGTCTACTGTAAGAAAACGTGTGTAGTGTTTCGCAATAAGTGTGCTACAGAATTGCAAACAAAGTGCAAAGTTGTCAATGTGTTTAAGCTATGGTTACACTGTGTTTAAGCATATGCTACAAGAAGTTTAGGTATTAAGGCTTTGGTCTAAGCATTCGGATTTAGTGTGCAAGCAATTGGCAAAAACTGTAAACGCTGAACTGTAGTCCACGAACAACATCTTTGCATAATTCCCGTTTCTTGGTCCAGTTGGCTCATCGTGGTGTGGAGAAGATAAGCAATGGCGTCCTCAGTAGAGTGGTTCTGACGGTACGCAAACTGTAATGGGTCCAGTGTGTTTGGTAGTGATGCAGTGATGAAGTCTCTGACCAGTCTCTCGAAGCACTTTATCACTACTGAGGTCAAGGCTACAGGGCGATAGTTGTTAAGGGAGGCGGGCTGGGGTTTCTTCGGGACAGGAACAATAGTGGACTGTTTAAAACATGAGGGGACAACAGACTGTTCCAGTAATAGGTTGAATATCTCAGTGAACACCAGTGCTAGCTGGTCAGCGCAGGCTTTCAGAACCTGACCTGTGATACCGTCTGCTTAAGGCCTGCTGCCTTCCTGGTATTCACTCTCTTGAATGCCCTCCTCACGTCATGCTCTGAGATGGTGAACGTGTTTACCTCTCCGGCTCTCTCAGCGTGCATGCTGGTTGTGCCGCTAGCGCTGCTAGCGTGGTTAGCTGCAGCCTCGAAACGAGCGTAAAAGGTGTTTAGCCCGTCTGCCAGAAAAGCGTCTAAATTCACCGTTTTAGAAGATGGTGTTTTGTAGTCCGTTATTGTTCTTAGTCCCTGCCACAGGATCCTAGAGCCACCATGTTGAAACTGTGACTCTAGTTTCCTCCCGTAGCGCCGCTTTGCATCCTTCACCGTTCTGCGAACACTGTAGGACGCAGCCTTGTACTCGTTCATGTCCCCGGTGGCGAGCCCCTTTTATAGGCAGCGGAGTGGGATCTCAGAGCGTCGCGGATGGTTTTATCCACCCACGGCTTCTGGTTGGGAAACGTTCCGATAGTGTTTTTTTGCACTGTATCATCCGCTACTTTCCCGATGAATCCCACAACCGCTTCCGTTATCATGTTGATGTCATCAGAGCTGCGCCTGAACATGTCCCAGTCTGCGTCATCCAAAGCGTCCTGCTAAACGGCCACCGATTGGTCAGTCCAGCTCGCGACCTTCCTCTGAACCGGAGCTTCCTGTTTCAGCCTTTGTTTGTAAACAGTCATGAGGAAGATGGCGCCGTGGACTTGATTGCGCCTTGTAGCTGTTCTTAAAAGGTGTGTAGCAGTGGTCTAGTGTCCTTTCGCCCCTGGTGGGGCAGGTGATGTGCTAAGTTCGGTAGTGCGCGCTTGAGGTTGGCACTGTTAATCTCCAACCACAATGAGCGCACCGTCCCGATGCTGTGTTTGTTGAAGTGTTATTGTCTCGTGCAAATCCTATATCGCAGTGTATGTGTCCGCTTGAGGTGGAATATAAAGGCACTGACTATGACCGACCTGAATTCCCAAGGTAGATAGAAGGGCCGACATTTGATGGTCAGTAGTTCCAGATTTGGTGTGCAGGAACGTGAAAGAGGAACTTTTGCTTGCGCTGTTGCACCAGTGGTTGTGGACCATCAGACACACTCCACCTCCTCTTGACTTCCCCGACTCCAGTGTTCTGTCCATGCAGTAAACCGGGAAAAACTCGGCCGGCTGGATGGTGTGGTCTGGTACCGCTGGGTTCAGCCATGTCTCGGTGAAGCAGAGAAGGTTGCAGTCCAGAATGTCTCTCTGGAACTTGACCCTTGCCCTGAGGTCGTCGAGCTTGTTCTCCAGTGACTGGACGTTGGTTAACAGGATTCTAGGTAAGGGAGCGTGGTGTGCTCGTGCCCTCAGCCTGTTCCTGACGCTGGCTTGTTTCCCTCATGGACGCCGGTACGGGTTGCATCCTTTGTTCTCCTTCAGGATCCCCCTTCGTCCAGCATGGGTCCGGGTTTAAAAACGGCGAAAGGTGAGTGCATTGTACACCAATAGATATGAGTGTCTCTGTCATATCCTAAGGGTGTCCATCTTGTGTAGATGTAACTGTAACTACTTAAAAGTATAAAATAAAAAAAAGAGAAAACGTAGCTGGAGCAGTCGTGACGGCAGCCGACCTCACCGGCGCCATCATGCTGTTTGCTTTGTGGCTGCAGCGTGTGGTGTAAATGTCCATGATAGAGGGGAGAGAGACCCCGATGATCTTCTCAGCTGTCCTCACTATCCTCTGTGGGGTCTTGCGATCCCAGACGGTGCAATTCCCAAAACAGGTAGTGATGCAGCTGCTCAGGATGCTCTCAATGGTTCCTCTGTAGAACGTGGTCAGAATGGGGGGAGGGAGATGAGCTTTTCTCAGCCTTCTCAGAAAGTAAAGACGCTGCTGGTCTTTTTTTGGGGATGGAGCTGGTGTGGAGTGATCAGGTAAGGTTAACCGGCAAGTGAACACCAAGGAATTTGGTGCTCTTGACAATCTCCACTGAGGCTCCATCGATGATCAGTGGAGAATGGTCGCTATGTGTTCTCCTGAAGTCAACAACCAGCTCTTTAGTTTTGTCGACGTTCAGAGACAGGTTGTTGGCTCCACACCAGGCTGTTAACCGTTGCACCTCCTCTCTGTATGCTGACTCATCATTCTTGCTGATTAGACCCACCACGGTCATGTCATCGGCAAACTTGATGTGATTCAAGCTGTGCGTTGCTACACAGTCGTGAGTCAGCAGAGTAAACAGCAGTGGACTGAGCACACAGCCCTGAGGGGCTCCAGTGCTCAGTGTGGTGATGCTGTAGATGCTGTTTCTGATCTGGACTGACTAAGGTCTCCCAGTCAGGAAGTCCAGGATCCAGTTACAGAGGAAGGTGTTGAGGCCAAGTAGGCTTAACTTCTCAATCAGGTACTGAGGAACAATCGTGTTAAATGCTGAGCTGAAGTCTATGAACAGCATCCTTACATACGAGTCCTTGTTTTCTAGGTGGTTGAGGGCCAGATGGAGGGTTGTGGAGATGGCATCGTCCGTAGAGCGGTTTGGACGATACGCAAACTGCATGGGGTCCAGAGGGGATGGAAGCTGGGTCTTGATGTGTCTAATGACGAGCCTCTCGAAGCACTTCATCATGATGGGTGTGAGTGCAACGAGACGATAGTCATTGAGGCAGGAGACAGTAGACTTCTTTGGCACGGGAATAATGGTCATTGTCTTGAGGCACGTAGGAACAGTGACGCTGCTCAGGGAGATGTTGAAGATGTCGGTGAAGACATCAGCTAGCTGTTGTGCACATTCCCTGAGCACTCTGCCAGGAATGTTGTCTGGTCCAGCAGACTTCCATGGGTTAACTCTGCATAGAGTTTTCCTCACTTCAGCTGTGGTTAGACAGAGCACCTAGTCACTGGGAGAAGGGATGGTCTTCCTTGCCACCATGTTGTTCTGCACCTCGAACGGGGCGTAGAAGTCGTTCAGCGCACCTGGGAGGGAGGCGTCACAGTCACAAGCAGGTGACGTTGTCTTGTAATTTGTAATCGCCTGGATGCCCTGCCACATGCGCCGGGTGTCTTCGCTGTCCTGTCTAATTTCACCCAGAGGCAGCAGATATAAATAGAAAAGCAGTAAACATAAGACAGATCCTTGCAGAACACCAAACTTTACCTCGGAGAGTGTGGAGAACTCACCATTTACATCAACAAACTGATAGCGACCAGTCAAATAAGACATGAGCCAGGAGAGAGCTGTTCCCTTTATTTCAACAATGTTCGCAAGCAGGATAGTGTAATCAATGTCGTCTAAGCTGCACTAAGGTCGAGCAAAACAAGTAAAGAGACAAAATCCTGATCAGAGGCCAATAACAGTCATCCTGACTGATTTTTAAAAAATTTTATTCCTCATTAGATGTGAGCAGAACTGCTGCGCTACAACCTTTTCTAAAATCTTGGAGATACAGAGGAGGTTTGATATTGGCATGTAGTTGGACAGCAGACAGGGTCATGGTCAGGTTTCTTAATTAGGGGGTTGATAACTGCCAGTTTGCAGAATTTAGGTACATAACCAGTGCTAATGGAAAAGTTTATTATTTTCAAAACAGGTTCAATTACTTCTGGAATTATCTGTTTGAAGAAACTTGTAGGTGAGGGATCGAGAATGCAGGTTGATGATTTTGATGAGGAAATAAATGAAATTAAGTAATTCTCATGAATAGGAGTGAAAATTTGTTATAATGACACTGCTGTCTACAGGGTTATTTATAAAATAGTTTGGATTTATTTTAATCGTCTGGATTTTTTGCTTGATGTTTTCAACTATATTATAAAAAAAGTTCATGAAATCATTACTACCTATTGATGGTGTGCATGTGAGTGCAGTGCTTTTATTTCCTGTTCATTTTGCTACCGTGCTGAATAAAAATCTAGGATTATGCTTGTTATTTTCTATGAGGGTGAAGAAATATGCTGATCAGCAGCACTAACAGATTTTCTATAATTTAGGAGGCTCTTGCTATTTGAAATACTGTCAATTTTCTTTGATGCTATTTACGTTCTAATTTCTGAGTGGTCTGTTTCAAGGTGCGCGTATGATCATTATACCACTGTGCTAATTTTTTTCTCCCTGATCATTTTGGTCTTAAGGGATCATCTAGAGTGTAATGGAATGTTGATTTTAGGTATTCAGTTGCCCAGTCAAGATCTGTGTGGTCAGACGTAGATCTAACTAATATAGTAATTTCGGGAAGATTATTGATAAAACTCGCTGCTGTAGCTGACGTGAACAAGACAGCTGTCTTGGCTGGGGAGGCAGCGTCGGAAACTCCTGTCCCGCCCCAGATGGATTCTGTCCTGCGGGAGATTTCCCCCGGGGATTTCCCCTCGAGCAGTTGCGGGACGAAACGCGCAGACACGCCTTCAACCAGGTAAAAGCAATCGATGGTCAGCGTATCCAGCCTGATGGCGCACTTTCGTATCCCTACGTCGCCGTCATTAAGCTGTACCGAGTGACGCAGGACGCGCGAACTGGCGAAGAAACGACCCAGTTGCTGGTCCCAAGGAGCCGCAGGGAGCTTCAGTTTCATGCGGCTCACCACAATCCGATGGCAGGCCAGCTGGGCAGCGCGAAAACACAAGACCGTCTGACGGAGCGGTTTTAGAATGTCAGCTGGTAAATCCACCAGCCATCCCTAAAGCGCCTTTGCGACCCCTGCCCCTGATCGAGGTCCCGTTCGAGAGAATCGGTACGGACCTTATCGGTCTGTTAGAGCGAACCGCGCACGGGCATCGTTTCGCTTTGGTCATAGTAGATTATGCGACGCGATAGCTGGAAGCCATGCCTCTCCGCAGCATCTCCGCGCATAGCATTGCTGAAGCGCTTTTTCGCATCATCTCCCGTGTTGGGATTCGGCGTGTATGTCAAGGACGCTTCGCGAACTGTACGAGCTGTTGGGATTAAAGCGATTTGCACCAGCGTTTATCATCTACAAACCGACGGTCTAGTGGAGCGCTTTAATAGGACCCTGAAGAGCATGATCCAAAAGTTCGTACAGGGGGGACGCACGGAATTGGGATAAACGGGGTTTTCCCCCTTTGAATTGCTTTACAGCCGTAAGCCGCGCAGAGTACTAGACGTGCTCCGGAAAAAAAAAAATGGGAGGAGGGACCTTCGAGCGCAAAGAATGAAATCCAATACATCCTGGACCTGAGAGCAAAACTCCATTCACTGGGACAATTAACCTTGGAGAATTTGCTGCAGGCACAGGAACGCATAACCCGGCTGTACGACAAGGGTGCGCGGCTTCAGCATTTCACACCGGGGGACAAAGTCCTCATTCTGCTACCCACATCGAGCTCTAAATTACTCGCCAAGTGGCAAGGGCCTTTCATGGTTACACGACGGGTGGGGGATGTTGACTATGAGGTGCAGTGCACGGATAGGGGCAGGGCGCTCCAGGTGTACCACCTGAATCTCCTGAAACCGTGAAACGAGGCGGTGCCTGTGTCTCTAGCGACAGTAAAAGGGAGGAGCTGGGACCGAATGTAAAACCAGAACCTGCCTCGGTCCCCTGTGGAGACCACCTCTCGCCATCGCAGAATTACAGCAAGAGTTTGCGGACGTGTTCTCTCCTCTGCCTGGGCGAACGAATCTCATAGAACACCATATCGAGACATCCCCCGGAGTCATGGTGCGCAGTCGCCCCCGTACCGCCTGCCCGAACACAAAAATAACGTGGTACGGGAGGAACTTCAGGCAATGCTCGACATGGGGGTGGTCGAGGAGTCCCACAGCGACTGGTTCCCAAGCCCGATGGGTCAGTCCGGTTCTGTGTGGACTATCGTAAGGTCAACGCGGTGTCGAAGTTGAACGCGTATCCAATGCCTCGCATCGACGAGCTGCTTGATCGGTTAGGTGCGGCTCGCTTTTATTTCGACACTGGATTTAACCAAGGGATATTGGCAGATCCCCTTGATGCCAATATCCCAGGAAAAACGGTTTCTCCACTCCGTTAGGTTTACACCAGTTCGTCACACTTCCGTTCGGTTTGTTCGGAGCCCCGGCAACGTTTCAACGTCTGATGGACCGGATTCTCCGTCCGCACAACGGTTACGCCTTGAGATGGGCAGGCCCTGCGGTCCTTGAGATGGGCAGGGCTCACGGCGAACCCGAAGAAGTGCGCGATTGGGCGGGTGGAGGTACGGTATCTGGGTTTCCACTTGGGTCATGGGCAGGTGCGTCCCCAGATTGACAAGACGGCAGCGATTGCGGCCTGTCCGAGACCTAAGATGGTTTCTGGGGCTGGCGAACTATTACAGGAGATTCATCCCTATGTTTTCGGACATCACCAGCTCGCTGACCGATCTCACTAAAAAGGGAGCTCCAGATCCGGTCCAGTGGTCGGAGCCGTGCCAACAGGCCTTTACGCGTGTTAAAGCCACGCTCTGCGGAGGTCCGCTTTTGCATGCACCTGATTTCTCTCTCCCCATTGTTTTGCAGACTGATGCATCGGATGGGGGGCTGAGGGCCATGTTGTCCCAGATGGTGGAGGGGGAGGAACGGCCGGTGCTGTTCATAAGCCATAAGCTGTCGGTACGGGAAAGACAGTACAGCACTATCGAGAGGGAGTGCCTGGCCATCAAATGGGCGGTCCTCACCCTCCATTACTATCTGTTCGGATGGGCCTTCACCCTCTGTTTGGACAATGCCCCGCTCCAGTGGCTCCATCGCATGAAGGATACCAACGCGCGGATCACTCGGTGGTATCTGGTGCTTCAGCCATTTAAGTTCGAGGTGGTCCACAGACCGGGGGCGCAGATGGTCGTGGCCGACTTCCTCTCGCTTCAGGGGGTGGGGGGGTCGAAGGCGGGCCGGACGGCTCCCCGGCCTTAGACGGGCGGTGGGGGTGTGTGGCAGCAGGGGCGTGGCCGAGCGTCGGTTTGTGAATGGGGGGTGGGGCAGGACGCAGGTAAGCGGGGATTTGCCTCACCTGCAGACCTGATGTCCGTGCTTTCTTTTCAGTGATCAGGAGGCACATAAAAGCCAAGGGAGCGGAGGCGTGTGTGGGTGTGTGTGCCAGAAGTGCGCCGTGAGCGCTGAGCACCAGTGTGAGAAATAAAAAAAAAAAGAATACATTGAATAAAGAACGGTGGTGATGCCTGTGAACCGACCTGTTGTGGCTGTCCTTTTTTCTCCCTCCCCACTCGCTTTCCCACAATATGTGACCCTGCCAAATCAGTCTTCTTAAGTTGCACCTCTGAGCTATTTCACAGAACTGGTTGATTATTGGTTATTCTAGAGTTGCACATGTTTCTCTTTGTTAACGAAGGTGAAGACTCACCTGAGAGCAATTTGTCAATTCTGGACATATTTCTTAGCAAACATGTACTCACAATTTGTAGAAATCTGTACAGACATACAATTCTGAGAACATGTTCACTCATTTTGATAGTACAGACTTCCAACCTGAGAAAAAGACTAATTGGTTTGGTGGTTGTGACATTTCAGCTGAGAACCAGGACAAGTTATTTTGCACAGCAGGACAAAAGCAACAAGAATTGTCAAGAATTGTCAAAAGCAGCTGACAGATGTACAGAACCATTTGCATGTTGTCCAAAAGCAATTGCAAATTGATGAAAACAACAAGAAATTGCTGATATGATGTGAAGAACTGACAACAGGTTCTGACGGTGGGACGAGTAGAGAAATGCAGTTCTGTTGTGAGAAATGACAAGCAGTTGAGAAAAACTGTATATATGTCACTAAGAAGTTTATGTAAATTAGATAAAGTATGCCCATAGATGTTTTACCTGTACATACTGGTACCGTTGCTCCTTCACTCTGTCACCATTCCTTTGAACTGGTACACAATACAGCTTTTTCATGCTCATGTGGGGTCTCTTCAACATCCTATCAATAGTTGAGATGCTAACAGACTGGATGTTTTCAAATACAATATTATCTTCTACAACAACCTGTTGTATTTCCCTTAACCTTATGGCATTGTTTGCTCGGACCAAATAGCCTCTTCTTGTTTTTGTGAAAAGTGGTCCTCTGCCCCCCTTATGAGGTAATCCTGCAGTAATGTGTGGAAAAAATGCAATACATTTTTACTTAGCTATGTTAGAGGATGTATACACACACTTAGAGTAACAGCACAGTCCACACTGGTGGATTACATACCCATTCTCTCTACGAAATGTTTGAATTATTGAAGACACAGTTGGGTTGTACCCTCCGACCCGCCTCAGCCATTGTGAGGCCATGATTGACAACATGGTCCACAATAGTGGCTCTAATTTCATCAGAAATGTGTCTGTCTCTGGCCTTTTCTTCCTCTTCCTCTATTTTGCCTCCTTACCCTTCCAGCATGCATCCTTATTCTTGGCTCTCGACCATGTTCATTTCCTAGTTGTTCATCCATTTTCAACAATTGTAAGTCTGTGTTTTGCTCTTTTTATATACACTCGCCAATTGAAGTTTCACAAGCTTCAGCCTTGACCTATTTTAGAGAACTAGTTGATTATTGGTTGATCTGAAAGTGAACACGCCCCTTCATTAGTGACATTCAAGGTTCATCTGCACAATTCATCAAGACACATTTGCCAAAAAAGTTTAATGGAACTGTGATGAAGAAGAGCTTGACAAATATTGATAACTGGTTCAACCATTTTGCACTCAATGACTTATGCAATGAACTGATGCCTAAATGTTTTGGGGGTTAAGACCATTTAGGTGAAACTAGTATAATATATTTGGAACATGATGTAAACAACTGATAATGTATGAAAAAGCAGACACTTGTACACAATCGATTGAATGATTTACCAAAGCATTCGCAATTTGATCAAAGCAACGAGAAATGTTTGTATGAAAAGCACAAATGACTAAATGATGTGGAGTTTGAACAAGTAGTTTTGAGAATAAAATTTCTGATCTGAGAAATGCTTCAAAGCGACTGAGAACAATTGTAATATCCAAGGAGGCAAGGAACTGAAGTGTGTTTGACGTAAGTTATCCAGATTTATGTTCAAATTTTGTAAGTGCAGATTAATACGCACACCAAAAGGTCTGATGGATCTTGATTTACTCTCATACAATTGATCAAACTGGGGATTAAAAACTGCAGAATATGCTGGGGGTTTTTATTTGCTAGTTTAATAGCATATCGAAGTGATCGCTTTAACTGTCTGTTTTGGAGAGATGGTTCATTGGCTTCAATATATAAACTCTGCACTGGAGAAGTTCTAAATGCACTCAAAGCTAGTCGCAATCCTTGATGATGCACTGTCAATTCAGAGTCATAAATTATACTGCCATAGTCCAAACGAGATCGAATGAGAACTCTTCTTTTCTTCTTTTAGCTGCTCCCATTAGGATCATCCGTCTCCATACCACCCTGTCCTCTAGATCTGCCTCTTTCACACCAACTACCTGCATGTCTTCCCTCACCACATCCATAAACCTCCTCCTTGGTCTTCCTCTTTTCCTCCTACCTGGTGGCTCCATCCTCAGCATGCTTCTACCAATATAACTCATGTCCCTCCTCTGCACATGTCCAAACCATCTGAATCTCGCTTCCCTCACCTTGTCACCAAAACATCCTTCATGTCCCTCTAATAAACTCATTTCTAATCTTGTCTACCCTCATCATTCCCAACGAAAACCTTAACATCTTCAGCTCTGCTACCTCCAGCTCCGCCTCCTGTCTTTTACTCAATGCCACTGTCTCTAATCCATACAACATCACAGGTCTCACCACAGTCCTATAAACTTTCCCTTTCATTCTTGCAGATACCCTACTATCACAAATCACTCCTGTCACTCTTCTCCACCCACTCCACCCTGCCTGCACTCTTTTCTTCACTTCCCTAACACACTCTCCATTACTTTGCACCGTTGAGCCCAAGGTACCTAAACTCCTCCACCTTCTCCACCTCTTCTCCCTGCAACCGCGCCACTCCACTGTCCTTGCTCTCATTCACACACATGTACTCTGTCTCCAGCATGTACCTCCACCTCTTCAGGCTCTTCTCAACCTGCTCACTACTCTCACCACAAATCACAATATCATCCACAAACATCGTAGTCCAGAGAGACTCCTGTCTGACCTCGTCCGTCAACCTGTCCATCACCACTGCAAACAGGAAAGGGCTCAGGGCCGATCCTTGATGCAGTCCGACCTTCACCTTAAACCAGTATGTCGTTCCAACTGCACACCGGACTGCTGTCACACTGTCCTCATACGTGTCCTGCACCACCTTCACATACTTCTCTGACACACCTGACTTGCTCATACAATACCAAAACTCTTCTCTTGGCACTCTGTCGTACACTTTCTTTAAATCCACAAATACGCAATGCAATTCCTACTGTCCTTCTCTATACTTCTCCATTAACGTTCTTAAAGCAAATAAGGCATCAGTGGTGCTCTTCCTCGGCATGAAACCGTACTGCTGCTCACAGATGGTCACCTCTTCTCTCAGCCTGGCTTCCACTACTCTTTCCCATAACTTCATGGTGACTGATCAACTTAATTCCCCTGTAGTTACTGCAGGTCTGCACATCTCTATTATGCTTAAAGATTGGTACCAGCACACTCCTTCTCCAATCCTTAGGCATCTTCTCACCTTCCAGAATCTTGTTAAACAATCTGTTTAAAAACTCCACTGCCATCTCTCCTAAACATCTCCATGCTTCTAACGGTATGTCATCTGGTCCAACCGACTTTCCACTCTTCATCCTCTTAATTGCTGCTCTCACTTCCTCCTTACTAATCCTATCCACTTCCTTCTTCACCAACTCCACACCACCCAACCTTCTCTCTCTCTCATTTTCTTCATTCATCAGCTGCTCAAAATACTCCCTCCACCTTCTCAACACACTCTCCTCACTAGTCAACACATTTCCATCTCCATCATTTATTGCTCTAACTTGTAGCACATCCTTCCCAGCTTGGTCTCTCTGCCTGGCCAATCAGTACAAATCCTTTTCTCCTTCCTCAGTGTCCAACCTCTCATACAGCTACTCATAGGCCTTTTTCTTGGCTTTCGACACATCCCTCTTTACCTGCTGCTGCATCTCCTTGTACTCCTGCCTACTTTTCTCATCACTCTGTCGATCCCACTGCTGTTTTGCCAACCTCTTTCCCCTTATGCTCTGTCTTCCTTTCTATTTCCAGATGTCACACCTAATACTTTTCTAGCTGCATCCCTCATCACTCCAAAGTAGTTATCCAATCATCCAGCACCTCTTCACCACCACAGAGCCCCTGTCTGACCTCTTCCCTGAACCTCACACTACAGTCTTCCTCCTTCAGTTTCCACCATCTTATTATTCTTTCAGTCCTCACTCTCCTCCTCTTCTTCTTCACCTCCGAAACCAATTCAATTCAATTCATTTTTATTTGTATAACGCTTTTAACAATGAACATTGTCTCAAAGCAGCTTTACACAGATAATGCAGTGATTAAAAATGAATATGTTCTTTATGAGTAAGTTTGTCCCTGATGAGCAAGCCGGTGGCGACTGTGGCAAGAAAAAAAAAACCCGAGATGGCATAAGGAAGAAACCTTGAGAGGAACCAGACTCAAGAGGGAACCCATCCTCATCTGGGTTACACCGAATGTCCATTTGTGGCAGGTATACAATGTTGCGGGGTACAGTGATGATGATCAAAAGCGAAATGTATTCCTGAGTCAGTGTAGGAGACTGTTGACATCAAGTACAGTCCAATCCATCCTCAAAGCTCCTGTTCTTACTCCGGAATTTCATGGAACCACCCAAGGCGTTGATGACAAACCTACCCCAGCTGCACAGAGTGGCCTCCAGTCAAAGAGAACACTATCCAGAGGCAGGCCTGGCTGAAGTGGGAAGATCCACGGAGGGGAGAGGGGCAGGAACAGTGGTCACTGGAGCCTCAGGAGCATGTTTAACTCGACCGAGAGAGAGAGAGAAGAGGGTGACAGGAAGAAAAGGATATGGATTATTAAGTGTACCTATTTTTGCATGAGAGTTAAAGTCACTGTGCAGTTTGGACTCCGGCAAGACTCGCTATGGCAGCATAACTAAAAGGGAGAACCAGAAGGCAACACAGACATGAGGGATCTCTGGGATAAGAGACGACCCACCACACCACCATCAACAAACCTGAGTGAACGCGTGAATGTGAGGGGACGACAGCGTACAAATATCCCAGTTCACCAAACACTCAAACAATCAATGTTCCCTCCAGATCTGAGCCTTTACCTGAGAAAAAATCTACCGATTAAAGGCTTGACTGAATAAATATGTTTTTAACCTCGACTTAAACACTGAGACTGTGTCTGAGTCCCGAACACTGATAGGAAGGCTGATCCATAACTGTGGGGCTTTATAAGAGAAAGATCTGCCCCCTGCTGTAATCTTCATTATTGGAGGAACCAACAGATAGCCAGCACCTTTTGATCTAAGTAGGCGTGGAGGATCATACTGGTACAGAAGTACACTCAGATACGGCAGTGCGAGACCGTTAAGTGCTTTATATGTCAGTAGTAGTATTTTATAATCAATGCGATATTTGATTGGGAGCCAGTGTAGACTGATTAATACAGGGGTGATGTGGTCATATTTCCTAGATCTACTGAGGACTCTTGCTGCTGCATTCTGAACTAACTGAAGCTTATTTATGCACCTACTCCCACACCCAGACAGTAAAGCATTACAGTAGTCTAATCTAGAAGTAACAAAAGCATGAACTAGTTTTTCAGCATCCTGTAACGACATCATATTTCTAATTTTAGCAATATTTCTAAGGTGAAAGAAGGCGATCCTGGTAATATTATTCACGTGAGCCTCAAAGGAAAGACTCGGGTCAATAATCACACCAAGGTCTTTGACAGCCGTACACGCTGAAACAGAAACACCATCCAGAGATGCTAGGTAATCGGAAAGTTTGCTTCTAGCTGCATGTGGTCCCAGTAAAAGTACTTCCGTCTTATCTGAGTTTAGCAGAAGAAAGTTATCGAGCATCCACTGTCTAATGTCCTTTACACATTTTTTAACATTGTTAAGCTGATCTCTCTTATCTAGCTTTGCTGAAATATACAGCTGTGTATCATCAGCATATGAAATGGAATCTAATACCATGTTTATGAATAATTTCTCCAAGAGGCAGCAAATATAAAGAGAAAAGCAGAGGGCCTAAGACAGATCCTTGAGGAACACCAAACTTTACCTCAGAGAGTGTGGAGAACTCACCATTTACATCAACAAACTGATAGCGATCAGTCAAATAAGACCTGAGCCAAGAGAGAGCTGTTCCCTTTATTCCAACAACGTTCTCAAGTCTAGCAAGTAGTATAGTGTGATCAATGGTGTCAAAAGCTGCACTAAGGTCGAGCAAAACAAGTAAGGAGACAAAACCCTGATCAGAGGCCAATAGGTCATTTACCACCTTAACTAGCGCCGTCTCTGTGCTATGATGAGGCCGAAATCCTGACTGATACATTTCAAAAATGTTATTCATAAGTAGGTGTGAGCATAACTGCTGTGCTACAACCTTTTCTAAAATTTTGGCTATGAAGGGGAGATTTGATATTGGTCTGTAGTTGGACAGCTGACATGGGTCAAGGTCAGGTTTCTTAATTAGGGGGTGGATAACTGCCAGTTTGAAGGATTTTGGTACAAAACCAGTGCTAATGGAAGAGTTAATTATTTTTAAAACGGGTTCAATTACCTCTGGAGTTATGTTTAAATAAACTTGTAGGCAAGGGATCGAGAATGCAGGTTGATGATTTTGATGAGGAAATGAATGAAATTAAGTCATTCTCGTGAATAGGAGTAAAACTTTGTAATTGATTGTCTGTTATAATTACACTGCTGTCTACAGGGTTATTTAGAGGTTATCTAACCTGTGCTGTCCTAAAAACCTACCTGAGCTGCTATGTCCGGTGCCCTGGCTCCCAGTATACACATGACCTGTGCTGCTTTTGCCCCAAAAAGGTCTAGCTAATTTCACGTGCCTCAGAATAGAGTCTCCTATAACCAGAGCTCTTTGATGTTTCTATTTGCAGGTATGCCGAGTCGTCACCCACTCACCCTGCTGCAAGGGCTCTAATGCCCGGAGTCGGGGGAATGCTAACTCCACCTAGGGCATCCAGACTTTTTGTTGTTTAAAGTTTAAAAGATTTTGTAAAAAAAAAACACAATATTCACTTTGCTACTGGTATGGGTCAAAAAGTGCCGGTGTGTGAAAGGTTCAATAGGACTCTAAAGACCAATATGTGGAGATACTGTAATTTACAGCATTTAATACAAGACAATACACAGACATCAGAGCAGTATCAAAATGAAAACCATTGAGGTCAACAAAGACAATTCCTTCAACGTGTTTAAAACTCTTTACGGACTATTTTTACCAAAAACAAATAAACTAAAATTTAGATTTAAAGTCGGTGAACATTGTGGTGACATTTTGAAAAAGGTTCTGAGCAAAACTTTATGCATCAATACCTTACCATTTCCGAACAGATAATGTGAGATCCCCCTGTATATAAATTACAAGACTATGATGGAAAATATTGAGGGAACATTTCATGAGCCCAAATTACAAAATATTATCGGGAAGGAGAAGGCGTTTAAAATAGAGAAAATCTTGTCTGAAAAGACCAGAAATAGGAAAAAAGGTCTGCCTTGTAAAATGGGTAGGGTAGCCCAATAAATACAATTCCTGGGTTCTGGCCAAAGATGGAGTTGACATCATGTGCTAGAAAATAGAAAGGATCGTCACGAGTGTAACTGAAACCTATTGTCGTTAAACCTCGGAAGAGTTTGGATTCTTTGTGACACTTCCAAGCAACACATCAACAGACGTTGATCCAAATAATAATATCTCTAACTTTATTACTAAATTCGCCAATCGATTTGGAAAGTCTCCAGGAATCTCTTGGGGATCTCCAGGACCCATATTGATGAACTGTATTAAATGTGGTGGTGAATTATCACATAAGTGCCATTTTTTCTCCAAAAATCACCACACTTAATAATGTCATCTTGTTTATTGCACTGATATATAAATGTTTCTATTAAGGGATGTACGTTTCAGACACTGTATTGTCTGATTTTGCTTTATTTCAATAACAAAATTGTTTTGTGTTTTGCGTCTCTCAACAACATGATGGTCCTCCGTTCCCGAATGAATTACCCGTTTAAATGGTTCCGTTCCATCGCAATGACTCACTTATTAACAGTGACTTACTGCCCCCTACTGGCAGTGTTAATTTAATGTTTAACATTTTATTTTTAAATCATCTCTTCAATAATTTTATTTTTAAAAATATCAAAACATTATTTATGCATTTTTAAGTGCAGGTTAAAGCATTACATGTCTCTCAGAGCAGCATTAAACAGTGTGTAAATGCCACTTCTGTTTCCTCTGCATTGCAGATGTATTTAAAGAAGCTGAATCTGATCAATTTTGTTTATCAATTTAATTTAATAATACATTTCGTATGTTACAAATTGTCTGATTAAATGTAAACATTTGACTAAAAAGATGATGCACAATATTAGAAAAAATGGCTTAATTAAAATGCCTCAAAAAGGTAAAAATCACTACAGAACCTGATCTGTACTGGAAATAGTACTTTTAGTGAATCTTCTGATATACAATGAAACACAATTATAAACACAACACTTCTGTTTTTGCCCCCAGACTTTTTCTATGTACACAAAAGGCATATTTCTCTCAAAGGCATATTTCTTGTTCACAAATCTGTCTAAATCTGTGATAGTAAGCACTTCTCCTTTGCCGAGATAATCCATCCACCTCACTGGTGTGATCAAGATGCTGATTAACAGCATGATTACTGTACAGGTGTGCTTTAGGCTGGACACAATAAAAGGCCACTCTAAAATGTGCAGTTTGATCAGAACATGATGCCACAGATTTCGCAGGTTTTGAGGGAGCTGCGATCGGCATGCTGACTGCAGGAACGTCTACCAAAAGGCGTCTCCAAAGGCATTTCAGAGAATTTGGCAGTACATCCAACTGGTCTCTCAACTGCTGACCACGTGTAACCACAACAGCCCAGGACCTCCACCTCCAGCATCTTCACCCCCAAGATTATCTGAGACCAGCCACCTGGACAGCTGCTGCAACAATCATTTTGCATAACCAAATAATTTCTGCTCAAACTGTCTGAAAGTTAAAAGAGATTTTAAATGGGAGGCTTTTAAAAGTGGGCCCAGATTTTAGTTTTTATCTGTGTGTACACTCACTCCAATGCAGTGGAGAGGATGGTGTTTCTAGACACATTGAGCAATGTGATGTCAGACTGCAACACTGCAGAGATTCTAATTCTGGGTAGAGATTTTAAATGTACTATGGATAAATTAGTTCGGAACCACGCAGAAGCTCACGTAGATTTCCGTAAGCATTCGTGGTAGATGATGGAGGCCCATTAGTTAAGTGACATATGGAGAACTTTTAATAAGAACAAGATACAGTACACATGGGCCCATGCCATAGACAACACGCGCTCCCTGGCAAGACTAGATTGTTTTTATGGTTTCAAAAAAAATAGCTGACAGTTAGTTTCCTCAAAGTCCTGCCAAAGCTCTCTGAGCAAGCACCCAGAGAGTTAAACCCGGAGCTGTCGCTGGAGGAACTCCATGAGGCTCCTCAGAGGATGGAGAATGGGTGGGGGTCAGGTGTAGATGGTCTCGCTGTCTAGCTTTACAAGACATTCTGGGCAGTAATAGGGCAGGACGTGCTGGATGTCTTACGGAACAGTGTACAGAGACATGATCTCCTGTTAAGCTGCAGGACTTGACTTGAGGAGGGCTGTCCTGTCCCTGCTGCCAAAAAAGGGGGACTTGACCCACCTGAAGAACTGGTGCCCAGTGTTACGACTGTGCACTGAATGCAGGTTACTCTCAAAAACAATAGCCTCAGG
Organism: Silurus aristotelis; assembly: GCF_946808225.1. Classification (NCBI taxonomy): domain Eukaryota; kingdom Metazoa; phylum Chordata; class Actinopteri; order Siluriformes; family Siluridae; genus Silurus; species Silurus aristotelis. The sequence continues at coordinate 30,262,053 of NC_139586.1, read as the reverse complement.
ACCGACTAAGGTTATGGAGCAGTCCAGGGGTACTGTGTGCCTGATGGGTCCATATTCGATAACGTGCATTTAATTTGTGACATTTTGGACCAGGCTATTGGGCTTAAAGACTGTTCTGATTTTCCTAGATCAGGAAAAGGCTTTTGACCGGGTTGAACACTTGTGGTTAGGTGCTAGAAGCCTTCGGGTAAAACCCTGGTTTCATAGCCATGATCAGGTTGCTGTACCGTGAAACTGAAAGTGTACTGAATGTTAACGGTGGTTTATGTGCTCCTTTTAGAGTGTACTGAGGGATCAGGCAGGGCTGTTCCCTCTCAGGTATGTTGTACTCTCTGGCGATTTAACCTCTTTTAAACAAGTTAAACATCTATCTGGTTTTAATATTCCACATGCTAATGCCTCCAGATAGATAGATAGATAGATAGATAGATAGATAGATAGATAGATAGATAGATAGATAGATAGATAGATAGATAGATAGATAGATAGATAGATAGATAGATAGATAGATAGATAGATAGATAGATAGATAGATAGATAGATAGATAGATAGATAGATAGATAGATAGATAGATAGATAGATAGATAGATAGAACTTTATTGTCATTGCATAGTACAGGTACACAGCAATGAAATGCAGTTTGGCATCTACCAGAAGTGCAAAATGTAGCAGTCGTGCAAAAGTGCAGATAAATATCTAGCATATTTACAGTGCAGTTAACTATCTAGCATATTTACAGCAAGTGGTATATATGAAAGTATATACAGTGAATAAATATAAAGGCTATTTCAGTGCAGAGATGTGTGGACATTCAGAAGTACAGTGAATAAATATAGAGGCGTACAGTAATTAAGAAAATGTGCAGAAATGAAAGGTTACAGATCACAAGATTATGGCATTAAGGAGTAGCAAGCTGAATAAACAGTCTACTATATATATAAAAAAAAAAAAAAAAAATATATATATATATATATATATATATATATATATATATATATATATATATATATATATATATATATATATATATATATATATATATATATATATATATATATAAATATATACACACATTAAATATACAAATGAATGTGAAATGTTGGGCAGAATGTACACTAATGATATAAAGATACATACAGATATAAAAAAGTGCAGATGTACTGAGGAGTGAAAAAGATATATGTAGTATGTACATGTATTGTACAGAGGTTATATACAGTCTTTTGTTTGTGTTTGTTTTGTAGTGATTTAGCGGTGTAGTGTTGAGTTTAGTAATGTGATGGTGGATGGAAAAAAGCTGTCCCTGAACCTGCTGGTTCTGGTGCGCAAGTTCCTGTATCTCCTTCGTGATGGAAGGAGGTTAAACAGTTTATGACTGGGATGTGAAGAGTCCTTGATGATGTTGTGAGCTCTGCGCAGACATCTGCTGTGGTAAAGGTGTTCAATGGCAGGTAGTTGGGTGCCAGTGATGCGTTGGGCGGTTTTGACCACCCTTTGCAGTGCTTTACGTTCGCACACAGTGGAGCCTCCGTACCATACAGTGATGGAGTTGGTCAGGATGCTCTCAATGATGCAGCGGTAAAAACTCGTTAAAATCCCCGGGGACAGATGAGATTTCTTGAGACTTCTCAAGAAGTACAGGCGTTGTTGTGCTTTTTTTTACCAGAGCTGACGTGTTCTGCTGCCAGGACAGTTCCTCAGAGATGTGAACTCCCAGGAACTTAAAGCTGGAGACTCGCTCTACCTCGGTTCCATTGATGTTGACTGGTAGATGTCTCCCGCTGTTGGATTTCCGGAAGTCCACAATCAGCTCTTTGGTCTTTGTGGCGTTGAGAGTCAGGTTGTTGGTGGCACACCATGCTGCCAGATTACGGATCTCTTCCCTGTAGGCCGATTTGTCGTTGTTTTCGATCTGGCCGACCACGGTGGTGTCATCTGCATTCTTGATGAAGATGTTGGAGTTATACAGAGAAGCACAATCGTGGGTGAACAGGGAGTAGAGCAGTGGGCTCAGAACACAGCCCTGCAGTATGCCAGTGTTCAGAATGAGGGTTGAGGATACCTGGTTTCCCAACCTGACAGATTGAGGTCTGTTGGTGAGAAAGTCCAGAATCCATCTGCAAGTGGAGGTGCAGATACCCAGTTCACTAAGCTTAGTGATCAGTACAGTGGGGAGGACTGTATTGAATGCAGAGCTAAAGTCAATAAACAGCATGTATGTGTTGCTCTTATCCAGGTGGGTGAGAGCAGAATGAAGAGCTGTGGAAACTGCATCCTCAGTTGACCTGTTCGGGCGATAGGCTTACTGGTGTGGGTCCAGTGTAGGTGGTAGGCCCGCAGTGAGGTGATTCAGGACCAGTTTCTCAAAGCACTTCATAGCAATGGGGGTGAGTGCAACCGGGCGAAAGTCATTCAGGCATTCAGCAGCTGAGTGCTTAGGCACTGGTATGATAGTAGTGGTCTTTAGGCATGTTGGTACCGTGGCTTGGGCCAGTGACAGGTTAAAAATGTCAGTGAAGACCTGTGCCAGTTGTCCAGCGCATGCTCTGAGAACATGTCCCGGTATGCCATCCGGGCCAGCTGCCTTGCGTGCATCCACTCTGCTAAACACTGAATAGACGTCCGTTGTTGAGAGTGAAAGTGGGCTGTAAGCAGTAGCAGAGTCCGTGGTTGGTGTAAAATGTCCTGTGCTTTGGTCAAAACGAGCAAAAAAGTGATTAAGTTCGTTCGGTTGGAAGGCACTGCTGGTTGGTTGAGCTGTAGGTTTGTAGTCTGTGATTGACTGGATGCCTTTCCACATGCGTCTGGGGTCAGAGTTGTGGAAGTGCTCTTCTATGTGGAGTTTGAATGTGAGCTTTGCTTTCCTGATGCCCCTTTTCAGGTTGGACATGGCTCTGTTGTAGTCTTCTGCACTGCCAGATTTAAAGGCAGCATCTCTTGCTTTCAACAGGAGACGGACTTCAGAGTTTATCCACGGCTTCTGGTTAGGAAAGCATTTCACGTGTTTGGCGGTAGTGACATTGTCAATGCACGTGTTAATATGGTCCAAAACAGATGATGTGTAAGTGTCCATGTCTGTGTAAGAGTCCAGTGTGGCCTGTGAAGCGAACATGTTCCAGTCAGTATCCTGAAACTGTTGTAGAGAAGAAATGGCCCCCTCTGGCCATACCTTTACTGTCCTCACAGCTGGTTTCACACGTTTGATCAGTGGTGTGTATTTGGGTAGTATGAACAAAGAGAGGTGATCAGACTGACCCAAGTGGGGGAGGAGAATGGCTGTGTATGCCCCAGGTATGTTTGTGTATACCTGGTCCAGTGTTTTGTCCCCTCTGGTAGAGCAGAAGACATTGTGGTGAAATTTTGGTAGAACAGATTTCAGGTTGGAGTGGTTGAAATCTCCAGCAACAATGATGGCTCCTTCCGGATGTGTAGACTGCTGTTTGCTGATAGCTGCATGCAGTTCCTCCATAGCTAGCTTAGCATTAGCATCCGGTGGAATGTACACTGCAGTCACAACAATGGCTGAGAATTCTCTCGGTAAATAAAAGGGTCTGCACTTAATCATCAAATACTCTAAATGAACAGAGCAATGACTTTCAGTAACAGTAGAGTCCGTGCACCATGAGTTGTTAACATAAATGCACAGACCTCCACCTCTGCGCTTACCAGAGTCCTCTCCCGTCCTGCCCGCCCGATAAACACTGCGACCCCCGAGCTCAATGGCGCTGCTGGGAATGTTGTTGTTGAGCCATCTTTCCGTAAAAATCACGACATTACATTCCTTAATCCGTTTGTGTGATGATATCCGGAGCAGTAACTCATCCATTTTATTAGCAAGAGACCGTACATTGGCAAGGAAGACGCTTGGAATCGATGGTTGATGCGGGTTTAGCCTTAGCTTAGCCCTGATGCTGCCTCGCTTCCCCCTCCTTTGTTTACGGTCTCGCCGCCGGCGCTGTGGTCACGCTGTCGGCCGAGCTGGATCAGCGGTCCGCGGTGTTCTGGCGATTTCCCGAGGGAGTTCAAAGTCCGTTGAAAGTCCGTATCTGTGAGTGTTGCCGATGTCTAGCCTGTTCTGCGTGAATAAACTTGCTGTTGATGGAGAAATTGCTACTAAATCGCAAAATCTGGAGAGACGCTGGGCCTCGCGTTGTGCATGCGCCGCCATCTTGGTCGAGAAGATGCTTGTCAGCTTACGCAGATGACTTTGTAGTCATGATAAAAACACAAGATGATGCAATGTTTTTGACTGCTATTTTAAATGACTTTCAGATTTTATCTTCTGCCAAGGTCAACTTGGCTAAAAGTGAAACAATTTTAGTTGGGGAGTGGGGAGGTGGGCAACCTTCACTGCCAGGAGGCTCAGTGTGGAAAAGAGGTGGTTTTAAATACTTGGGTGTCTACCTGGGGAGCAATAAGTTTTTAAATAAAAACTGGGAAGGTTCTGTAGAGCATGTGAAAGGCAGACTGAGCAGGTGGAAATAGTTGTCCCAAAGATGTCCTACAGGGAACGAATGTTACACACGAGGTCCACAAGTGTGTTGGGGTGAAGGTATATGGTTCGTTTTATTTCAAACTCTTTTCAATTAGCAAAACAAAATCTTGCACTCAATGTGGATCAGGTGAAAAGACCGCACTTCCGCATCCCACGCTCTCTCTAACAACACCTGTCTCTAGAGCTCCGGTTTTTTAAAGACAGACATAAACATGTTTAATAAAGACAACATTAAAAAAAAAAACAGAACCATAACAAAACCCAGAAGATACAAATTTCATCAACATGAACAGTACATAGAGTTAACAATTATCAGTAAAATAAAGAAAAATAAAATAAAACATTACTTGAATCTGGGGGGGGGCTTATTCCCTTACACAAACGCTGGTCATCAATAACCTCGCAACGTCATCCCTCTGGTACAAGCTAGCATGCGTTGATCCTCCACCGAACCTCCTGGCAAACATCCAGGCCCTTCTAGTGAATTTCTCCGGAGACATCAAAAGTGCTGCGTGAGGAAGCGAAAGCACGGAACACAAGCGGGGGCTAATGCTAGGCTAAAAGCTAACCCTAGCCGGCCTGCTCTACCATCTCTCCTGCTGGCAAATGTCTGCTCCCTGGACAATAAATTGGACTACATTAGACTCCAACAAGCTACTCTGAGACGTGGCTGAGCAACAGAGTTCCGGACGCCACTATTCAGCTGGACGGGCTAGCCGCGTTTCGTGCCGAAAGAAAAGCTAGAAAGCAGGTTAGAATCCCTGTCTCCATGTCTGCTCACCAGGACTGCTTTGAATGCGCTGACTGGGACATGTTAAGGAAACGGCGATTTCTTCAACTTGGAGGAGTAAACGTCAACAGTAAACAGCTACATCGGCAAGTGCATTGACGAAGTGACGATCTCCAAGACCGTCACTACACGCTCCAACCAGAATGGATGACCGCTAAGGTGTGGGCACTGCTAAAATCAACCTCCACCTTCAGAGCAGGGAACAAGACGGCCTTAAAGACAGCGAGGGCCAAACTGTCCCGTGCCATCAGAGAGGTGAAGCATGCACATGCTAAGAGAATCCACAGCCACTTCCAGGACAGCGGAGACACCCTTTCGCATGTAGCAGGGCATCCAGAAGATCACGAACTACAAGACAACTTTACCTGCATGTGACCGTGATGTCGCCCTCTCAGACGCGCTGAACAACTTCTACACCCGGTTCGAGGTGCAAAACAGCATGGTGGCGAGGAAGACCCCCCTCCTACCAGTGACCAGGTGCTCTGTCTAACCCTCACCCACCTGGACAATAAGGATTCATATGTACAAATGCTGTTCATAGACTTCATCTCAGCATTCAACACAAACATCCCTCAGCACCTGATTAAAAAGCTCAGCCTACTGGGCTTGAACACCTCCCTCTGTTACTGGATTCTGGACTTCCTGACTGGACCTTAGAGACGTCAGTCAGTCCAGATCGGAAACAGCATTTCCAGCAACACCACACTGAGCACTGGGGCACCTCAGGGCTGTGTGCTCAGTCCACTGCTGTTTACTCTGCTGTGTCACGACTGTGTAGCAATGCACAGCTCGAATCACATCAAGTTTGCTGATGACATGACTGTGGTGGGTTAATGTGGTGATTAAAAGTAAATATGTTCTTTATGAGTAAGTTTGAGTAAATACCTTAATACGTATTTACTTATTCATTATTAATTTAAGTCCCCTTAAATTTGTATGATATGTGACTTGTGTAAATAAAATTTTGTAAAAGTAAAAAAAAAAAAAAGTTTCTCTCCCTCTCCTTGTCACCCCCCCCCCCCTCTCTCTCTCTCTCTCTCAAGATAAGATATACCTTTATCCGTCTCACAGTGGGAAATTTCTCTGTTACAGCAGCAAAGAAAAAGAAATATATAAAATAAAAATATATAAAAGGAATAGACACACTATAGTATACAGTATAAACACAACACAATGTATAAATACAAATAAGAAAAAGAGACCACAAGTAATTACTAACAGACGTATTGCAGGTAATATTGCAAATTTTTTACGTTTCTGTTATTGCACACGTGTTTGTTATTGTTATTATTGCAGATAAACAGTAATAATACAGTGTGTATTTTGGTGACTGGTTCACTGAGCAGCTCTGATTGTAAAGTCTAATAGCAGCAGGGAGAAAAGATCTTCTGTTTTGCTCGTTCAGACACTCAGGATGTAACAGTGTGTCACTGATGGAGCTGCTCAGAGATGAAACTGTTTCATACAGGGGGTGAGAGACGTTCTCCAGCAATGATGATAGTTTAGCTCCCATCCTCCTTTCTCCCACCTCCTGTACAGTGTTCAGGGGAATCCCCAGGACTGAGCTGGAATTCCTGATCAGCTTGTCCAGTCTCTTCCTGTCTGCAGTAGAGATGCTGCTGCACCAGTAGACCACACCATAGAATGTGGCTGAGGCCACCACAGAGTCTTCCAGTCCAGTCCAGTTTGCTGTTCAGATGAACACCCAGGTATTTGTAAGCGTCCACTCACAATCTTCTTTCCCTGAATGTTTACTGGTGGTAATGAATTTTGTTTGTGCCTACGGAAATCCACCACCAGGGGGGTATTCCAGAAAGCAGGTTATGTGACATTCCTGGGTATGTTTAAGGGTAAGTTCGTGGATAACCTCAACTTTCGGTTCCAAAAACGGAGGTAACTTTCTGGGTATGTATGTAACCATAGCAACTGACTCTCTGAAGATAACCTGCTCGGGAGCAGGTTATGTTTCAGTGTAACTTTGGCGTGCCCTTTTGATGAGGATCCTGTGGACGTAGAAGCACAAATTATACGAGGTTTTGTTCGTCGGGAGAGGGTTATAAGACCGCGTATTGATGTGTTTGCATACCCTAATGAATATTTAAAAGTGTTATCAAAAGATTCGTTAGTTTATTTATCACGTCTTTTAAAACCGCATATCGCAAATGTGACACACCGTGTGGGCGATTCAGAGCATGTGGGAAAGGCAACTGTGTGTAGAGCCGTTCGTACAGTATGTCTGGCACATATATATATATATATATATATATATATATATATATATATATATATATATATATATATATATATATATATATAATATTTAATATTTGATCATATTATTTATATCTATACATGTATTCATTATGCGCACACACACTTTATACTTCCATAACTTTCTGTTTCAGGGTTTCCAAATGTAATTGGGTGCATTGATGGCACTCACATTCCTATTAAAGCTCCACCAATAAATGAGGGAGACTGTGTTAATAGGAAATCTATTCATAGCATCAATGTGCAGGTAACAACTTAATTTTTTCTTTTCTTAAAATCATTAAAGTCATTACTTTTTCCACTAACTAGGTAATATGTGAGGCAACCCAAATCACTACCAATGTCGAGGCAAAATGGCCAGGATCTGTGCATGATGCCAGAATTTTCCGCGAGTAATCATTATGCCAGACATTTCAGCAGGGTATGTTTTACTTTATACAATTGGTTTTTTTTTTTCCTTTTTACTATATTTGTGCTGTACACTTCAATCATTACAGGACAGTACAATGGTTACTTGCTGGGGGACAGAGGATACCCTTGTCTGCCCTATTTAATGACACCCTACCCTGAACCTGAGCCTGGACCACAGACACGGTTTAACCTGGCTCACAGCCGAACACAGGCCAAGGTGGAGATGATTATAGGGATCCTCAAATATCGGTTTCAGTGTCTGCGTATGCTCCGGGTTAGTCCAGAGAGGGCATGTGACATTATAGTGGCTTGTGTTGTGCTTCACAATATTGCCACTATAAGAGGAGAGAGCCACCCTCCTTGTATTGAGGAAGATGGCCCAGAGGAACACCTACAGATTTTAGAGGCCAACAGAGACGGAAGACTTTTGAGAGACAGGATCTGTCAAAATTACTTTTATTAATTTTTTTGCACTGGTCTGGCCGGCAGTTTATTTCTTTATTTCCTGAAAAACAATAAAAGTAAAATTCAATAAAATGTTTTTTTTTATATTGCTTTACACATCTCTCTTGCTTTAGCCGATGCAGCTGTATTGCTTCTTTTAAATATTATTGGCTTAAACTCCTCATAAGAGTGCATTAAAACCTCCAACTCCGCCTCTGTGAACTACGCCTCTGTGAACTACGCCACTCTCTTTTTTCCGCTTTGAGTTTCCATGGTGACTTGTGAAATCGGCGATCCATTGAAAATGTCTTTATATATGCACTGTGCACGCGCATTACCTCTGGGTAACCAGTTGGAGGTTGATTAAACTAACTCCTCTCAGGTGTTTTGGAACCGACATGCTCATGGTATGCCTGTTTGGGGTAAATCAACCCAGAGGTTATGATTTATCAAATGGTAAGTTAACCAAGCTTTCTGGAATACCCCCCAGTTCTTTTGGTTTTCCCAGCGTTTATCTGGAGGCAGCTCCGTTGGCACCAGGCCACAAAGTTCTGGATCAGTCCTCTGTACTCCCTGTCATCATCATCCATGACTCCATGAACAGCATGATGCTACACTCCCGGAATTCCCTCTGATGCTGGGTAAGAGCCGCTAGCTCGTCCATCTTGTTGGGTGAAGGTCTCACATTCTCCATGACGGTGGACGGGAGAGTTAGTCTGTAACGTCTCCTTTTAGTCCGACACAGAGCTCCAGCATGGTTCCCCTGTCGTGTCCTTCTTAGCTTGTGGGGAATATCCGTTTTTTTCCCCTGTAGTAGTATTGCCGTGTTGCGGAATGCTAACAGCTGATCCCTGGTGTAAACAATCGGGCCATGGCTGTGAACAGAGTCCAAAAAAGCAGGAAAAGTAGAGCAAACTTTGACATCAGACTTTGTTGATGTCCATTGTGCAGTTTACAATTACACACGCATACACTTAAAAAGAAAAAAAACAAAACAAAGAAAAACACAGTGCCGGAACACTATAAAATAAATAAAACAGAATACAAACTTAAAGGGAGCTGCTGCAACAGGCTGCCACTCGGCAGCGCCTTGCTATTACATAAAACCCATATACAATTAATAAACATGCTCCTGAGGTTCCAGTGATCACTGTTCCTGCTCCTCTCCCCTACTCAAATCTTCCCACTTTGTCCTGATCTGCCTCTGGATGATGTTTTCTTTGATTTTAGGTGTTTTACATCTACAGCCTGGAGATCCATGAGATTACGGAGTAACACAGGAGCTTTGAGGATGGATTTGGACTGTAGTTGATATCAACAGTCTGCTACACTCAGGACTACAGTTTGCTTTTGATCTTCATCACACCTCAACACCGTTTATCTGTAATACATGGACATTCGGTGCCACCCAGATCTTGAGTCTGGATCCTCTGAGATTTTAATACAAATAAAAATTAAGTGAAAAAAATTTAACCTCACCCATTTTACCAGGCGCCAGAGCAGGTGTTGATTAATGTCACCTCAGCCTTCAGGGTTTCCAGTGGGAGAGCTGACCAGACCTGGAGTGATGTCTAGTCAGCAGGGAGAGCTGAAGCCAAATTCAAATTATGGATGCCAAAAAAGGTCAAACCCTCAGGAGCCCAATTGAGAAAAAGAAAGAAGTAGGGAGAAAACATGTAAAACATAAGATGATAGAGCTGCATACACACCTTTATGAGGAAAGTAAAGACTAATGCATGTAATGAAATGTTATGTACAGTTATTAGCCTGTTATTCCATGTTGCTTACTATATTACTGATTTATGTTGGTGACACTTTTTTTTTTTTTTAATCTGAAAATGCTTTAAAACGCTTCATTCAGACCCTAAGAAATGACTGTTCCTGCATTCAGAGGGGAGTTAAACCTCATGCTCAGGCTTTAAACTGCAAAAGTGATCAAGTTGTTTGATATAAACTGTTACAAATAAATCACCTGATCTTTATGTCACATCAGATCAAACACAACTGTGGGATGGAACATCTGGAGACAGAAGCCGTGTCAGACACGGAGATGTATTTGAGAGTGGTTATTTTATATCATGTCTCATTTAGCCAAAGTAAATATGATCCATAAAGTGAACAGAACACGAGATTGTGTGCTGAAAATAAGGATTATGCTTACTTAAAGAACATATTCACTTTTAATCACCACATTATCTGTGTAAAGCTGCTTTGAGACAATGTTCATTGTTAAAAGCGCAATACAAATAAAAGTGAATTCAATTGGAATGAATTGAATGTAATTCCTGACGTCTGTGCACATTTTTTTTTTACAGTTAAATTATAAAATGGCCTCATTTAAGTGACTTTACAGAGTAAAAATGCAAAGCATGTCAAGGCTTTTTTTCAAGGCAGAGCAGTTCTACTTCCTGTTGGTTTATCAGAGTTTCAGATCCCCTGTAGTTGCTCAGTGAGGGAGAGCCAGTCTGTACAATACACACAACTCTATAGGATCTGCTCAACTCAAACATGTTTACTTTTTATTTAGTTTGACTGAATGAAAATGTAAAATACTGAGGCCAGATAACGATATCAAGAGCATCATATTTAATTTGCTTTGCACAATTTTCTTGGCTGATTGCAAGCACCAACAAATCTTTAGTGAGGACGATACAGACACCAGTCTTGATCCACTTCACTACATAAATATTATAATATCCCAAAAAACAGCATAGAGCAATAAAAATATGGTGCTCAGGGAATAAAAAAACAACAACATACAATGCAAATGATACATACAATATAAACACATTAAAACAGTGGTGACAAAAACAAAACAAACAGCGTACAAGGTTTACATTGTGTATGTTTATCTCAGAAAACAAGAGATTGGTCATTACCGCTTTAAGTTTTTTATTGTTAATGCAAAAAAGTGGATCAGATTCTCCATTGATCATTGAGGGGATCAAACCTCTCTGAAACATGTCCAGGGGAAAAGGTTTGCTCACCCATTTTCAAATCATATGTAAAAGTGCATGATGAGTAAAAAAAAATTAAATTAAAAAGCTAAAGAAATAAAGCATGCATTTTTTGTAAATAGAGAAATAAATAAAAACGAGTCAGCCGTGTTAACACCAGAACAGAAGGTTGCATAGTGGAGAAAAATCATGAAGATCCAAAAGAAAAAGAAATCCTGTCTGAATGTAGTCCTGCAATCCTTCATATTATGTCTGACAGAGTAATTATCTAACATGGTACATACAAGGTTATAGGCAAGAAGTGCATTATAATATTGCTGAAACTGCACTCAAGCTTTTTTTTAATATTACCTCACTTTGCAAAATAAAGAGGAAATGACGTGGAAAGTAAAAAAAAAAAAAAAAAAAAGGCCAGACATATCAGATGGAAGCACACCAATGAAAGACAGAATTACAAAGAGCAGCATTTAAACATTGAATTTGCGTTAACTGCTGATCTGTGACCATCTTCATAGCTTCCAAAATCACATGTCCTAAACCCAAATCCCCTCCTCAGTCCTGCGACACCACACAGGTATGATGCTGCTGCTGCAAGATCTTATTTTCTTCCTTCTTGAAAATATCACACTTAAAATATAATCAGTATCAGTAATGCTGAAAGCTTTTTGTGTTCATCTATTGCACATTTTTTAAATCATCGTCCAAAAGAGAATTTCATTCGAGTGCCACCGAAAAAGATGTGAGCGAAATCTCTCTGATAATTTTTGCCCTGTTAGGGGACGATAAGTCTCTCTCACACACACACACACACACACACCACACACACCACACACACCACACACAGGGATTTATCTTCAACTTCCTTTTTTTTTTTACTTCATATACAGACACAAGCACTCTTTTGTTTCAATGGTGGCACTATGGAAGGTCAGCGTCTCACACACACACACACACACACACACACACACACACACACACACACACACACACACACACACACACACACACACACACACACACACACTAACTAACTGTTGCCTCAAGCGCCTTTCATAAACGTGAAATGTATCCACAAATGTACAAAGCCCGTCCAGATGTTTGATGTTTAAAGGATCAGACATGAACAGATCCTGGTATCAGAAACAGATGGTCCCTCAATAACTGCATAAAGGCCATACTTTGGTCAGGGGGTCCATAAAGCCATCAGGAAGAGAGTCTATCATCACAACACTGCGTTCCCTTTAAGGTGATGACATTTTGCACATCTTCCTTGTAGCATGTGACGTGCAGGGAATCGTGACACACAGCTGCTCCAGTCTCAGACAAATCACTCAAATCACTGCATATTCAACAATGCAAGTAAAAACTGCTACGAAAACAAACTTACAAATGACACACACACACACACACACACACACACACACACACACACACACTGCTCTTTCACACAGCCACACGTAGCTGTAACGTTTTTAAATTAAAAAACATCTGTCACAACAATGACATGATAAACACGACCCTTCCCAGGATTCCCTGAGGTTCACACACACTACATTTGATCTGAGCAGGTATTTCTCTGCTACTCACATCGTGTAGGTGCTACAGCTGGAGGACCTCCGTATCTAATCTCTGCATGAACCTCACACTGAACACAGATCAAATCTGGGAGAAACTTTAACAGTCAGTAATTATGATCAAAAACAAAAGGTGACTTTGCCTGCAGTATGAACTGAGCACACCTGAGGAACAACACTGTGGCTTGGACTTGATAATAGAAGGAAAAGGAATTTATGGCACCCTCTTATTTTAGTGTTTCTGCCCCCTATAGGCACAGGAGGAGGAGATCAGGTGCTACAGCTCACACCTTTCTGTTAGCAGGCCTGGTGTGACGGCGCCGTCGTCCCGTAACACTTTAAAATCGCCACGTGAACTTATATACGTTTAAGATGCTCTAATATATATATATATATATATACCTACTGTCACATTGGCTAAAATACTCAAAATTGGCCAATGACCAATCAATTTTAATTTTGGAAAAAAAACATAGAATAAATCTAGAGAAGTGTTTCATTTAAGTTTCAGCAGTTTCTCTGCTGCTTTTTGTCTCCTCGCACGTCTGCTCAAAGAATCGTTACTTTTTTTTACACACGATTACTGAGACTACGAGACCTGGATGACCGCTGTGTAGGCAAATAAATAAAATCATTCCTAAACCACAAACAGCTCACAGAAACTTCAAAACATAACACACAACATTTAAACTAACAAACAAGAAAGATAACAAGAAAGAAGATAAAGGAAGTGCTCACATACTTTAGATAAAAAAACGATTCAATAGAAAAAGAATGCATCCAGTGCTGCGGCTCTGAGTGATGACATCACACATTAAGAACCTTTAAGCACATTTAATACCAACACTGTGTCGTGCCCCTGACCCTCCCCCCAAAACACTAACCAAAACAAACAAACAAACAAAAAAACACTGCGTATCTCATACGATGGTCTCATCTGACGTCTTTTTCAGCAGCTTCGTGGAGAGCAAGGAATGCTGGGTAGAGTGAGCACCCTTAGCGTCAGGAATGAGCAGGCGCACTTTCTGATTGGTTCTTCTCCACTCGGTGTATAACTGACAGTGGTAGCGGAATGAAACCTGTGGATAAAGATGATCTGCTCAGTCACAGGAACTTCAGCCAAAATAAAAAAAACAAATGGGATGATAATAGTTTTTAAAGTCGGTGTCTACAGTCTGCTTCTTCAGTTTAAAGTAACTGTAGCTAATAAGTTGGCATCAGATGTTTAAAATGTTAGTTTTATGGCATTACTGATGCAGGAGGAACAGGATATAGAAATCAGCACCTGAGCAAACTGCTGCTACACACCAGGGCTGATGTTGGGCTGATGTGTTTGCAGCTGCAGCTGCTGTAAATCAATCAGCTCCTGCCCTACTGAGGGTACAGAACATCCTGAAAGTATCACAGCGCTTCACTTTTATCAAATTCTGTTACAGCTTAATTCCAAAATGGATTACATTCATACTCAAAATTCTACAAACAAAATCCCATAAGGTGAAAGAAGTTTGTTTGAAATAAAAAAAAATAAATGTACATTAGTTTCACTGCTTTTGCTCAGAACTTTGTTGAAGCTCCTTTTGGCACCAGTTGCAGCCTCAAGTCTTTTGAGTTTGATGCTACAAGCTTGGCACCTGTTTTTGTGCAGTTTCTCCCATTCTTCTTTGCAGAACCTCTCAAGCTCCATCAGGTTGGAAGGGGAGCGTCGGTGCACAGCCATTTTCAGATCTCTCCAGAGATGTTGATTCATTGATGGGACATTCACCGAGTTTCCCGTTGCAACTCCTTTTGTTATCTTGGTTTATCTTCCAACAGGACAACAACCCTTAACACAGAGCCGTCACCCCAGTCTGAGGTCCAGGGCGCTCTGGAGCAGGTTTTCATCAAGGACATCTCTGTACATTGCTGCTTTTATCTTTCCCTTAATCTTGAACAGTCTCCCAGTTCCTGCTGCTGAAAAAAGATGGTTGTTCTTCTGGAAGGTTCTTCTCTCTCCACTGAGAAATCTGGAGCGCTTTCAGAGTGACCATTAGATTCTTGGTCACCTCCCTGACCAAGGCCCTTCTCCCCCGATGGCTCAGTTTGGCCGGGTGACCTGCTCTAGGAAGAGTCCTGGTGGTTCCAAACTTCTTTGATTTATGGATGCTGGATGCCACTGTGATCATTGTGACCTTCAAAGCTGCTGAAATGTTTGTCTCCTTCCTCAGATCTGTGCCTCGAAACAATCCTGCCTCAGAGGTCTACAGACAGTTCCTTGGTCTTCATGGCATGTCAACTGTGGGACCTGCTATAGATCAGGTGTGTTCCAAATCATGTCCAATCATCTGAATGTACTACAGGTGGACTTGAATTCAGTTGTAGAAAGATCTCAAGGATGATCAGTGGAAACAGGAGGCACCTGAGCTCAATTTTGAATGTCATGGTAAAGGCTGTAAAACCTGCGCTTTTCTTTTTTTTTTTAACAAACTTCTTTCACAGTGTCATTGTGGGGGTTTGTTTGTAGAACTTTTAGTAGAAAATTATTTGAATCAGATTTGGAATAAGGCTGTAAAATAAAATGTGGAAAAAGTGAACAGTAAATCTGGAAAGTAAATCTGTGAAATTCCGTCTCCACTAATCATCATTTTATAAAACACAAACTGACTTAAAGGACAGTTTAAACTAAAGTATGAGATCTGATCGAAATAATTTCTCTCCTGTTACAAAGTCACTGCCTTTATTAATATATTTAATGATTGTTGAGTATGTGCTCAGTTTCCTGCTCCATCAACCAGGTTCCAAAGTTTTACCAGCTTCAAGCCCACAACTTTCTGTGGCCGTGGAAAAATTGTCTGAAATTATGAACAAAAATGTCTAGAGAAGATGTCAGTCTGGCACTCACTCATATCCTCGAACATCTGGAGTCTCCCAATTCCTACATCACATACTCTATGGATTTTTGAGCACAGCAGATACTGAATATCTGTTCTTCAGACTCCAGCACATAAAACACACCCTGCTGCTGGATATTAGTCCTAAAAATCTGCACAGATTTAACATGAACATTACAAGACGTCAGATTCTCTCCCTCAGCACAGGAACTGCCCAGGGTTGTGTTTCCTTTACCCTGTTCTCTTTAATCGCAGAAGAGAAGAACAAATACGCCAAAGAAACAATGGCTATTGGACTAGTTTCAGGAAATGAGTCACTGCACTGACATGAGGTGGTGTGTAGTGTAACACGGTGTGACAACAAGGTCCTCACCTCCAAAACCACAATATAACAATCTGAGGGATTCATCTGATCTCAGAGAAACCACCAGATTAAAGAAGGAAGAAATATAGAAACAACTGAAAATGGAAAGAAGGATTACAGATTTATGTGAACACCTTAAACATCATATTTTCTCAGCCAAAGCACAATATTAAATATTTATCACTGTTTGTTTATGACAAAAATATTGATGTGACCTGCAGTCTGTTCACTTCCTGTACACAAAACCATCTTCTATAAAATCACCTAAAACTGCTCTTCATCCAGCACATATTCTTTTCCAACCTTTTCTCCATTTCACAAAGAACAAACCACTCAGTCAGAGCTTCAGTATCTACAGATAATTATCACAACGATCACTATCATTAGTGCCATTTATCTAATACCACCTGTGTGTGTGTGTGTGTGTGTGTGTGTGTGTGTGTGTGTGTGGCAAGTAAAACAGTGTGGTTGATGTTACCAGAGTCCAGAGCACATAAATAGTGAAGAGAGCGATGGTGAGAGCGATGAGACCCACTGCCTCCAGGCGACTGTTGAAGTGCAGGTGGTCCTGAGCTCCTCTCAGACACAACCATCCTGATATGGCTGCCAGAGGTGTGATGAACAGGAAACACACCATGTCGCAGAACAGCGTGCGCTTCTCATTTCTTGGCCCAGGGTCCCTTAACCACTGTATACAAACAAGAAAAAAGAAATGTAAAGGTGCAATAAGTGACGAATTCAAAGTAATATTTCAGGGATATTTTTAGAAAATCAACATTTTAAATAAACTGGAAATGGAATAGACATTAAAAAGGACAATATTTGGCCGTTCTCCATTTTAGGAACATTAGAAACCCTTTAAATGGTAAAACAGTGACAGTAATATTTATACAGTAACTGTACTGCAGTGCCGAGTTTTGAAAGCAGGTGAAAACCGAGATGAATTTACACCAGTGAATGTGTGCATATTGTGAATAAATAAATAAATATGATACCTGTTTTTTTTTTTCTTTGTCCTGATATTTCAGTAAATCGTTCATTAACTAAAAACTTAAACTTAAACTACAACATGGGAATCATGTCATTTAAAGCATCGGCAAGCATTTTATTTTGATGTCCTCAAGTTTATTGCCAAATTTAAATGAGAACTTCACCCAGACGTCAACATTTAAGATCATCCACCTACAGACGTGATTCTGACCGACAATCTAAGTAGCCAGAGTTAATTAGTGTCTGATTTTTCATGACTATCAGACTGTACATGAGATCTAACAGCATTGAATCAAACTGTCCTTAACACTTTTTAACAAACTGCCAAAACCTTCTCCATGTTGACCACCAATGAGCTGCAACCACGTCCTAAATTCTTTATCCTTCAGCCATGTTTGCAGGCAGTTATTTGAGAGAGAATTTGAGTCATGATGTGTGCGAGTTGTGAAATCAGTCACTTTGTTCACTATCGAGTCAACAGTGACCCACACTGAACCTCAGCATCACGGCAACCTGACAAATCAAACATGATTAGACCCCCCCCCAGGAACTCCATCTCTCACATACCCACATAACTATCTACACACATCCCACACCCACTCCTCCATACCCACGTGACTATCTACACACATCCCACACCCACTCCTCCATACCCACATAACTATCTACACACATCCCACACCCACTCCTCCATACCCACGTGACTATCTACACACATCCCACACCCACTCCTCCATACCCACGTGACTATCTACACACATCCCACACCCACTCCTCCATACCCACGTGACTATCTACACACATCCCACACCCACTCCTCCATACCCACGTGACTATCTACACACATCCCACACCCACTCCTCCATACCCACGTGACTATCTACACACATCCCACACCCACTCCTCCATACCCACGTGACTATCTACACACATCCCACACCCACTCCTCCATACCCACGTGACTATCTACACACATCCCACACCCACTCCTCCATACCCACGTGACTATCTACACACATCCCACACCCACTCCTCCATACCCACGTGACTATCTACACACATCCCACACCCACTCCTCCATACCCACGTGACTATCTACACACATCCCACACCCACTCCTCCATACCCACGTGACTATCTACACACATCCCACACCCACTCCTCCATACCCACGTGACTATCTACACACATCCCACACCCACTCCTCCATACCCACGTGACTATCTACACACATCCCACACCCACTCCTCCATACCCACGTGACTATCTACACACATCCCACACCCACTCCTCCATACCCACGTGACTATCTACACACATCCCACACCCACTCCTCCATACCCACGTGACTATCTACACACATCCCACACCCACTCCTCCATACCCACATCCCACACCCACTCCTCCATACCCACATCCCACACCCACTCCTCCATACCCACATCCCACACCCACTCCTCCATACCCACATCCCACACCCACTCCTCCTATCCACCCCATCCCACTCCATACACACATAACTATCTACACACATCCCACACCCACTCCTCTACACCCACATAACTATCCACCCCATCCCACACCCACTCCTCTACACCCACATAACTATCCACCCCATCCCACACCCACTCCTCCATACCAACCTAACTATCCACCCCATCCCACACCCATTCCTCTACACCCACATAACTATCTACACACATCCCACACCCACTCCTCCATACCCACATAACTACCCACCCCATCCCACACCCACTCCTCCATACCCACCTATCCACCCCATCCCACACCCACTTCTCCTATCCACCCCATCCCACACCCACTCCTCCATACCCACATAACTATCCACCCCATCCCACACCCACTCCATACCCAGATAACTATCTACATGCATCCGACACCATTTTAGCATCTTTTCAAGGGACAAAACTAAAGAAATGAAGTTGGATATATTTTAGAGTATCAGTGTGCAGTTTGTGTATCAGTACAGATTTACTGTCCTCTAAAAATAACAACATACAGTCATTATTGTCTGAATAACTGCCAACAAAAATAAATCCCCACCCTCAGTGATAACAATTGTACATGGTGTAAATGTTCTATTCATCATGTCCATGTTTTTGGACCAGACAAATTTGTGTATTTTGTATTAGAGCAGATTAAATTTGGTGCTTTAATTCGATTTTCTCATACTGACCACTGGATGTTCTATATGGACCTCATGGCTAACCCTAGACTCTCTGAGGATTTGAGAATTCGAATTTTTGCTCTCCACAAAGATGCAGAGGCTGTAAGAAGATCAGTATCACCCTGAAACTGAGTTACAGTACAGTGTTCAGGGTCATACAGAGGTTTTCTAAGACAGGTTCCACAGAAGCTGCTTCAATAAACAGATGCCTGAGTGCTGCAGAATTGCTTTAGAGGTTGCAGAAGCAGAAGGTCCACTCGTCAGTGATCAGACCGTACGCCACACACTGCAACAAGTCGGTTTGCAGTCCGTCGTCCCAGAAGGAGCCTCTTCTGAAGCTGCACAGAAAAAACAGACAACCTGTCCAAGAGCAAGAATTACTGAAACCATGTCCTGTGGTCTGATGAGACGAAGATAAACTTGTTTGGCTCAGATGGTGTCCAGCATGTGTGGTGACGCCCTGGTGAGAAGTACCAAGAAAATTGTGTCTTACCTACAGTCAAGCATGGTGGTGGTATCATCATGGTCTCGGGCTGCATGAGTGCTGCTGGTCCTGGGATGCTGTGGTTCATTGAGGGAACCATGAATTCCAACATGTACTGTGAAATTCTGAAGCAGAACACGATGCTCTTCCTTTCAGAAACTGGGCTGAACCACTGTTTTGCAACATAATAACAAACCCAAACACACCACCATGAAGAAAACTGCCTTGATAAAGAAAGTTGAAGGTAAAGGTGATGGAGTGGTGATTGAGGTAAAGGTGATGGAGTAAATGTCTCCAAATCTGAACCCTATTGAGCACCTGTGGGGATCCTCAAGCAGAAGGTGGAGAAGCACCATGTGTTTCACATCCGGCAGCTCCGTGATGTCATTATGGAGGAGTGGAAGAGGATCCCAGCGACAACCTGTGCAGCGCTGGTGAATTCTACACCCAGGATTAAAGCAGTGCAGGATAACAATGTGCTCACACACAATATTCACACTTTGGACACAGTTCTGACATGTTCACTGAGGGTGGACTCATTTTTGTTGCCAGTTATTTAGACGTATACACCCCAGAATGCTTTGTTAGTGTGCGGGCGCGTCAGTCGAGACCGCTGAAAAACTCAGCACTGGAAAACTCTGTGTATCCAGCACTGAATTTACCGACTTTGAAGCCCAGAAATGCAGATTTGAACTGTTTAGTAATCCGTTTGTGATTGACGTGGAAAGCGCACCAAACAACCTCCAAATGGAGCTGATTGAACTCCAGTGTAGAGACACGCTCGAGTCAAAGTACGACTCTGTGTGTGCTGCACAGTTTCCATGTTTCCTCCCCGACACACTGCTCCAACTCCGTGCCCAAGCTGCTCAAATCCTCTCTGTGTTTACCAGCACATATCTGTGTGTAACTGTTCTCTTTAATGAAGATGAACAAAACACCACTCAGGAGTTTTACTGATGAACATCACTCCCAAATTGCTTTTTTTAATTGAAAGAAATTATTATTATTTTTGGTTGTTCTGTTGTTGGCCTGTGAAAAAAGGTTTACATTAAAAAGGAATTTGAAAGGCTACAGATATATATATATATATAGAGAGAGAGAGAGAGAGAGAGAGAGAGAGAGATTTTATATTTCTTATATTTCATTGTCTACTGTCTATTTTTTATTTTTGTTATTTTTTTTTTTCTGGAAAGTGCCTTGTGCTCCTTTTGGTTGCTGTAAGGCGCTATATAAATAAAATTTGACTTGACTTGAGAGAGAGAGAGAGAGAGAGAGAGAGAGAGAGAGAGAGAGAGAGAGAGAGAGAGAGAGAGAGAGAGAGAGAGAGAGAGAATAAGAAACAAATACCACTTTTCAATAAATTTTTTTAATACATTTTGAGTTTGGCCCACGACTTCGTCCCAGTTTTTAATTTTGGCCAACTGTGAATTTGAGTTTGACCCCCCTGCTCTAAAATATATCCCACTTTATTTCTATAGTTTTGTCCCTTAAGAACATGATGGTAGAAATTATCTTAGGGATGTTGTTACTGTTATTACTGTTGATACTGTTATTATTCATACCCACACCCTCCACACAAACCCACCGCAGCGAGACAGAAGTCACGTTACCTCTGTGAGGGGTCTTGGCCTGCGCTCGATAGTGAACTCTGTGTGACACAGCTCGCAGTAACTGGTGTTGGAGGAGGACAGCCACTTCTCCAGGCAGCTCTTGTGCACTGTGCCCAGCGTTCCTGTGCAGTCACACGGTGAAAGGAGTCCTTCACTGTTGCCCCCCTCATGGCAAATCCGGCAAATCGGACCGTCGCTAAGAATAAAAGTTTCATGTTGGTTTTTTGTTCGCATTTTTGTTAAACTGCTCTGAAATCAGAACAATAATTTCACCATTTTTGTACCAGTTCCAAATTATAGGATATAATACAGTCAATAATAAACAGCGGTTAAGAAGTGGAACTTCAGATCGGCTGCCACTGCTGGGCCCCTAAGAAAGGCCCCTGACCCTCACCTGCTCAGTGTATAAATGAGGTAATTGTAAGTATTTCATTCGAGGACCGTAGTCCAGAGTTAAACGATATACAAGAACAACGATCAGCATCAGGCTTTTACACTCCATTTGTGTGAAAAACTGATAATTTCTAGTGTGTGTGTATGTGTGTGTGTGTGTGTGTGTGTGTGTGTCACCTTTGTGTTCCCAGGGCTTTGATGACTGTGGACAGGAGGCGTCCATCTTTAGCAGTGACCTGCGTGACGTACTGCGCCCGGCGTGTGTCCGTGTCCTCCACTGTCTTGGACAGAGCGGCGTTTCCCGTGCAGTCACACAGAGAGCCGGGCAGGTGGCAGCACTCCCCTGTGGTCATGTCTACCGACAGAGGAGACCCGGGGGGGGGGGGGGGGGGGGCAGAGGGGACAGAGAGAGGGGGCCGGGGGGGCCACAGAGAGAACCAACGGAGGGGACTGGGGGGCCAACCTCTGCTCCCTGTAATCAGGAGTGCCGGGTCCTAAAGCTGCAAACAAATCAGAGACTTTTCAATTACTGCAATCCAACATGTGGGGAAAAGTCCTGACATTTATTCTGAGACTTCCTGAAACAAACCTGCTCATCCTGTTTACTCTGAGTCTCTCTCTCTCTCTCTCTCTCACACACACACACACACACACACACACACACAAACAAACACAGGAGATACTAAAACTTCTCAGGTCTCTCAGTGAAACACTGCTATATGACAGATGAAAATGTTATCTGCTTGATTGTTAATAAATGATCACATCTCTAACACACACACACACACACACACACACAGGCTAAGCGAGGCTAATTAGCTTAGCAAGACAGTCCGATCAAACCCAGGAGAATCAGGACATTTAGCTGATCACTAATAATAAATCTCCAGAACTCCGGCTTTTAAAACTCAGAATAAAGAGAAAGTAAAGATTAAATGTGAAAGTAAAATTATTAAAAGGTCTTTAATCCGGTCGGATGGACCGCTAGCCGGCACCGCTCGCTAGTTAATCTCAGATCAGGAGAAACACCACCGAGTTCTCTCACCTTCTGGATCTTCATCCTGCTTTATTCTCACAAACTCGCGAAATTATACATATTTGGTTGAAAGACTACAAGAAGGAAATAGCGGAGTTGTTTCGGGCCTGGTTAATCTCCCAGACTGGCTTCTTCTCCAGTCTGACAGACGAACCGTCGGCGTTTCCGAGTGGCTGTGAGCGTACGGAGAAAGCGTACAGGAGGCCGTGAACAGCGCACTGAGGGCGGGCCGCTGCGGAAACACGCTTCGTGAATCCCGCAACTCTTGGTGGTGTAGTTTCTGCGCTTCAAATCGCCTGAGCATGAACTACACCTTACCCTGCCCCTGATCTCCACCTCACCCCTCACACTGCATCTGATCTCCATCTCACCCTGCCCCTGATCACCACCTCACCCTGCCCCTGATCACCACCTCACCCTGCCCCTGATCTCCATCTCACCCTGCCCCTGATCTCCACCTCACCCCTCACACTGCATCTGATCTCCACCTCACCCTGCCCCTTATCTCCATCTCACCCTGCCCCTGATCTCCACCTCACCCCTCACACTGCATCTGATCTCCATCTCACCCTGCCCCTGATCACCACCTCACCCTGCCCCTGATCTCCATCTCACCCTGCCCCTGATCTCCACCTCACCCCTCACACTGCATCTGATCTCCACCTCACCCTGCCCCTTATCTCCATCTCACCCTGCCCCTTATCTCCATCTCACCCTGCCCCTGATCTCCACCTCACCCCTCACACTGCATCTGATCTCCATCTCACCCTGCCCCTGATCACCACCTCACCATGCCCCTGATCTCCATCTCACCCTGCCCCTGATTACCACCTCACCCTGCTCCTGATCACCACCTCACCCTGCCCCTGATCTCCACCTCACCCCTCACACTGCATCTGAGCGCCACCTCACCCATCACCCTGCCCCTGATCACCACCTCAACCTGCCCCTGATCACCACCTCAACCTGCCCCTGATTACCACCTCACCCTGCCCCTGATCTCCACCTCACCCCTCACACTGCATCTGATCTCCATCTCACCCTGCCCCTGATCTCCACCTCACCCCTCACACTGCATCTGATCTCCATCTCACCCTGCCCCTGATCTCCATCTCACCCTGCCCCTGATCTCCATCTCACCCTGCCCCTGATCTCCACCTCACCCCTCACACTGCATCTGATCTCCACCTCACCCTGCCCCTGATCTCCATCTCACCCTGCCCCTGATCTCCACCTCACCCCTCACACTGCATCTGATCTCCACCTCACCCTGCCCCTGATCTCCACCTCACCCTGCCCCTGATCTCCATCTCACCCTGCCCCTGATTACCACCTCACCCTGCTCCTGATCACCACCTCACCCTGCCCCTGATCTCCACCTCACCCCTCACACTGCATCTGAGCGCCACCTTACCCCTCACCCTGCCCCTGATCACCACCTCAACCTGCCCCTGATCACCACCTCAACCTGCCCCTGATCACCACCTCACCCTGCCCCTGATCTCCACCTCACCCCAGTGCTTTATTTCTATTTCACAAAAAGCATGGAGGTCTCCTGCTCTGTCCTGTGTGGAGGAGATTCCTGTCTTGCAGACATCCAGCAGAAACGTCACAGTGTAAACGTTAAATATTCCCTCTGTTATAAAACAGTATGTAATGTTTTTATTCATTAAAATCACATTTAAAACCGTTGATTTCAGATTCAGTTTCAGATAAACAGTAAGGTGAAGCGCAATTACATTACACACGAGCTCCATTTATTCATAAAGTTGTTGACATTGAGGTAAACTCAAAATAATGTTTTATTCACATTAGACTGATTTTCCTGTCAAACACGATGGATTAAAAACTGAATTTCATCATTTATTTGATCTTTCATCTACCTTTATCTAAATGTTTTGATTTATTTGCACATTACTGCTACAGTACAAACTGAATTCCCTGTAGTATAAATTCACAAGTATGTTTTTGCACTACAAAGAATCCAAATTATTCACAACTCTGTTCAGGAAGATCTGCGTCTCACTTCATCGAGCCTCTGAGCTCCTGCCATTCAGCTATTCTTCCAGATGTTTTTATTTAAAACTATGCTGAATTGTGTTCATTTCTTTTGAAACAGAATTAACATGGATTTGTTCAACTGACTGTTAAAGAATTTACGAGAGAAACGGATGAGAAAGAGAAAGTCGTCGCTCGCACAATGTTCAGTTTACAGCAAATGAAACTGTGTTTAAAGATGGAGCTGCATTTACTTACTGTTCACTCCAAATATTTATACAGTTTCAAATCACTACAAGAATAAGGACAGTTTATAATATTTTGGTTTATTTTCTATCCTGATAATTAAAAAAAAGGCAAAGAAAAACACCTGATGTGGACATCATAGAGGTCATGTGAATGTCAAAACCACGCTTTAATAAATTTGTTTTTAATCACAGAATATGGAAAAACATAAGGCATTTTCAAACTAATCACACAAAAGGTTAAGTGAAATGCAAACAAGAATCTGATAACATGGGATGATGCATGTTCGAGTACGAGATGAGAGACATCTAACCAGCAGTGAAACCAAGAGCGCATCCTCTCCTGTTTAACAGCTCCTATTGTTTTAACAGTGCAATTCCTGGGCTGGGAAACGGCCCTTTTACCTTTATTATGGATATTTATAAATAAATGATTAAACAGGAAATATTCACACGACTGCTGTAACTGTTCCCATAACGAAATACAGAATCAGCACATGAACTCGCTCAGGAGTTTCACTCTGTGCTGCTCTAATCAACACTGCGGTCTGAAATGTTCACCTTCTTTATTTCACAACTGAAATGATTGCAGTCTCCCTTTGGTATCTATACAATCCAGCGAACATGTTTTGCCCCATGCCGATTCTCAGCCAAGAAAAGTTAAACTAGCAGGGTCCCTTATTCCAGGGGCCCGGCTGAGCCACAGCTTTTGCTTAGTGTCGGGAATCTCCGAGTGGAAACTCCTCAGAGTGGCTGGAAGTTCAAGACATACTGATCCCTCACCATCCTTTATCCTCAGGAGTGGGTCACATGATCAGCGACCAACCAGGATCACTTACGAGAGAGAAAAACAGAAAAAAGGGTGGGTGGGGTGTTCAAATACATAAATCACAAGACCAAAAAAAACCCCCAAAAAACAGGAATGTTATCTAGAACTTTACAGGCAGGAGGAACTTCTAGACTATGAGTAGAGAAAACCAGAGCAGCAGCGGTTGCACAATAAACAACAAAGAAGCGATGAGTGTGAGGAATAGAGGAAGAAGTAAACACAGAGCGAGGTCACAGGTTCTGGCAGCACTGGAATTTGCTTCCCTTCAGCCCATCGGTGGTCGGGGGGACGCTGATGTCCACCACGTTGTTGCCAGGAGACTCATCATGTGCAGACCTGTCTGCGATCTGCTTCTGTGATACGATACGGTATATTTCTGGAAAAGGAGACGCAGGTACAGACAGTTAACCATTAAAAATAAATCCCTTATAAATCACACTTTTTTATATAAACAGTCTCCTGCATGTTTATAATGTTTTTAAGCAGATCAAAAACTCCTGAGATGGTACAAAGAAGAAACTATGAGAGGAACCAGACTCAAAGCGAACCCAGATGAGGCTCAGTTTCTTTCTCATATCGTCTCAGGGAGTTTTTCACTCATTCAGGTTCAAGTATGTGGATAAATGACACAAATGTGTTTGTGATTGATTTTGTCTCTGAAGTTGCTGTAAAGATCATCTACTCTGAAGGTTGTACCAGACCAACACCAGTACACACACACACACACCCACATCCACACACCCACACACGCACCCACAGGCCCACGCCCACACACGCACCCACACAAACACACCCACATCCACACAAACACACCCACAGGCCCACAACTTGATAGAAGATCATTCATTTTCAAGTTGTGTTGTGATCTTGTGCCTCGGGCTGCTTATAAAAATCCCCGTATGTACCATATGGTTAGACACACACACACACACACACACACACACACATCCACACATCCACACCCACACAATCCACTATTCTTACTGAACAGGGAATAAGATCTTGTAACGTTTCCTTGTAATGCGAATTAAACCATTCAGTTCCTGTTTATATGTATTGTGCTTTTAACAGTGGACGTGTCTCAAAGCTTTACACAGAGAACGCAGTAATAAAATAATTAATGTTTGTGTGACTGAGCCGGTGGTGACTGTGGTGAAGGTTAAACTCTGAGATGGTCTGAGGAAAAACCCTGAGAGGAACCAGACTTCAAAAGGGAACCTTATCCGCAACACCGAATGTCCATCATTACAGTCCATCACACCATTAAAACCAGATCCAAGCTGATTAGCGAACAGACAAATCCTTACCTGTGAGGATATTTTTAAAAGCCTCTTCAACATTTGTTGAGTCCAAAGCTGAAGTCTCAATGAAAGACAAGTTGTTTTTTTCTGAAAAATAGAAGCAAAGACCCCACACACATTGTTACATCCCCCTATCATGTGCGTGTCATCTTTTAAAAGAATCTCGTACAGGTGAAACACACCTGCGAAGGCCCGGGCCTCGTCAGTGGGCACGGCTCGGAGATGCCTCAGGTCACTTTTGTTGCCCACCAACATGATTACGATATTGTTATCCGCATGGTCACGCAGCTCCTTCAGCCAGCGCTCCACGTTCTCGTAGGTCAGGTGCTTGGCAATGTCATAGACCAGTAGTGCTCCTACTGCACCTCGATAGTACCTGCACAATACAGACTGGAAGATCAGCAGGAATCTAGAACGAGGAACTGAAATGTTTTTCATTGAAATAGGAAATAGAACATAAGCAGACATGAGCTGTGGAGCTCTGTGCTAGAAATCCACTGTTATTATCGATCTTTTATTAAAGAAATAATATAAGTCGTCTCTATAAGACCCCAGTTCTTGTTCTTCCAGTGGGACACATGAGCAGTGTGTAAACACACAACAGAACATCAGACTAAATGATTGTAGTCAATATTTAAATATATACAGTGTTTAATGTTACTGGGGCAATAAAGTCTATAGTTATAAGAGCTTTAATTACTGAGTGCTGAATATGTTCGTTAATTGTGCAGCTGTTATTGTAAAATGTGTTCTAGAGATGAATAAAATGCATGAAGCCTATGGGGAGGTAACAGTTACGCTGCTTTACATTAAAATCACATCAGCACATTATCCAGGATTCTCCTTTTTACACCTGATCATGTCTTTACGTGTTCAGAGATCCTCCACACTCACGCTGATGTGATCGCTCTGTAGCGCTCCTGTCCTGCTGTGTCCCAAATCTGAGCTTTGATGGTTTTGCCGTCCACTTGGATGCTCCGAGTGGCGAATTCCACACCGATGGTGCTCTTGCTCTCCAGGTTGAACTCGTTGCGTGTGAAACGAGACAGCAGGTTACTTTTCCCCACACCCGAGTCTCCAATCAGCACCACTGTGGACAAAAACACAATAAACTCATTCGTTTCTAAACACCGCATTCCCACGCCGACAACCAGCGCATTCAAAAGGACAATAAAAGCTGGAGAACAAAAGAACCAGGACATGATCATTCAGCCGAGACATGTTTGTTGTTCATCCACATTTCTAAACCAAACACTGTACGATTCCAGATTACAGGCTGAGAAAAAGCCGTCTTGTGAATGATTCTCATTTATACACTCTGTAGATGAGGGTGAAGGGCCTCATTCAGGGGCCAAGCAGTGGCAGCTTGGTGGTGCCGGGATTTGAAAGACCTCCTACCTTCTCCTGTGATCATTTCAAAACACAACATGCACAAAAATTACCCTGGAGACACTTCCTGAATTCTGCTTTAGTTTGGTTTAAATTTTCCCACAGCTTATTTTATTCCTCTATTTATAATCCTTCTCACGTCACACTGCCGGTGTGTAAAATTACACACGTGACAGATTTACTTCTGTTAGTTATAACAGCGTCAAGAAGAATGTGGTGAATACGAGAGCCGAGAGACGAGTAAAGATGGTCGGATGATAGAAAAGTGGTTGAAGATGATTATACTCTCTCTGGCCTCTTTAATAGGAACACCTGCTCGACTATTGATCATTTATTAGATTTACAGTAAACTTCCTGAGAGCTCAGCCATGCTCCCCTGACCTCCACCTGCAGAACTACTGCTTACTAGATGTTCTTCCCTCACTACCTGTGTAAACTCTAGAGAGATGGTTGTACATGTAATTCCTAGCGCGCACGCGCGCACGCACGCACGCACACACACACACACACACACACACACATATACACCACCTTTCTTCAGTGTGTGAAGGATGAAACCCCTGACTTCTGTCTGAAGCTCCTAACCTGCAATATGGCTGGTATACAGGTGTCCCTAATAAAGTGGGTTGGAGATGTAGGTGTGAGATGATCTCCTGCATGCAGTGTTTATTATTTGGGATGAAGGAAAGAAGAAACACTAGAGTTCATAACACCAAATGTGTAGTGTGTAAAAATAAGTTTGTTTTCCATTTTGACTCACAGCTCGAGTTGTTGTTACACAACTGTTACTCTGATCACCGACACAATGAACCTCTGTGATGTTTTGCTGCAGTAAATCAATGACCAGAGTCTAAAATCTGCTGTTGAAGCATCTTCATATCAGGACTCATGAACCATCACAAGACTCCTGCTGAGGGCAAACTGAGGTACAGGAACTTGCACTTTATTTTCAGATGTATTACTTTATATGACTTTTTTTTAGAACGTTATTACTCAATGACGTCATAATCATAAGCCTGGAGCCAGTGTCGATGACGTCACCCAGCTCAAATCTCTCAATCATTTCCTCCTCAGTGTGATGAAGATGAGCAGCGAAGACAAACCTACACGACCCAACCCCACAACACCCCCCCCTCCACCCCACATACCCACACTCATAAAGACTAGTTACATTTATAAACAACTTTTAGAACGGAATTTTATAAAAACCCCGCGACTGACACTAATGTGGAACACTGAGAAAATGCCGCTCAAACAAAACAAACAACAAACTCCACATAAACTATATAAAACAAATCACACACACACACACACACACACACACACACACACACACACTAAATGAGGACTTTTTTGGAGCTAATTAGCGAACTAGCGCGCTACATAACGGTTAGCTTCCTCCATCTTTATCAAATAAGTAACTGAAATCGAGCTGCACAACTACAAAAACAAATGTTCTTTTTATTTCACACATAAAAAAGAATAATATTTGACATGATTCAGAAACACTGAAGGCCTCAGCAGACTGGAAGGCCAGTGTTAGCGTCATATATCTCGGCAACCTCCCAAATAGCGCCACATCGAACACCTAGTGCACTATAAAGGCTACAACGAGCACGCGCTCTAGTGCACTTACACACTCAGAGCGTTTGGGACGCAGCCCGACACCGCTACATCCCGCGTTCCCTCAGTGAGCAGCTCAGTAACGGAGCAGGAGCGAAAATTACACTGTAACTGACCTTTAAATAAATAATCATATTCATCATCCCGGGTTCCCATGGCGGCTTTATTCCGCTGGCGCTGACTGTGGAGCGGAGCGGCTACGGCTGCGGGTCTCCACCGGACTGTAACCGACCGGAAGTATTGTCTTCGCCTTATAACTCCGGGGAGGTGTGTGTGTGTGTGTGTGTGTGTGTGTTTGGGGCGGGGTGGGCGGGGCCACACTGACGGATACTCGCGGAGGAATCGGCTCTTTATGGTCGAATCTTTTTAATTGAACCAGAGGAACCGATTCGCACAATTTAAACTGCACAAGAAAATAAAAAAAAAATGAAACGTTTTCAACATTTTACAGTTTTAAGCAACAAAAGTAATAATAATATTAGTAGAATTTCAATGTATTTGGACATTGGCTTTAAGTTCAGGAGGCTTTACGAAGCTCTAAACCCATTTTCACACTTTAGTAGCCTTTTATTTTCCTTGTATTTTATATTTATTCATCACCAAAAAATGTGATGCAAATACTAAAGCAAGCAATAAATATTTATTTCTTGGTAAAAAAAAAAAGTTCCTGTCAATATAAGAAGGTTACAGCTGAAGTGTTACAGACCCGAGCAAGAGCTTCAGTGAATATTTACATCAAACATGATCTCTGGCATCTTCATCATGGCATGGATGTTGGGAATAAAATTTTATAAACGGTCAGAATCCACACACACTCAGTCTGTAGAGTTTACAGGTTGGTACAACACAAAACACTGAGTGAGAAACAGTTCTGTATGAAACTCCTTGTTAAAAAAAGGTCTGGGGAAATTGGCCAGACTGGTTTGAGGTGTCATGAAGGATTAAGTAACTCAAACACTCTTTATATCTGTGCTGAGCAGAGAAGCATCTCAGTTTTTAGCTTTTAACACCGAACATTGAGGTGGATGTGCTACAATAGCAGACCACACCAGGCTCCTTTCCTGTCAGCCAACGTGAATCTGAGGCTGTCTTCGGCGCACACGCACACACCCGCACACACACACACACACAACCCCACACACCACACACATTTAAATTGATAATATAACTCCATAAATGTCAGACTGAAAGATGAATCCTGAATAATAAAGTCTAAATAAAACAACAGATCAACAGACGTCAAGTATATTTATTTCCAGAGAAGTCAAATAAATGCACTTGCATGTGTACACAGACTCTCTCACACAACATACACACACTCCTACAAACTACTCACACAGGATAGAAACAGTTCAGCAAAAAAAGCACAATTTCAGCACTAGTTAAGAACTGGGTGATGTCTAAAGCCAAACATCTTTCTGTAACAAACAGCTCAACAGATCAACATTTATTTTAAGGGAAAATCCGTCCCTTTAACTTCCTGTTTAAATAAAAAGGATACAATTAAAATGTTATCATTTTCGGAACAATATTGAAATTTTTTTCAAAGACGACATGCTCGATCTGTACAGCATTGATCGGGAACACACTTTTAGAACCACACACACACACACACACACACACACACACACACACACACACACACACACAGAGCAAGAGAGCTGGACTCTCAGAACATTTGATACGATTGATAAATTTGCATATTCAGGAAGGTTCACATGTACGGCACAAAGTGATGTCTGAAACGCAAACATGGCTGCGCTCTCCATCCTCTGAACAATCAGCTGCATTCTATTCAATTTTAATTGCAGCTTCAGGGAAAAAAAAGTAAAAAACACAACTCAAAATTCAAAGGATAAAAGTCAGTTTTTCTTCAGTATTTATATTTACATATTAGTGACTCATTATAGTATATCATTTCAGAACACTAAAATAAATAAGGCAACCAAAATATACAAACACTCTGTATTGCTGCTGTAGGTCTGTTATATCGCACAACAGCATCCTGATCACAATCAGCTTTCAACATCCATCAAATATCTATTAAAATCACGTCCTCACACAAACATACTGGAACATTTCTATAGATATGACTGAAAATTACGACCTCTGGCGCTGTGCAGGTCACTACACCCGTGTGGAAAACTCCAGTGATTGTGATATGAAGAAGCATGTCTGTAGGTTTAAAACCTATAAAGAGCAACAAAAAGCCTGATTCATTAACAACAAAAAGAAATCCAACCCTGACAGAAGACTTTTCAGGAAACTGTGGGAGTTTAGTGTCTGTTCTGATTCTATATTGTGTGAGAAGAAACAGCAGGTAGCTCCAGGTCTGGATTATGATCTCCACATCTCATTTTCACTCCGTCCCCATGCAGAGAGCTGGAGCAGTACTTTATAAACTCAGGGTCAGGGTTTGATGACCCTTTAGAGGAATACGGAAATCTGCAGGAACTAACATCACCCTGAATTCATTAAACATACTGAGATGTTCCTGATCCATCACTGATGAGTGATACAGTGTTCATGAATTATTCCAGCTGATTTTCACAATATTCTCTATTTATTACTTCTGAGGAAAGAAATGTGTTTAACTGAAAGTCACTGATTAGGAAAGAGGAGCTCAGTGGTTAAGATGTGGGACTTCTGATCAGAAGGTCATGAGTTCAAATCCCAGCACCAGTAAGCTGGTGCTGCTGGGCCCATAGGTGTAATGAATGTGTAATGAAGGAGTAATGAAGGTGTACTGAAGGCGTAATGAAGGTGGAGGTGTAATGAAGGTGTAAAAAAGCTTGCTATTAATTGGTGTGAAAAAAGAAAACCAGAACTAATTTTTCACATGAAAGAATGTGCTATTTGTTGCATCTTAAAATCATAAAATCAAATAATAAAAATAATGGTGTTTTTTACTTTATTGCTCCCGTGTTTTAACTCCCGGTAGTGAACTTTGCGTCTCACCTCTGTATTATAGAAACACATTACTGTTTGATGATCAGAGCGGTGAATTGACCTTATACGCTTTTTTAAATAATTGATTATCCCTAAGTTTTGATTCTTTTCTCTGTACATGGAAATGCCAACATTCCTGTCCTGAATAAACAACTTTCATTTCATTGCTCTGGCTGCTTAGGGGCATGTTGTAGTAAAGCAGGTAAACCAGAAAATCAGACTGGATAAAAACACTGTAGAATAATAAATCTATCATTTCTCTCGTGATGTAGTGTACAATATAACCTCACCTGTATCTTCTTCAATCAAACGAGAACAAGCTTCCCCCCAAACTCACGTTTCATACCAAACATCTTCTCTGTTCACAGACATGTTCACAGAAACACACTCAGAGAATCACACAGTAGAAAAAGTAGAAAATAAATAAATACATGAATGAGAGAAATGTTATTTAAAAAAATGACAGTTATTACTGTTCATTGTGGTGCTGTGAGAAGACAATGACAAGAGGGGAATAAAGAGGAGAAAGAACAATGAAGGGAGAATGATTGGAAGATGATATGAAGAGAAAGATGCATTGTATGTTGATAAGATGAGGATAATAAGAGGGGAATGATGAGGAAGATGAAGAGGATCATGATGAGCAGGATGATGAAAAGAAAATGACGAGAGGAGGATGAGAATGAGGCTAGCCTGTGCATGTTCGCCATTAAGCTTCACACTGCAGCCTGGAAGGAGTTTAGAGTCTTGGAAAAGACAAGGATCGAAGACAACAGTCAATTAAACAGCAGGAAGTTTGCTCAATAGAGTTGAGTCGAGTTGGAAGCCACGTCATGCTTGAGGGATCTTCAGAGTCTTCACCCTCACTGCTGTGGACAAGACACAAGACCAACCGTTGCTAAAATGTACACATTACATCATGATATTTAATTAAAGGTATTTGTGTTTTTGACTCATCTGATCAAGTACACATTTGATAATAATGAGATTGAACAGAAACATGAGTGGAAAAGCCAAGAGCACAAACACACAGACACCTGAACCTAAACCATCTCCATGCAGACAACACCAGTGTATAAAATCTACAAAAATAAACAAACAAGCTACACTAAGTTAATCATGAGGAGTTTTGGAATAATGACGACAGCTGAAACTGCCATAAATTTCCAATTGAGTCAATCACAGGCAGCTCTGCACCGTCACTTACAGTATCACTGTCCTCGTCCCCTGTGGCCAGAGTCTGAGACTCTGTAGCGTAGTGCAGAGGAGAATAAACCCAGATCCTCTCCTCCGGAGGCTGCTTTTGGTAGCGGGGAGAGCGCAACAGCCGGCACGAGTAAGCGACAGAGCCGAGACGTGAAAGAGAAATAGAAGACAGTGAAAGAAGGTGAAAGTTTTAGACAAACGGTAATAAAAGGAAAATATACATTAAAGAACCATTAAACATGAAAATGTGATTTTGGGTTCAGGCTTTGAGTTTTAACATTAAACACAAGCTTAAGACTTGTTTTTTCTTCTTCTTATTAGAAAGAGATAAAAATCTTTATATTTCATATGATCCCTATTTGTGTGATGAAACACCAGCGAGGAAATCATCATGACCTACTGAAATATCACCTGTGACTATGCAGGTTCCTTTACTAATGGTCAGTTTACTCAATTTACTAGCTTGCTATCTGTTTGGTAAACATTTCCTCATTTGCATATTCTTAAAATTTTATGTGTGAATGTAATCTAAGGCCATTTTTTAAAAATAATTATTTTACAATAATGATTAATATTGTATAAACATTTATAACTATTCTATAACGTATAGATTAAGATAATATAATTCTGGAGCATTAGTAATTTGTCTATATGGTTCTAATGTGCTGAAAGTTTATAGATTAGAGATTATGGATTATGTAAATCATGGGTCCCCAAACTACAGACACGGCCCCACATGAGGAACGGCACTGTGATCTACGCCGGAGTCATATTTCGAAAATTTTAATTAATCTTAAATATAGTCCACTCGTATCATATCTCTATTTGATAATAAAGTTTGGCTTTTGAAATAAATTGTCCCTTAGTTATTAAGATGGTCGAGCCACCGATAGTTGATCATTGAAACTATCAGCAAAAATCCATAACGATATTTTTTCGGCTTCAGGTCCGCTCTCATTACAAGACCGGCCTCTAGAGGCGAATCACTGACACCATGTGCTGTTTTTACACGTGAAACTGTGCGCTGCACGAAGAGCGTTATATTATATTTATTAATTAATGTTTTTTAAATTTTTTTTAGCCCGTATCCATTCTAAAAACTATCATCTGATTAATCGGTTATCAGGTGAGTACGATCCAGCCTCGCTATCGGTAAAATAGTCAACCTCTAGTTATTAACGTAGCAACATTTTTTGTTAGATTCTCCCACCAACCACATGCATATAAATAAGTAAATAAATTAGGGCTGCAACTAACAATTATTTTAATAATCAGTAAATCGGATGATTTTTTCTTTTGTTTTTTTGATTAATTGATTATTCTGATATCAAAACTTTTTTTTATTAGATGTTTTGCTTATTATAACTATATAAAACACTAATTCATGGTATTTATGTATAAAATGTAGTGTACTTAAAAATGCAAAAGACATATAGAGTTATATAGAACTATCTTTAATGTAGACATTATAAAGCTTAGTGCTGTTGTTGAGGTGCAC
>NC_139586.1:30213640-30216140 GCF_946808225.1 Silurus aristotelis | reverse complement strand
GGCTCACTCTGTAAAATGTAGTGTGTGTGTGTGTGTGTGTGTGTTATAGGCTCACTCTGTAAAATGTAGTGTGTGTGTGTGTGTGTGTTATAGGCTCACTCTGTAAAATGTAGTGTGTGTGTGTGTGTGTGTGTGTGTGTGTGTTATAGGCTCACTCTGTAAAATGTAGTGTGTGTGTGTGTGTGTTATAGGCTCACTCTGTAAAATGTAGTGTGTGTGTGTGTGTGTGTTATAGGCTCACTCTGTAAAATGCAGTGTGTGTGTGTGTGTGTGTGTGTGTGTGTGTGTGTGTGTGTGTGTTATAGGCTCACTCTGTAAAATGTAGTGTGTGAGTGTGTGTGTGTGTGTGTGCGCATGTGTAGTAAAATGTAGTGTGTGTGTGTGCATGAGTGTTATAGGTTTACTATGTAAAATGTAGTGTGTGCGCGCGTGTGTAGTAAAATGTAGTGTGTGTGTGCATGAGTGTTATAGGTTTACTTTGTAAAAAGGAGTGTGTGTGTGTGTGTGTGTTATAGGCTTACTCTGTAAAATGTAGTGTGTGTGTTTGTGTATGTATGTGTGTTATAGGCTCACTCTGTAAAATGTAGTGTGTGTGCGCGCGTGTGTGTGTGTGCGCATGTGTAGTAAAATGTAGTGTGTGTGTGCATGAGTGTTATAGATTTACTCTGTAAAATGTAGTGTGTGTGTATGTGTGTGTGTGTGCGTATGCGTGTGTGTGTTATAGGCTTACTCTGTAAAATGTACTGTGTGTGTGTGTGTGTGTGTGTGTGTGTGTGTGCACGTGTAGTAAAATGTAGTGTGTGTGTGTGTGTGTGTGTGTTATAGGCTTACTCTGTAAAATGTAGTGTGTGTGCGTTATAAGTTCACTCTGTAAAATGTAGTGTGTGTGTGTTATAGGCTCACTCTGTAAAATGTAGTGTGTGTGTGTGTGATAGGCTCACTCTGTAAAATGTGTGTGTGTGTGTGTTATAGGCTCACTCTGTAAAATGTAGTGTGTGTGTGTGTGTGTGTGTGTGTGTGTATTATCGGCTCACTCTGTAAAATGTAGTGTGTGTGCACGCGCGCACGCGCGTGTGTGTGTGTGTGTTATAGGCTCACTCGGTAAAATGTAGTGTGCGTGTGTGTGTTTTATAGGCTCACTCTGTAAAATGTAGTGTGTGTGCGCGTGTGTGTATATTATGGGCTCACTCTGTAAAATGTAGTGTGTGTGTGTGTGTGTTATAGGCTCACTCTGTAAAATGTAGTGTGTGTGTGTGTGTGTGTGTGTGTGTGTGTTATAGGCTCACTCTGTAAAATGTAGTGTGTGTGTGTGTTATAGGCTCACTCTGTAAAATGTAGTGTGTGTGTGTGTGTGTGTGTGTGTTATAGGCTCACTCTGTAAAATGCAGTGTGTGTGTGTGTGTGTGTGTGTGTGTGTGTGTGTGTGTGTGTGTGTTATAGGCTCACTCTGTAAAATGTAGTGTGTGAGTGTGTGTGTGTGTGTGTGTGCGTGTTATAGGCTCACTCTGTAAAATGTAGTGTGTGTGTGTGTGTGTGTGTGTGTGTTATAGGCTCACTCTGTAAAATGTAGTGTGTGTGTGTGTGTGTGTTATAGGCTCACTCTTTAAAATGTAGTGTGTGTGTGTGTGTGTGTGTTATAGGCTCAATCTGTAAAATGTAGTGTGTGTGTGTGTGTGTGTGCGTGTGTGTGTGTTATAGGCTCACTCTGTAAAATGTAGTATGTGTGTGTGTGTTATAGGCTCACTCTGTAAAATGTAGTGTGTGTGTGTGTGTGTGTGTTATAGGCTCACTCTGTAAAATGTAGTGTGTGTGTGTGTGTGTGTGTGTGTGTGTGTGTGTTATAGGCTCACTCTGTAAAATGCAGTGTGTGTGTGTGTGTGTGTGTGTGTGTGTGTGTGCGTGCGTGTGTTATAGGCTCACTCTGTAAAATGTAGTGTGTGAGTGTGTGTGTGTGTGTGTGTTTGTGTGCGCATGTGTAGTAAAATGTAGTGTGTGTGCATGAGTATTATAGGTTTACTCTGTAAAATGTAGTGTGTGTGTGTGTGTGTGTGTGTTATAGGCTCACTCTGTAAAATGTAGTGTGTGTGTGTGTGTGTGTGTTATAGGCTCACTCTGTAAAATGTAGTGTGTGTGTGTGTGTGTGTGTGTGTGTGTGCGCGCATGTGTAGTAAAATGTAGTGTGTGTGCATGAGTATTATAGGTTTACTCTGTAAAATGTAGTGTGTGTGTGTGTGTGTGTGTGTGTTATAGGCTCACTCTGTAAAATGTAGTGTGTGTGTGTGTGTGTGTGTGTTTGTGTTATAGGCTCACTCTGTAAAATGTAGTGTGTGTGTGTGTGTGTGTGTGTGTGTGTGTGTGTGTGTGTGTGTGTGTGTGTGTGTGTGTCTGTGTGTGTGTGTGCATGAGTGTTATAGGTTTACTATGTAAAATGTAGTGTGTGTGTGTGTTATAGGCTTACTCTGTAAAATGTAGTGTGTGTGTATGTATGTGTGTTATAGGC
>NC_139586.1:30126140-30211140 GCF_946808225.1 Silurus aristotelis | reverse complement strand
AATAGCTTTAGTTTGCACTGAGAGAGATCCAACTTTGTGAAAATTGTAAAAACGTTAACTGGAGCACTGCTTAGCTGCCACTGTTAGGCCTTTGAGCAGGGCCCCTAAACGTCTCTGTTCCTGGGCCCCGTATCCTGTCTGACCATGCACTCTGAGCCCAAATTCCCCCCAGGCTGGGATATGTGCAGAACACAAGTCCACTGTGCTGTAATGTAAGTGTGAGAAATAAAGGCTGTTTGTTTCTAATTCTGCAGCTCACGGTAAAACTGATGTTGCTTTGTTGATCATGTTTTTCTGCTGAACAATACTGAGAGCAGCTTTGCACCTGAAATCTGGATGTTTATATAAATCCATTCTGAACATCAATGTGTATCAGACTCTCTAATCATCTGTAAATCATCCCTATTACAAAACTAATGTTTAATATCAACTTATTACATAATTACTGACTTATTTATGGCTTATGTGTTCTGGATATTGAACTGTTTCTCGTCTGGCTTCAGCACATTGCAGGGCAGACAGTGTTTAGTTACACACCACACACTCACACTGGTTTCTCACCAGGCTAGCAATCACCCACGCCTCACACCAGCGATTCTGCAGACTGCACAGATTCACATCATCTCCTCACTCACGTCACAGAGCCAGTAAACATGGCTGTGTTCTCTTATAGTTTTCACACTACACTGCTGCTAAGATTTATAAAGAGTGCTGTAGAACACTAAAGACCTGCTTAAGCTTTGCTGAGAGATGAAATACAAACATGTAAAACACTTGAGATGCTCAAAAGACAATATACATTCTGGTATAAAGTGGAAGAATCAAAGTTTACTAAATTAATACTTACAAAGTAGATATCACTGATTGGCACATCATCATCCTCGTCTACAGAGGAGTGGCTAGGGCAGCCAGAAGCTTGACTGGTGCAGTCTGAGTCCACCACTATTTTAGTGCTCACAGGATGTGTGGAACAGGAAGCTTCAGCTTGGAGGTCTGGTTCTTCACTGTTAGATTGAGATGAAGAAAGAAGATTGCACTTAATAAGGTTGGAACACACACAATCACACAAGATCACATCGTTAAAATAAATAAATAAATAAATAAATAAAGTGTAAAAGACTTTTACAGCAAGAGATGGACCATTTATCATCACTGCTGCTAGACAACATGACTGACCTTCAAGCTCCTGCTTCATACTTCATTTTCTACCCTATACAGTACATTACACTTTATCCAAGTTATTTCATGACAGCAAGACAGATTCCTCTACATTCAATCATCGAAGCTCCATTAACTCTGAGCAGATAGAGAGAGAGCTGGTGTGTGTTCAGACCACTGTTCAATGAAAAACAAGAAGAAATAATGTACGCACATTTCTGTGTCCAAACATACCTCCATGTTTTTTTTCTGCTGTTAAAAACTAAATACAAGTCCTGAAGCTTATAGCACAGCGTTATTGAATTCTCACATCTGATTGGTCACAAAGTCTTAATTAGCAGCATTTCTGACTGTAGTGCATGTAAGGTAAAATCAAATATACCTTTATTCATCCCACAGTGGGAAAATTTCCATGTTACAGCAGCAAAGAAATATGTGCAAATATATACAGAAGAAAAGAAACAAACAATATAGTAGTTTCATTATCAAACAATCAAACTGCAGAGTTTAAAGTGGTTGTTGCACATTTACTATTACACAAAAATGTAAGTTATTGTTATTGCATAGTAAAAATACAGTAATAACAGTGTGTATTATGGTGACTGGTTCACTGGGAGCAGCTCTGATTGTAAAGTCTAATAGCAGCAGGGAGAAAAGATCTTCTGTATCGCTCCTTCAGACACATGTACCAGTCTGTTACTGAAGGAGCTGCTCAGCAAGGAAGCTGTTTCATACAGAGGGTGAGAGACGTTCTGCAGTAATGATGATGGTTTAGCTCCCATCCTCCTTCTCCCACCTCCTGTACAGTGTCCAGGACTGAGCTGAGCTGATCAGTTTGTCCAGTCTCTTCCCGTCTGCAGAAGAGACGCTGATGCACCAGCAGACCACTCCATAGAAGATGGCTGAGGCCACCACAGAGTCAAAAAAGGTCTTCAGTAGCTCTCCCTGCACTCCAAAAAACCTTTGTCTCCTCAGAAAAAAAGAGTCTGCTCTGACCTTTCTTGTCCTTTCTTTTCCAGTTTGCTGTTCAGATGAACACCCAGGGATTTAGAAGTGTCCACTCTCACACTGTCCTGTACCTGAATGAATTAAT
Source organism: Silurus aristotelis (assembly GCF_946808225.1). Taxonomy (NCBI): domain Eukaryota; kingdom Metazoa; phylum Chordata; class Actinopteri; order Siluriformes; family Siluridae; genus Silurus; species Silurus aristotelis. Next base: position 30,208,889 of record NC_139586.1, on the reverse strand, counting down.
TGGTTTCCCTCACATTTATCTGGAGGCAGCTCCGTTGGTACCAGTCTACAAAATTCTGGATCAGTCCTCTGTACTCCCTGTCATCATCATCTGTGATCAAGCCGACAATGACAGAATCATCAGAGAACTTCTGCAGTGTAGACGGTGAAGAGGAACGGGGCCAGAACTGTTCCCTGTGGGGCTCCAGTGTTGCAGACAATCATGTCAGACTCACAGTCACCAGTCCTCACATACTGTGGTCGGTCTGTGAGGTAATCCAATATCCAGGGAGACAGGTGATGGTCCACCTCCATGTACACCAGCTTACCCCTATACGTGCAGGTTGGATGATGTTAAAAGCACTAGAGAAGTAAAAAAAACATGACTCTCACTGTGCTCCCAGCCTTTTCCAGATGTGAAAGAGCACTGTTAAGGAGGAAGATGACAGTATCTTCCACTCCAATGCCTGGCTGGAAGGCAAACTAAAGTGGATCCAGCTGATCAAATCTGTTGAAGAATAGATTAGAGCTGGGTTCCTTATGACCAGTGATGGTTTTTAGCCCCTTCCATACCCTGCTGACGTTGTTCTGCTGTAGCTCTGTGGCTGTAAGTGTCATGTGTTAACCACCAAAAATATCACATTTATTAATCAACGGATTAATGTATCTGTTTCCAATCAGTTTTTATTTACTTAGATTTTTTTACAATGATGTATGTTTATAGAGACACATATACAGCACACAGAATCATGTTTCCCAGCAGACGTTACACAACAGTTTTATTACCCAGAGGCTGTTACACTAATAAGTACCTCATCTCTGGAGAAGGTTGTGGTGCTATGAGGGTAGGCTCACTGTCTTGTCTCTTCAACTCAACCTCCACTGTGATGGTCTGCTGATCTTCATCCTGAGTTCTACAATAACACCAGCAGAGGGTGCCAATGTTTAGCAAAGCACTATTTAACTATTCACTATTGAGAATAAAGAATGAAGTGTAACAGGGAAAATAGTGCCTCTGTATGTGCTTTAATAAACTGATGGTCTTTCATTCATGAGAGAAATATTCAAAGTTTAAACAACTTACGTTCCATCTTGGCTAGACAGGGTGTGTCTCCTGGGAGAGAAAACAAAAATAGAATTATAACAGGAAAGAAGGGCAATGTGTGTGTGTGCATGTGTGTGTGCTATAGGTTGGTTACCTGTAGCGAGGGTGCTCAGAGGTGTCGGATGGGGAGCGTTCAGGAATGGAGAGAGAGGTGGTGGAGGAGAGAGTGGTGGCGATGGAGGCTGTGGTGGCATCCTCAAACGATGGAGGTGTTGCGGGAAGAACATCTAAGCGACCTGACACACACACGAACATGTCAAAGAACTGCTGATTAAACATCTTGTTTACTCAGAGGAACTAGAATTCTTCTAGATGCATTAGACCTTATATAATGTACTTTTTTTGTCAACATCTGTAAACTTCTTCACCTCTGGGGAAAAGCAAAACAGTGCCAGTTAAAAAATTCACCTTGAACCACTCCTGAAACAAAACACAGCCCCCCACCCCCCATAACCAATCCCCCTCACACCTACACAATTCACACAGGGGTTTTGGAAACACTAAGACATGCTTTACATGTACAGTACACTCAAAGTTCTGAGACCCAGCAGAATGAGCAGGTATTTTCATGTGCAGTTGCAAACACGGACATTTACCTTCGTCCTCCAGCGTGGGGAAGCTGCGTGCCCCTCGCAGGTCAAAAATACTGTCATCTCTCTCAGAGGGGAGCTGGCTGATCGACCATGCGGCTCCAGGCCCGGAGTATTTGGGCACGACCAGACCTCCGCGTCCACGCTTCGAGGGAGAAGACTTCAAGGCTGAGAAGATATACAGGAATATTGTTCTGACTACAAGAAAACAAAAAGCTCAAATGATGATCTGTGTCTGACGTTTGTGTTTCTTTAGTTTTGAACTGGAGAAATGAGGCTAACTGATAAAGGGGTTGTGGGGTCGAGGGGCCGGTGGATACCTGCAAAAATCCAAAACCTTTTTTTTAACAAAATGTAGTTTTGGTTATTAACCATTAAATATAAACACTTATCAGTCCTCATCTGCTATATTCCTTCAATTCCAACTTTTATTTCAAGTACAATGCATTCATTTGATTCAGGTGACTGGATTTAGGTGAGTGACATGCAGAACACTTCATTGCATAAATAAAATACATTTCATTTGTAGTATGCTCCAGGTCGGTGTCCATCAGTACTCTAAAGTATTTTCCAGTGACACCAAGCTGACTGTACAGTACAGACCAAAAGTTTGGACACACAAGGTGGATTTCTTTTTGGATTCTCGACCCCACAACCCCTTTATCAGTTAGCCTCATTTCTCCAATTCAAAACTAAAGAAACACAAAGTACAGTACAGTACAGACCAAAAGTTTATATATATATATTTACAGTACAGACCAAAAGTTTGGACACACCTGCTCATTCGAAGGGTTTTCTTTAGTTTTATGACTATGAAAATTGTAGATTCACACTGAAGGCATCAAAACTATGAATTAACACATGTGGAATTATATATGGAATTATATACATAACAAAAAATGAACTGAAAATATGTCATATTGTAGGTTCTTCAAAGTAGGCATCAAGAGAATGCCAAGAGTGTGCAAAGCAGTAATCTAAGCAAAAGGTGGCTACTTTGAACAACCTACAATATGACATATTTTCAGTTCATTTTTTGTTATGTATATAATTCCATATATAATTCCACATGTGTTAATTCATAGTTTTGATGCCTTCAGTGTGAATCTACAATTTTCATAGTCATAAAACTAAAGAAAACCCTTCGAATGAGCAGGTGTGTCCAAACTTTTGGTCTGTACTGCATATCATACACCTGTATAATCAATCAGCAGGTATTCAGTAGACAATAAATCAGTCAAGTTTTGGAAGTAGACTTACAGGTGCTCTTCCGAAATACTGTGCTGCTCATAAATCTGAAGAATCTGTCTGCATAGAAAGAAGGGCGATGAACAGATACTGTGTCCTACAAAATAAAAATAACAAATAAAAATTAGAAAAACTGAAATTTTACGCTTTATTTTAACATCATTATACATTTTCCTTTAATCTGGATCTTAATAATCCAAAGGTTCTGAAAACATCTGCATGGAAACACACTTTACTCATCTACATACTCAACTATAAACACACTACACTAAGCACACAGAGGTGGTAGAAGAAGCCATTTTAGTCATATACAGCAACACACACACACACACACACACACACACACACACACACACACACACACACACACACACACACACACACACACACACACACACACACACACACACACACACACACACACATATATATATACGGTAAAAACCAGCCGAATCAGACAAGTCTCTGTGATTGAAGTAAATGAAAGCAGTACAGATATTTTTAGGAAATGCTGTGATGTTGGGAGATATTTTGGCTAGAGGAGAACAGTGTGTTCTTGCCCTGTCAAAGATGGAACACAATCACATCAAACGTTTTCAGTACTCTTTCAAGAGGCCATACCTGGCCGAACCTTACAGTAAGTACAGAAGTGTTAATGTTAAGCCCTGTGAAATATTTTGAACAGAGCAAATGACTGAACCACAGCAGTACATTTTATCTTCAGGGCTTCAAGGTGAAAACACGATACTGGCAGATTTATTTTGTCCCTGGTAAGCACACAAGGAGACAACAAGGATTACAGCATGACAAAAATATCTAGCTAATTTTTTGTAATCTAAATGTCGTGATCTGTCACAGGGTTTAGTAAAATATAACATAAGATATACTTATTAAATATAAGTAACTGTATTTGATATAATATAATTCATTTTATAATAAAATAATACAATAAAAGAACAAAAAACATTTTAGATCTACTTGAATCAAAGTCACACAAGTTTAATCCCCAACTGCTGGAGAAAATGTTTCATTAAGGTGTAAATGAAGTAGCAGGTTCAGACGCAGGTAAATACATCACACGCCATACTGTGGAAGTGGTACAGACTCACAGCTTACAGCTATAAATAAACAACTTCTGAATGTGATAGTGTGTGTGTGTGTGTGTGTGTGTGTGTGTGTGTGTGTGTGTGTGTGTGTGTGTGAGAGAGAGATTTTGACAAAAAAAAAAGGTATTTCTATACCTCATTCTAGCACCGTGTAATTAAAAACAGATAAAGTCAGATAAAAGTTTGATCATGATTATTATATACCCCAGTGCTTGGCAGTGGTTTTTTTATTCATGCAGTGGAGTAAATCAAAACCCATTATATAAAACTATATACTTATGCTGTATATGTTTTATTTATCTGGTCACAAAAAAAGGGTTTATTTAAATTTCAATACCTACAAAAATGAACAGGATTATAAATGTAAGCTTGGACCAAATATTTAGGAATAATAACTGTAATAATCAATTTTACAGAATGAAATAAACAGCTGGCCAGAATAGTGTATGAATTGTATTATTCATGTGTTCTGATACAGATGTTGAGGTTTTCTTTGGGAGTGACGACGATGGACAGGATTAGACTAGGACGTTTTGGAGACAAGGTGGGGGGGGGGGGGGCACTCTATGATGACTGACGCTGTGCTCTGACACCAGCTTCCTATCGTCACACGGATAAACGCAGAAATAATTTCACTGTGCTGTAAAGTACATGTGACGTATAAATCACCCTTCTTTCTTTAAAAGCACCATAAATTATAAACTCAAACAAACTTAGTCACTAAACTTATACATTATTTTATACAACTTTATAACTGCTTTATTTTTGTAAAGCTGCTTTGAGACATTGTCCATTGTTAAAAAAAACGCTCTACTAATAAAACTGAATTGAATAGTAACATCCAGTTCCAGTTCCATCCAGAGTGAGATGGCGATTGTACACATTTCCTAGTGACCTCAATGAGCTCCACGGTGAATACAGGGATTTTCATTAACACCACAAACTGGGAAAAATAAAAAGAAATGTTAAAAGAAATTTAAAAAAAAACAACACCAACAGTTTCATAATTAGTACACACACACACACACACACACAATCACTGTCTCTCTAATAAGTTTTTAATAATCATTAAGTAACTAAAGCTGATCTTCTGGCACTACTTGCCGCAGCAAGAGTTCTTACTAGGTCAAGAAAATACGATCATATAACCCCAATCTTATCGTCCCTACATTGGCTTCCTATTAAGTTTCGAATAGACTACAAACTACTGCTACTCACTTATAAAGCACTAAATGGTTTGGCTCCCATGTATCTATCCAGTCTTTTAACACGCTACAATCCGTCACGCTCCCTGAGATCTCAAAACTCTGGGCTTCTAGTAGTTCCTAGAATAGCAAAGTCCACTAAAGGCGGTAGAGCATTTTCACATTTAGCTCCTAAACTTTGGAATAGTCTTCCTGACAGTGTTCGGGGTTCAGATACACTCTCCCAGTTTAAGTGCAGATTAAAAACATATCTTTTTAGCAAAGCCTACACATAACACACATCACACACATCACATCACAACCTTGTGCTCCAGAATATATGATTACATGCACATTATCAACTTGTGCTGTTAATATCATGAACAGCAGCTACGCTAATTCCTCTCCACTGCATCTCTTTCTCTCCCCATCCCGAGGCATCCTGAGGTTTGGCCAGCTCCAGTCACGTCCCACCTCGTGAAGATTATGGACCTATGGATGATCATGGAGAAGTAGATGCCGAGTGTTTAAAGGCCCTGGCATGGAGAAGCTGATGCTGGATCTATGATGATCACAAATTGTTCTGTATTGTTGAAAGATTTATGACCAAACTCTTGATGTCACCCATATGAGGATGGGTTCCCCTTTGAGTCTGGTTCCTCTCAAGGTTTCTTCCTCGTATCATCTAGGGGAGTTTTTCCTTGCCGCTGTCGCCGCAGCTTGCTCATCGGGGACAAACGCACACCATTCACCTTCACTGTTGTTTTCTGTAAAGCTGCTTTGAGACAATGTCTGTTGTGAAAAGCGCTATACAAATAAACTTGACTTGACTGACTTGACTTACTTTATCTGTGTGTGTGATTCAGAGCAGCAGAATTGAAGCTATTATGAGGCGAATATAAAATATTGAAAGTGTTATTTTGATCCATTCAGTCAGTTTTACTCTGCAAACATCAATAACAGCTTGAACTCCTCAATGTTGGGAAGTGACCATGGAATAAGGTAATGATCCACGGTGAGGTGTGAGGCCTTACACCATTATAATGTTCTCCACTTCACCTCAGGACCTTCACCATCTCCACTAACATCCCTCACATCTACACCTGGATTATCACTTCTTTACACTCTAATTGCACACAATTTTAATAAGTTATTATTTTTTAGCAACAGATTATTCAAGGCAGCTGTACGAGTAATTATTTACATACAGTGGTGTGAAAAAGTGTTTTCCTTTCTGATTTCTTTTTTTTTTTTTTTTTTTGCATGTTTATCACACTTTAATGTTTTAGATCATCAAACTAATTTATTATAAAAAATAAGAACGAGGAAAACAAAAGAGAGAAGGTTGGATGGTTTTGAGATGGTAAAGCAGGAAGTGAGAGCAGCGATTAAGAGGATGAAGAGTGGAAAGTCGGTTGGACCAGATGACATGGAGATGTTTAGGAGAGATGCAGTGGAGTTTTTAACCAGGTTGTTTAACAGGATTTTGGAAGGTGCGAAGATGCCTGAGGAATGGAGAAGGAGTGTGCTGGTACTGATCTTTAAGAATAAGAGAGATGTGCAGACCTGCAGTAACTACAGGGGAATAAAGTTGATCAGTCACACCATGAAGTTATGGGAAAGAGTAGTGGAAGCCAGGCTGAGAGAAGAGGTGACCATCTGTGAGCAGCAGTATGGTTTCATGCCGAGGAAGAGCACCACAGACGCTTTATTTGCTTTGAGAATGTTGATGGAGAAGTATAGAGAAGGTCAGAAGGAGTGTGTATTTGTGGATTTAGAGAAAGCGTATGACAGGGTGGAGAGAGGAGTTGTGGTATTGTATGAGGAAGTCTGGTGTGTCAGAGAAGTATGTAAGGGTGGTGCAGGACATGTATGAGGACAGTGTGACAGCAGTAAAGTGTGCAGTAGGAACGACAGACTGGTTCAAGGTGGAGGTTGGACTGCATCAAGGATCGGCTCTGAGCCCTTTCCTGTTTGCAGTTGTGATGGACAGTTTGATGGACGAGGTCAGACAGAAGTCTCCGTGGACTATGATGTTTGTGGATGATATTGTTATTTGTGGTGAGAGTAGGGAGCAGGTGGAGAAGAGCCTGGAGAGGTGGAGGTACACACTGGAGAGAAGGGGAATGAAAATCAGTAGGAATGAGACAGAGTACATGTGTGTGAATGAGAGGGAGGGCAGTGGAGGGGTGCGGTTGCATGAAGAAGAGGTGGAGAAGGTGGAGGAGTTCAGGTACTTAGGGTCAACAGTGTAAAGTAATGGAGAGTGTGTTAGAGAAGTAAATAAAAGAATGCAGGCAGGGTGGAGTGGGTGGAGAAGAGTGATAGCAGGAGTGATTTGTGATAGAAGAGTATCTGTGAGAGTGAAAGGCAAAGTTTATAGGACTGTGGTGAGACCTGAGATGTTGTATGGTTTAGAGACAGTGGCATTGAGTAAAAGACAGGAGGTGGAGCTGGAGGTAGCAGAGCTGAAGATGTTGAGATGTTCGTTGGGAGTGATGACAATGGACAGGATTAGAAATGAGTTTATTAGAGGACGTTTTGAAGACAAGGTGAGGGAGGTGAGATTGAGATGGTTTGGACATGTGCAGAGAAGGGACATATTAGTAGGTATATTAGTAGGAGAATGCTGAGGATGGAGCCACCAGGAATAAGGAAAAGAAGAAGACCAAGGAGGAGGTTTATGGATATGGTGAGAAGACATGCAGGTAGTTGGTTTGAAAGAGGCAGATGTTGAGGACAGGGGGGTATAGAGATGGATGATCTGCTGTGGCGCCCCTAATGGGAGAAGCCGAAAGAGGAAGAAGAAGAAGTGTTCTGATACAGTTTGTGACATTTATTTTACAGTTTAATGGGTTTATGGCCGCTGGATGTCTAATTTTCTCGATCTGTGACTGGATTAAAGTGTTTGAAGCTTCATAAATACATGCAGGAAGGAAAGTGACCTTAAAGACCAAGGGTGAAAGACCACAGAGGAGGAGTGTGCTGCTCATTCATTAAACCTTTATACAGAGCAGAAAATCGATCACATAACCCAGATCTCAACTGAGTGAAATGTGTACGTAGTGTAGAAGAAACTTTAATACTCACCCCGTCATGAACGAGAGCTTTCCATGTGTGTTCTAACTTCTTTATTAACCTGGAACAAAAATTACCAGTAGTGAGCTTCAGACTGGCGCTGAGTGAAGTTTGGATTTATTTACAGCTCGCAGTAAAACCAGAACATTGAACATTAAAACCACAACATTCTTACACGGTGGACTGTTTTACCTGTAAGACTGCAGGATGTCAATAATGCCAATGTACAGCAACAGATGCTCTCCTTTACCGTTCACTGCCGGGATTCCTCCCATCCTGAGGTGGAGAAAAATATATCATGACTTTTATAGACTTTTCTGCAGACAGCTGATGCTGAATGGATGAAATGCGCAGAGATTCTTTCTTCCAATCAAATCTCATTTGAATTGAATCATCAGATCGATACCCAGATGTGTTTAGTTCAGCACTGGTGTTTAGCTCAGCACTGGGGTCAAATTTGGCAGCATTTTCTGCCCATTAGCCAGTGCAAAATAATATAAAAAACTTTTATATTAATATATATAACCCTCTTCACTAATTACCAGTCTAAAGCAGAAACTGGAGTGTGTGTATATATAGGGGTATATCCCAGATGCTCTTGAGAATGCTCCATGATGGCACCACAGATGGCAGCCTTGTTGTGGAGGGCTCCAGTTGCTGCACTGTTTTTGTTAGTTTGTCCTGTCTTTTGTCTTTCATGTCACAGTCACTTTAATCAAAACTGCTGAACATTTGGCAGAACAAACCACACAATCTTTTACCAGTTTGGTTTATTAGGACGTTTTGCTGGACATTGTAGTTGGTGGAGCAGCGGCGCTCTTTAAAGGCTTTAAGCGTAAAAAGCAAGACGGCACGTTGGTCAGGCTCCGACAGTGCAGCTTTAGAACTGCGCTACCTAGTGTCCATCTGACGAATCAACAAAGTGGATGAACGTCTCCTGCTCTCCCAAACAAATAAGAACTTTTTAACTCTGCTTCTGTGTTTCACTGAAACTGTCTGTATGAAAACAAATGCGCGTTACATCTGCCCGGCTTCCAGCTGTTCAGAGCAGACCGCGATACAGAATCGGCAGGAAATAGGCGGAGGGACACATGCTCCTACATCAATGAAAGGTGGTGTACAGATGTAACAGCTATGAAGAAGTTGTGCTGTCCTGATCTAGAAGTGCTCTTCATCAACGGTAAGCGTTTCTACTCACCTGTTTCATTCACAGTTTATTTTCCTCCACAAGCGTGTGTGAACGCAGCGCTGCAACAGCTGGCACACAGGAACTTCCAAAATTGAAACAGCATATTACATGTTCTACCAGAGACAAAAACATTCTGGACCACTGATACACCACAATAAAGTGTTCATATCACTCCATCTGCAGAGCTGCTTTAGGACTCAGACCACTGCATGATTCATCTTCTCCCTACATACAGGCAAAAACTTCCATCTGCTAAGCCTGTAATATAGACTGTAAAAACATGGACCAGTATAAGAGCAGACATCACAAGCCTGTTTTTACTGCACTGAGTAGTGTTTTTGTAGCTGCTGCCTCAGATCTGGATGCAGCTCACAGACTCTGAACATCTAATAGCAGTTATTGTGAGGATTTATGCATTTCTACCAGGACATTTAACATACAACAACGAGAAGCCATGATTCACAGCAAGACTCAGACAACTTCATCAGGCCAAAGGGGAGCCCTACAGGAACAGGATCTTGTATAATCAGGCCAGGAACTAATATATACACACACACACACACACACACACACACACACACACACACACACACACACACACACACACACACACACACACACACACACACACACACACACAAACACTGACAAAAAAGATTAGAGTAGAAACTCTAAATAAATGAAGATCAGATTTCAGCCAGTGACCCTGCTTTAGTGTGGAAAGTCCTGAGGGACTCCACAAGCTACAAGACACCATACTCCAGCTCTGTAGGGAATCAACAACTGGCTGATGACCTAAATGAGTTTTACTGCAGAGTTTTTTTGCTGATTTCAAACCCGAACCCACACTGGCCGAGCGAGATCCTGAGGAAAAACAAAGGATGCGACCTATACTGGCATCTTTGAGGGAAACAAGCCAGCATCAGGAACTGGCTGAGGGCACGAGCACACCACGCTCCCTTACCTAGTATTCTGTTAGCCAACGTCCAGTCTCTGGAAAACAAGCTTGACGACCTCAGGGCAAGGATCAAGTTCCAGAGGGACATTCTGGACTGCAACCTTCTCTGCTTCACCGAGACATGGCTGAACCCAGCGGTACCGGACCACGCAATCCAGCCGGCCGAGTTTTTCTCGGTTCACCTTATGGACAGAACACTGGAGTCGGGAAAGTCAAGGGGAGGTGGACTGTGTCTGATGGTGAGCAACCACTGGTGGGACAGCGCAAGCATTGTTCCCAATTCACGCTACTGCACACCAAATTTGGAACTACTGACCATCTATCTACCTCGGGAATTCAGCTCGGTCAAAGTCAGTGCCGTTTATATCCCACCTCCAGCGGACACGGACACTGCAATATGGGATTTACATGAGACACTAACACTACACCAAACACAGCATCAGGACGCTGGAAGACTTTAAAAGTGCCAACCTCAAGCGCGCACTACCAAAACTTTCAGCAGCCCATCACCTGCCCCACTAGGGGCGGAAGGACACTGGACCACTGCTACACACCATTCAATAACAGCTACAAGGCACAATCACGTCCACCGTTCGGGAAATCGGACCATGCCTCCATCTTCCTCAAGCCTGTATACAAACAAAAGCTGAAACAGGAAGCTCCGGTTCAGAGGAATGTCGTGCGCTGGACGACCAATCGGTGGCTGCTCTGCAGGACGCTTAGAAAGACGCAGACCTGGACATGTTCGGGGGCAGCTCTAATGACGTCAACATGTTTTACGGAAGTGGTTGTGGGATTCATAGGGAAATTAGTGGAAGATACGGTACAGAAAACGCCCATCAGAACGTTTACCAACCATAAGCCGTGGGTGGATAAAACCATCCCCAATGCTCTGAGATCTCCGTTCTGTCCCGAAGAAACCCCAGCCCACCTGCCTCAACGACTACCACCCTGTAGCCCTGACCTCAGTAGTCATGAAGTGCTTTAAAAGACTTGTCAGAGACTGGATCCTCTACAGTTTGCGTATTGCCCAAACTGCTCTACTGAGGACGCCATTGCTCATCTCCACAAACGGTGAGCCATCTGGACTACAGAAAAGGGAATTATGCTGTTTGTGGACTACAGTTCAGCGTTTAACACCATAATTCCCTCCACACTAACCTTTAAGTTGGAGGTCCTAGGATCTCCAACTTCCTGACCGACGGACAGACCACAAACTGTATGGGTGGGCAAACACACCTCATCCACCCTCACTCTCAGCACTGGAGCTCCCCAGGGTTGTGTTCTGAGCCCTCTGCTGTACTCACTGTACATATATGACTGTGTGGCCACTACCAACTCCACCACCATCATCGTGTTTGCTGATGACACTGATGTGGTGGGCCTGATCTCCAACAACGACGAGGCGGCCTACCTACAGAAGATTAAAAACCTGGAGAGATGGTTCCAGGAGAACAATCTTCTACTTACCATCAGGAAAACTAAGTAGTTGATAGTGAACTTCAGCATGAAACAGGAACGGTCATACCAACTGCTAAACATTAAAGTGGAGAGAGTGGACAGTTTCCAGTACCTAGGTGTTCACACCACACAGGACCTGTCTTGGTCCTTCACATTAACAGCCTCTGTACCATCTGAGATACTTAAGAGACTAAGGTGCTAAGGACCGTTTACATTTGCACCATTGAGAGCATCCTGACGGGTAGCATTGCTTTCTGGTTCGGGAACAGCACCATGCAGGACAGGCAAGCCCTCCAGAGGGTGGTGCGCACTGAGCTCCCTAACCTGCAGGACATCCACTTGGGGCTGGACCAGGGCCAGGAAGATTGTGAAGGACCTCAGCCCTCCAAACAATGGACTATTTTCTTTGTTGCGTTCAGGAAAGTGCTTCTGCTCCATTAAATGCAAACACAGAGAGAATGAGTAGGAGCTTCTTCCCGTAGGCCATTCAGAGTTTAAACCAGGAAACACCCAGGATCTAGTACTGGACCTCCCTCTCCATCGTCACTCATTTCTGCACAATTTTTTTTTTTGCACTATTATGACACCTAAACTCTGGATTGCACAGCACAGTGCACTTTATTCCACACCACACTGCATATGGACACTTTAAGAATAATCACTAAATCACTTTAATTTGTGTTTTCAATATCTGCCATACTCATTCATGCATATACATACACCATATATCTTCTATAGTTTAGGTTCCCTGGTGGTCTAGTGGTTAGGATGCGGCGCTCTCAACGCTGCGGCCCGGGTCAGGGAACCAACCCCAGCCACTCTCAGTGCTGGTCCCAAGCCCGGATAAATGCGGAGGGTTGTGTTAGGAAGGGCATCCAGTGTAAAAACATGTGCCAAATCAAACATGCGGATGATCCGCTGTGGCGACCCCTAACAGGAGAAGCCGAAAGAAAGTTTATATATCTTCTATAGTTTATACTTTTTATTTATCTGCTTAATTTTTTTATCCTTAAATTTAACTCCTTTTTTAAGGCTAAGATTTTGGACAATCATACAAAGCATTTCACTGCATGTCGTACTCTGTATGTATGTGTATGTGACAAATAAAATTTTTGGATTTTATTAGATATTTAATTTGATACTGTAGATTTCAAACTCCTGGTCTCACACCTCACACCCGTCCTGACCATCTCACCACTCGACCATCAACACCTCCAGCAGCCCCCGTCTCTTGTGTACTTCAGATTAGTAAAGATGATGTGTGTCTTGTTTTCAGGAAACAAAAAAGAAGGAAAGAACCGGGCCAGACGTGTTTCACCAGCCTGTCTAAGAACCTGTGCAGACCAGCTGGCGTGCATCTTTCCACGGATCTTCCACAGATCAATGAAAATGTGTGAAGTGCCTACCTGCTTTAACCGTTCCACCATCATCGTCAGCCCATCCCTTAAGACTACAGACCAATTGCTCTAGCATCTGTGGTCATGGTCATTTGAGAGACTGTTGTTGATTTATCTGAAGGACATCACTGGACCGTTGCTGGACACCCTGCATGTCTGTGGATGAGGCGGTGAACATGGGACTGCACTTCTTCCTGCAACATCTGGACAAATCTGCGGTCTTATGTGAGGATCCTGTTTGTGGACTTCAGTTCAGCCTTCAATACAACATCCCAACATTCCTCCAGACCAAACTAACCCAGATCTCTGTTCTGAGCTGCACCTGTCAGTAGATCACCAGCTTTCTGACAGATAGGCAACAGTTAGTAAGACTGGGTAAATTCATGTCAAACAGCTATACTATCAGCACTGGTGTGTTCTTTCCCCACTGCTCTTCTTCCTGTACACCAACCACTGCACCTCTACAGACCCTCTCTAAAGCTCATGAAGTTTACAGACAACAGTCATTGGCCTCATTACCAACATTGATGAATCTGCATATAGAAGCGAGGTCCAGCAGCTGCCTGTCTGGTGCAGTCATAACAACCTAGAGCTTAATACGCTCAAATCAGTGGAGATGATTGTGGATTTCAGGAGAAACCCCCTGCACTCCCCCCCACTCACCATCATGAACAGCACAGTGGCAACAGTGGAGTCATTCAGGTTCCTGGGCACCACCATCTCCCAGGGCCTAAAGTGGAACAATCACATCGACTTCATTGTTAAAAAGGACCAACAGAGACTGTACTTCCTTCACCAGCTTATGAAGTTCAACCTGCCACAGCAGCTGCTCAAACAGTTCTACTCAGCCATCATGGAGTCTGTCCTGTGCTCTTCAATAACCGTCTGGTTTGGGCTCAGCTACATAATCAGGCATCAGAAGATAACAGAAGAAGGTTTGAACGGCTGAAAGGATTATTGATGCTCCTTTGCCCGTACTTCAGGAACTGTACACATCCAGAGTGAGCAAAGGGTTAGGGTTAGTTCACCCTGGATCCCTCACATCCAAACCATATGCTTTCTGAACTTTTGCTGTCTGGTCGACGCTACAGAGCACCGAACACCAGGACAGTAGGTACAGGAAAAGTTTCTTCAGTCCAGACAATCGACCTCATGAACACTTAAACGCTCTGCCCATTGTGCAATAAAATAAAACATATGTACAATACCACTTTTAATAATCTAAATCTGTACTTTTCTGTGCAATAATGTTTATTTTCTTAAAAAAAAAAATTGCAATAACCATTATACTTTTATTGTTTTTTATTTATTTAGGATTAGGGTTAGTTAATATTGGTTAGGGTTGTTGTTCAGTCTAACTCACTTTCCTAACCCTCACCCACATTGTAACCCTAACCCACGTTACCTAACCCACATCACCTAACCCACGTTACCTAAACCTAACCCACATTGTAACCCTAACCAACATTGTAACCCTAAACCATGTTACCTAACCCTAACGCACATTGTAACACTAACCCACGTTTCCAAACCCTAACCCACATGGTAACCCTAACCGATGTTACCTAATCCTAACCCACGTTACTTTACCGATGTAACCTAACCCTAACCCACATTGTAACCCTAACCCATGTTACCTAACCCTAACCCACATTGTAACACTAACCCACGTTTCCAAACCCTAACCCACATGGTAACCCTAACCGATGTTACCTAATCCTAACCCACGTTACTTTACCGATGTAACCTAACACTAACCCACATTGTAACCCTAACCCATGTTACCTAACCCTAAAATTAACTTTAACCCACGTTACATAACCCTAACCCATGTTACCTAACCCTAACCTTATCTCTAACCCACGTTACCTAACCCTAACCCACATTGTAACCCTAACCCAAGTTACCTAACCCTAACCCACGTTACCTAAGCCTAACCGACATTGTAACCCTAACCCATGTTAACTAACCCTTACCTACATTGTAACTCTAACCCACGTTACCTAACCTTAACCCACGTTACCTAACCCACATTACCTAACCCACGTTACCTAACCCACGTTACCTAAACCTAACCCACATTGTAACCCTAACCAACATTGTAACCCTAAACCATGTTACCTAACCCTAACGCACATTGTAACATTAACCCACGTTTCTGAACCCTAACCCACATGGTAACCCTAACCGATGTTACCTAATCCTAACCCACGTTACTTTACCGATGTAACCTAACCCTAACCCACATTGTAACCCTAACCCATGTTACCTAACCCTAACCCACATTGTAACACTAACCCACGTTTCCAAACCCTAACCCACATGGTAACCCTAACCGATGTTACCTAATCCTAACCCACGTTACTTTACCGATGTAACCTAACCCTAACCCACATTGTAACCCTAACCCATGTTACCTAACCCTAACCCACATTGTAACACTAACCCACATTTCCAAACCCTAACCCACATTTCCTAACACTAACCTACATTACCTAACACTAACCCACATTGTAACTCTAACCCACGTTACCTAACCTTAACCCACGTTACCTAACCCACATTACCTATCCCTAACCCACATTACCTAACCCACGTTACCTAACCCACGTTACCTAAACCTAACCCACATTGTAACCCTAACCAACATTGTAACCCTAAACCATGTTACCTAACCCTAACGCACATTGTAACACTAACCCACGTTTCTGAACCCTAACCCACATGGTAACCCTAACCGATGTTACCTAATCCTAACCCACGTTACTTTACCGATGTAACCTAACCCTAACCCACATTGTAACCCTAACCCATGTTACCTAACCCTAACCCACATTGTAACACTAACCCACGTTTCCAAACCCTAACCCACATGGTAACCCTAACCGATGTTACCTAACCCTAACCCACATTGTAACCCTAACCCATGTTACCTAACCCTAACCCACATTGTAACACTAACCCACGTTTCCAAACCCTAACCCACATTTCCTAACACTAACCTACATTACCTAACACTAACCCACATTGTAACCCTAACCCAAGTTACCTAACCCTGAGCCACATTACCTAACCCTAACCCAACATTGTAACCCTAACCCTAACTCACGTAACCTAACCCTAACCTTAACTCTAACCCACGTTACCTAACCCTCATTTTAACCCTAACCCACGTTACCTAACCCTAACCCACGTTACCTAACCCTAATCCACGTTACCTAACCCTAACCTACGTTACCTAACACAAACCTACATTGTAACCCTAATCCTAACCCACGTTACCTAACACTAACCCACATTGTAACCCTAACCCACATTACCTAACCCAACATTGTAACCCTAACCCACGTTACCTAACCCACATAACATAACCCTAACACATGTAACCTAACCCTAACCAGTTACCCAACACTATCCCTAACCCATGTTACCTAACCCTAACCCACGTTTCCTAACCTCAACCCACATTGTAACCCTAACCCATGTAAACTAACCCTAACTCTAACCCACATTGTAACCGTAACCCACGTTACCTAACCTTAACTCTAACCAACGTTACCCAACTCTAACCCGTTACCTAATCCTAACCCACGTTACCATACCGATGTAACCTAACCCTAACCCACATTGTAACCCTAACCCACGTTACCTAACCCTAAACTTAACTCTAACCCACGTTACCTAACCCTAACCCACATTGTAACCCTAACCCACATTGTAACCCTAACCCACATTGTAACCCTAACCCACGTTCCCTAACACTAAACCCTACCTAAACCTAACCCACATTGTAACCTTAACCAATGTTACCTAACCCTAACCCATATTACCTAACCCACGTTACCTAACCCTAACCCACATTTTAACCCTAACCCACGTTACCTAACTCTAACCCACATTGTAACTCTAACCTACGTTCCCTAACCCTAACCCACGTTACCTAACACTAACCCACATTGTAACCCTAACCCAAGTTACCTAACCCCAAGCCACATTACCTAACCCTAACCCAACATTGTAACCCTAACTCACGTAACCTAACCCTAACCTTAACTCTAACCCACGTTACCTAACCCTAACCCATGTTACCTAACACTAACCCACATAGTAACCCTAACCCACATTACCTAACCCAAAATTGTAACCCTACCCCTAACTCACGTTACCTAACCCACGTAACATAACCCTAACACACGTAACCCAACCCTAACCAGTTACCTAACACTATCCCTAACCCATTTTTCCTAACCCCAACCCACATTGTAACCCTAACCCATGTAACCTAACCCCAACTCTAACCCACATTGTAACTCTAACCCACATTGTAACCCTAACCCACATTGTAACCCTAACCCACGTTACCTAACCTTAACCTTAACTCTAACCAATGTTACCCAACTCTAACCCGTTACCTAACCCTAACCGACGTTACCTAACCTTAACCTTAACTCTAAACCATGTTACCTAACCATAACCCACATTGTAACCCTGACTTTAGGTTACTTACGTAACCTCGGTTCTCTGATAACAGGGGTGAGGTATCTCACTATGGGGAATCGCCTCGGGCGTGACCAATCCTGGAAGCATCAATCACACCACGTCCAATCTGACCAATCACGACAGTGATGCGGGAGTCCCGCCTCCCTATATACACCGCTGCTGGCGGTCCCTGCCTCATTCTCACATATCTCTTCTCCGTGCACTGCAAGGAGGGAAGTGTGGTGAGATACCGCACTCCTGTTATCAGAGAACCGGGGTTACGTAAGTAACCTAAAGTTCTCTTTCAAACATTCGTTCGGTATCTCACTTTGGGATATAGACAACTCCCGTATTGCAGATATGCTGTCCGAAGCAGGTGTCAACCAACTCAGTGATGTGATAAAAAGAGATAATCCCTCCCATGGAAGAGAGTGGAAACTTGAGAGGAATGACAAACATCCGATCCACGATGTTTCCATCATCCATTGTCATTCCCTTTCATATACACGTATACCCAAAATATACATATACACGTATACACACAAATGCATCTATAATATATAAATACATATATATATATATATATATATATATATATAATACACCCTCATGATGAATGAGCCAGCGAAGGCTCCGTGACATCCAGCCTATAAAAACGAACAAAAGTGTGCGGCGAAGCCCAGCATGCTGCCGCACAAATGTCCTGAATCGAAACACCCTTAAAAAGCGCCCATGAAGTGGCCAAGCCTCGGGTACTATGAGCCCTCAGTCCTTCCGGAGGGTTAAGACCCACCCTATTATAACTCATTATAACTCGCTCACCTTAGGGATAAATGCCGGATTAGTCTTGAGAGTCACTCGCGAGAAATCCAAAGCAAACCGCATACAGGAGTTATGAACTGACAAAGCATGAAGTTTACTAACCCGATTCGCGGTAGAAAGAGCCAACAACAAAGCAACCTTCAGTGACAGGAGCTTTAAGCCAATACTCTCTATCGGCTCAAAAGGAGGCTGAGAGAGCGCGCTCAGGACCACGGACAGATCCCATGGCAGACCCAGCGGCTTTGAGAACATGCTCAGGTGCCGCCCCCCCTTCATAAACCTGCACACGAGCGGGTGGTGACCGATAGTATTACCGTCAATCCCTACGTGGCATGCAGTAACAGCGGCAAGATAAACCTTAACGGTTGAAAAAACGCCCTGCCCTTATCCAAAAGTTCTTGCAAAAAGCACAACACATCTGCCACAGAGCAGTGAAAAGGGATAATATGTCTCTGAGCACACCATAGTTCAAACACACTCCATTTACTATCATATGCAGAGTGCGTCAAAGCTGCTCTCGCATTCTGAATCGTCTCAATCACCCTCGGAGGCAAACCAGCGACGCTGAGATTCATCCTCTCACGGGCCAGGCCCAGAGAGCGCGTGAAGTGAAGGAAGGACAGGAGAAACCTCGTCCATCAACTCTCCCCAGCTGCACTGTGCTTGTGAAGCAGCCTCGTCCAGCCTCGAGACATGGGTCCCCTTTATTCGCGGCCGCGACTCGCATGCGGCGCTCCCGAACCCTTGACGGGAAAAGAGCGCAGTGCGGGCAGCATGGTTAGCGAGCACGGTTTGAGCGTGCCGAACTCCTAAGCACACGATGCACAGGGGATGAGAGTCTTTTGCCGAGATCGTAGACCCGCATGCACACGGTCGGGATTGAACTTTCCCCGCCATCCACCCTGATGAACTCGCAGTCACCATAACAGAGGTGCAATCACCGGAAAAAAAGGAAACAATGAGATCAACATGACGAGCTTCTCGAAAGGGGTTTGAACGATATTTCACTACTCGCTTTACACGATGTGAAAAGAAAAGAAAGAAAATAAGGAAAGAACAGCAGAAGGGAATATCCGCTTTGACAGTGGATATTCTCCTCAAGAAGCAGCCGCGCTCGGAGACGTACCTTAACGGCCTGTCTGTGAACAGTTAAGCGACCGCCCCCAGAGGATCTGCTGAGGATAGCTTCCTAAAAGGATCTTCACGGGGAAGAGAACGAGTGTGAGGCAGGGACCGCCAGCAGCGGTGTATATAGGGAGGCGGGACTCCCGCATCACTGTCGTGATTGGTCTGTCAGCCGACAAAAGTGGTGTGATTGATGCTTCCAGGATTGGTCACGCCCGAGGCGATTCCCCATAGTGAGATACCGAACGAATGTTTAAAAGAGAACCCACGTTACCTAACCCACATTACCTAACCCTAACCCACGTTATCTAACCCACATTGTAAGCCTAACCCACGTTACCTAACCCACATTGTAACCCTAACCCACGTTACCTAACCCGAACCCTCATTGTAACCCTAACCCACGTTACCTAAGCCTAACCCACATTGTAACCCCAACCCACGTTTACCTAACCCACATTACCTAACCCACGTTACCTAACACCCATTACCTAGCCCGAACCCTCATTGTAACCCTAACCCATGTTACCTAACCCAAAACCTCATTCTAAGCCTAACCCACTTTGTAACCCTAACCCACGTTACCTAACCCTTACCCACGTTACCCAACCCTAACCCACATTGTAACCCTAACCCAAGTTACATAACCCTAACCTACATTACCTAACCCTAACCCACATTGTAACCCCAACCCAAGTTACCTAACCCACCTTACCTCACCCTAACCCACATTACCTATCCCTAACCGACATTGAAACCCTAACCCAAGTTACCTAACCCTAACCCACATTGTATCCCTAACCCACTTTACCTAACCCTGAACTTAACTCTAACCCACGTTATCTAACCCTAACCCACGTTATCTAACCCTAACCCACGTTACCTAACCCTAACCCCCCCCCCCAACCATACACACACACACACACACACACACACACACACACACACACACACACTTGTTGATAGTTGTCACCCATACACTGTTATACTTGATGTAACAGTTATGGAAGTGGTTTATTTACCAAGTGAGAAAACAAGAAACCTAATGTCATTTGGTGGAAAAAGACACTTTGTCACGATTTGGAATGATTACGAACAGCAGCGTAATCCAGTGTTAAACACCAATGTAAAATGCATAAAGGTCAGAATGTCTGGTGTTTGGATAAATTCAAGCTCACGTGTCATCTGTGTCAATTTCCTCTCCACAGGCTGAGGCTCCCAGGATTGACTCCATGGCAGTGGAATAGAGGGCTTTCTGGGCTGGTGGTCTTTTTCCATCACTGCTGCATTGAGAGCCCTCGATTTTCTGCTCCGTCTCACCTTGGTCCAGGTTATGCAGCCCCAGCAACAAGCTGTAATCCATGATCTTAAAACTCTCCAGAACCTACAGGCCAAACAGAGGAACTTTCAGAAACACTAACTTGAGACTGGATTATAGTGGCATTATAAGCTTCTGACGGTAGGGAAGAGGCTAAATAATGTCTTCAAGAAGTATAAGTAAATAGAGGGCAGGCACATATGCACACATACATACTAATAATAATGTTTAAAAAAGCAATATAGCTGAGCATGTTCTGCTTCAGTTTTCATAAAACACGCTGGTGTAAAGAGGTTTGGTGTAATGAAAGTTTTGACTTCACATGTACACAATTATTAATCCTCCTATTGATGGTTATTCAGTTTTTAATTGCAGTGATTCAGGGACACTGAATTTTCACAATGATTTCTCACCCAGTGACAAAAGAAAGGACTGTGTAACACAACATCAATAAGTGATGTCAGTGTAAAGCGACACGTCACTGTGTGAGGCAGTCTCTTTTAACAAACCTTCAGTTCTCTGTCCTCAGAGGGAGGAGCTGAGACATGAGGGATGCAAGGAAAGGAAAATGTAGAAAGGGGAAGCGCTCAGTAGGCACAGTTTGTCCCTGTATATATTCCTCACGCATTTATTTCCCCTTTTTGGGTAGTTTTTCCACTATCTTTGTGAAACATCTGTGCATGTTTTGTTTTTATCATTAAAGAGTGTATAAAGCCCCTATAAAATACAGTACATATTTAGTTTTGAGCTTTACATTTCCAACTTCCAAAGGTTTTGACCACATGGATTTTTGAAGGTGATGTTGATTCTTTATAACTCCAGGTTCCCCAAACACAAATAAACAGAGAACACAGCCAGCCCTCACCAAGCAGTCTCTCTGAAGTGTCTTGACCAGGGCATTGTAAGTGTCTACATCCAGCATCAGACCCTCAGGAATGTCCTGCATAAAGTCGAGGTCTTTAAACGTCGGCTTTGCCTTCTCTCGCTCTTTTTTGGAGGCCCGGCGCTTGTACGTCGAGCCCTTGAGGTCATATTTCAGGTGCATGCGTACCACCCTGGGCAGGATGTTGTTCATCACCACTATCCGGATGTTCTTCCCTCCAGACTGCACGCAGTACAAGCCGAAAAACTTAGGCAGTAAAGTGCGAGGGTTCTGGTTAAGGTTCTGTAAGAAGGAGAGAAAGAATTAGAATACAAAAATACATTATATATTTGAATCTGCCAAATTACATTTATACATAAAATACTTTTTTCTGATTTGTTCATAACTTTTAATGAAACACTTCTATTGCAATGACACTTGAGCCTGTTTACCATAATGCTCATCAATAAACCATATCACATCCTAATAAAACACGTCCTCCTGATTATGAACAGCCAGCTAAATCATTACTCATGTTCCTATGTAGAGTATCTTGTGACCCTCATGGGTGAAAATCAACACCCTTCTTGTTTTAAGTGAGGAATGATTTGAGATTTCAATGTTTTTTGTGAAGCCCTGAATTATTGTTGAATCGAAAAAGAAAAAACCCTGCTGCCGTTTGCTTTACTTCTAGACCAAAAAATACATCACATTTGCTCTGTATATCAGTGATAAAACGTTTTAGATCACCGCAGTCCTAATCCTTGGCTATGTTCAAGAAAGTGTGTTATGGGCTGAACAGAATGTGTGGTGAGTACTTGTTGCCAGAATCGTGACTATTTTATAATGAAGAATCGTGTGGTCTATAAAGGGGACTGGCATTTTTTACTTCATCATCAGCTAGCAGCCTGCATCCTCCAGAAAGCTGAGCTGAGCCATAGCCATCAATTCATCCTGTTCCATATCCACCATCGTGAGCAGTGCTCCTGGCTACGTGTACACATTTCTATTTTAATCTGCTAATTGTATTATTCGACTAATGGGTACATGTACTGCCTTGAGGAATGAGAATGAAAATAACAGCAATGTGCTGGAATGAAAATCAACACAAAACAATGAAAGCTTTACTGTGAACACTGTATAATATTCTGTACTGAAATCATTACTAAACAAATATTTACAGTTTAAAATGAAAGCGTCTGAGGACATTCTAAAGCAATGACTGAGATTCTCTAGAACTGTGGCTGCACTTTAGGAACCTTCACCTCCAGAAACAGTATAATATCACACACATACCCTGAGGGAAAAAGTCTAAATTCCTGAATGTTCAGGAAGCTCACCATGTAATATCCAGGCAAAAGCTTCTGCAGAAACTCTGCCTCTTTGTGCATGACTGTTTTGATGATGAACTCATCATCCTTGGTCACGTAGAACACAGAACCACTGGCTCCTGGGTTTGATAACTCGATCAGAGGCTCGTTACACAGCGAGTACTGCAAAGGACAAACACAACCAAAATACAAACAAGGGAGGATAAATATAAAATATAGAAGAATATAGATAAATATAGAAGGGAGGAGAAAGAAGCGTCAGAATCAACTTTCAGATTTAAAAAAAATAAAATAAAAAAAGAGAGAAAATTATTCAGAAGTTCTCAGTGAGGCGTCTGGCACATGATCCGCCGACTGTGGGAGAAACAAGTCACCCAAAGCAAACTAGCAAAATGCTCTCTCTCTCTCTCTCTCTCTCTCTCACACAAACACACACACACACACACACACACACACACACACACACACACACACACACACACACACACACACACATATACACATACACACAAAACACCCAGAAACATTTCACACACACAAACACACATCATGCACACAGGCATGTCACACACACCCATACAGTTCACATTTACTTAAACACACAAAGTTTTGGGTCTCATTAATAAGGCCCCTAACCCTCTGTGCTCCAGGGGGGCGCTCTATGATGACTAATGCTGTGCTCTGACACCAGCTTCCTATCGTCACATGGATAAATACAGAAATAATTTCACTGTGCTGTAAAGTACATGTGACGTATAAATCACCCTTCTTTCTGCAAAAGCACCATAAACTATAAACTCAAACAAACTTATAGTCACTAAACTTATACATTATTTTATACAACTTTATAACTGCTTTATTTTTGTAAAGCTGCTTTGAGACATTGTCCATTGTTAAAAAAAACGCTCTACTAATAAAACTGAATTGAATAGTAACATCCAGTTCCAGTTCCATCCAGAGTGAGATGGCGATTGTACACATTTCCTAGTGACCTCAATGAGCTCCACGGTGAATACAGGGATTTTCATTAACACCACAAACTGGGAAAAATAAAAAGTTTAAACAAGAAATTTTACAAAAAACAGCACCAGGAGGTAACACCAACAGTTTCATAATTAGTACACACACACACACACATTCACAATCACTGTCTCTCTAATAAGTTTTTAATAATCATTAAGTAACTAAAGCTGATCTTCTGGCACTACTTTATCTGTGTGTGTGATTCAGAGCAGCAGAATTGAAGCTATTATGAGGCGAATATAAAATATTGAAAGTGTTATTTTGATCCATTCAGTCAGTTTTACTCTGCAAACATCAATAACAGCTTGAACTCCTCAATGTTGGGAAGTGACCATGGAATAAGGTAATGATCCACGGTGAGGTGTGAGGCCTTATTATTCAAGGCAGCTGTACGAGTAATTATTTACATACAGTGGTGTGAAAAAGTGTTTTCCTTTCTGATTTCTTTTTTTTTTTTTTTGCATGTTTATCACACTTTAATGTTTTAGATCATCAAACTAATTTATTATAAAAAATAAGAACGAGGAAAACAAAAGAGAGAAGGTTGGATGGTTTTGAGATGGTAAAGCAGGAAGTGAGAGCAGCGATTAAGAGGATGAAGAGTGGAAAGTCGGTTGGACCAGATGACATGGAGAAGCATGGAGATGTTTAGGAGAGATGCAGTGGAGTTTTTAACCAGGTTGTTTAACAGGATTTTGGAAGGTGAGAAGATGCCTGAGGATGTGCAGACCTGCAGTAACTACAGGGGAATAAAGTTGATCAGTCACACCATGAAGTTATGGGAAAGAGTAGTGGAAGCCAGGCTGAGAGAAGAGGTGAGCATCTGTGAACAACAGTATGGTTTCATGCCGAGGAAGAGCACCACAGACGCAGTATATGCTTTGAAAATGTTGATGGAGAAGTATAGAGAAGGTCAGTAGGAGTTGTGTCAGAGAAGTATGTGAGGGTGGTGCAGGACATGTATGAGGACAGTGTGACAGCAGTGAAGGATCAGCTCTGAGCCCTTTCCTGTTTGCAGTGGTGATGGACAGGTTGAAGGACCAGTTCAGACAGAAGTCTCCGTGGACTATGATGTTTGTGGATGATATTGTGATTTGTGGTGAGAGTAGGGAGCAGGTGGAGAAGAGCCTGGAGAGGTGGAGGTACTCGCTGGAGAGAAGGGGAATGGAAGTCAGTAGGAATAAGACAGAGTACATGTGTGTGAATGAGAGGGAGGGCAGTGGAGGGTGCGGTTGCAGGGAGAAGATGTGGAGAAGGTGGAGGAGTTCAGGTACCTGGGGTCAACAGTGTAAAGTAATGGAGAGTGTGTTAGAGAAGTGAAGAAAAGAGTGCAGGCAGGGTGGAGTGTGTGGAGAAGAGTGATAGCAGGAGTGATTTGTGATAGAAGAGTATCTGTGAGAGTGAAAGGAAAAGTTTATAGGACTGTGGTGAGACCTGAGATGTTGTATGGATTAGAGACAGTGGCATTGAGTAAAAGACAGGAGGTGGAGCTGGAGGTAGCAGAGCTGAAGATGTTGAGATGTTTATTGGGAGTGACGACGATGGACAGGATTAGAAATGAGTTTATTAGAGGGACAGCGCATGTAGGACGTTTTGGAGACAAGGTGAGGGAGGTGAGATTGAGATGGTTTGGACATGTGCAGAGGAGAGACATGGGGTATATCAGTAGGAGAATGCTGAGGATGGAGCCGCCAGGAAGGAGGAAAAGAGGAAGGCCAAGGAGGAGGTTTATGGATGTGGTGAGGGAAAACATGCAGGTAGTTGGGTTAAAAGAGGCAGATGTAGAAGACAGGGGGGTATGGAGACGGATGATCTGCTGTGGCGACCCATCATTTGAGAAGCCGAAAGAAGAAGAAGAAACTAATTCTATTAAGATGCTGTGGCATGACCTTAAAAAAGCAGTTTATGCTCGAAAACCCTCCAATGTGGCTGAATTACAACAATTCTGCATAGATGAGTGACCAAAATCCCTCCACAGCGCTGTAACAGACTCACTGCAAGTCATCACAAACGCTTGATTGCAGTTGTTGCTGCTAAGGGTGGCCCAACTGGTTATTAGGTTTAGGGGGCAAACACTTTTTCACACAGGGCCATGTAGTTTTGGATTTTGTTTTCCCTCAATAATTAAAAACTGCATGTTGTGTCCACTTATGTTCTCTTTTACTAATATTTAAATCAGTTTGATGATCTGAAACATTAAATTGTGAAACATTTGTGGTAACAAATGGTATTTCCGGTATGGAATGAGTCACCACAGTGACACTGCGCTAACTCTGGTTCCTTTTTATACCCCTGGCATTGGTGTGTTTATTTAAATGTAATAATAATAATAATAATAATAATAATAATAATAATAATAAAATATGCTTAAAGTGCAAGGTGGAGACTTAACAAACTAGCGGCCCACTTCTTAATACGTTCCTCAGGGAACTCAGATTGAAACTGTGTGTCAGGGAGCCACCAGCCACACCTCCCTCCTTCACTTAACACTCTTCCTCCGCTTCTCCCTCCTACTAATCACCTACACCTGTCCTTCTCCTCCTAATCACCTACACCTGTCCTCCTCCTCCTAATAACCTACACCTGATCTTCTAATACTAATCACCTACACCTGTCCTCCTACTAATCACCTACACCTGTCCTCCTCCTACTAATCACCTACACCTGATCTTCTAATACTAATCACCTACACCTGATCTTTTAATACTAATCACCTACACCTGATCTTCTAATACTAATCACCTACACCTGATCTTCTAATACTAATCACCTACACCCGTCCTCCTCCTCCTAATAACCTACACCTGATCTTCTAATACTAATCACCTACACCTGTCCTCCTTCTACTAATCACCTACACCCGTCCTCCTCCTACTAATCACCTACACCTGATCTTCTAATACTAATCACCTACACCTGTCCTCCTTCTACTAATCACCTACACCCGTCCTCCTCCTACTAATCACCTACACCTGATCTTCTAATACTAATCACCTACACCTGTCCTCCTTCTACTAATCACCTACACCCGTCCTCCTCCTACTAATCACCTACACCTGATCTTCTAATACTAATCACCTACACCTGTCGTCCTCCTCCTAATAACCTTCACCTGATCTTCTAATACTAATCACCTACACCTGTCCTCTTCCTACTAATCACCTACACCTGTCCTCCATTTACCCTCCCCTTTATAAGGTCCCTATTCACTCACTGTCCGATCTACAGGTTACGGCCATAGATCATTCCAGACTACCTACTGCTCTGTTCCTTGTGCTTCCATGGTCCTGGCTACACTTCGTAGGAAGCACTCAGTTAAGGTTACCATTTGCTACAGTCTCATCTCAGGCTCCTGTGTGTTTGCATGTTTAGACCAAATAAAGACAATCTGGTTTTCTCCCGGTTTCTGACGCCTGGTCTATCTGAGACACTATGTTTCGCATGAAAACAAATTGTGTTTAGTACACGTGTGCACCTAACCGAAAGCCCTGTACTGAAACATTTTGGTACGGAAATGTGTATCGTTACACCCCTGTGATGTAATAATAATGTATAGAAAAACCGAGACAAACATGAAGGACAAAATAAATGTCTAAGAAGCACAGAGAGCCACATAGCCTTAATCACTGTTACACTGAGGAGTGATCAGGTTATAAACACACCTCTCAGGTCTTACCAGATAGTCATCAGGACGAATCCCAAACAGCTCCCTGAAGTAACGGAAAGCCACAGGAGCATAGGTCTTAAATCGGAAGTCTGGAAAGTGGTGGGCAGGTGTCAGGTTGCTCCCCTCACTAAAACACAAACAGATATAAATATGGAGAGGAATCTGATCAGCTGGAGTAAATCATTTTTAGCTGCACAGTAGAGATATCAGTCATTTCTAAACATATTTTACATAAAAGGCTGAAGTTAACATTGTGATTATCATCCAGTTCTTTCTTAAAGTAGGTGTTATTAATGCCCTGCTTCATTTTCCCACACATTAATGCTATTCTCTGCACAACGTATATAAGTATCTTTGTCTGTGTGTGTGCGCGTGTGTGTGTGTCAGTACTTGTGCATGTGTGTGTGTGTGTGTGTGTATATATATATATGTCTGTGTGACAGTGCTTGTGTGTGTGTGTGTGTGTGTGTGTGTGTGTGTGTGTGTGTGTGTGTGTGTGTATATATATATATATATATATGTCTGTGTGTCAGTGCTTGTGTGGGTGGGTGTCAGTACTTGTGTCTGTGTGTGTGCACGTGTGTGTGTCAGTACTTGGTGTTATTAATGCCCCGCTTCATTTTCCAACACAATACTGCTATTCTCTGTACAAAGTATATAAGTATCTCTGTCTGTGTGTGTCTGTGTGTCAGTGCTTGTGTGTGTGTGTGTGTCTATGTCTGTGTGTCAGTGCTTTTGTGTGTGTGTGTGTGTATGTCTGTGTCAGTGCTTGTGTGTGTGTGTCAGTACTTGTGTGTGCTTGTGTGTGTGCCTGTGTGTGAGTGTTTGTCTATGTCTGTGCTTGTGCTTGTGTGTGTGTGTGTGTGTCTGTCTATGTCATTGTGTCAGTGCTTGTGTGTGTGTGTGTGTGTGTGTGTGTCAGTACTTGTGTGTGCGCCTGTGCTTGTGTGTATGTGTGTGTGTCAGTACTTGTGTGTGCTTGTGTGTGTGTGTGTTTGTCTATATCTGTGTGTCAGTGCTTGTGTGTGTGTTTGTCTATGTCTGTCAGTGCTTGTGTGTGTGTGTGTGTGTGTGTGTGTGTGTGTGTGTGTGTGTGTGTGTGTGTGTGTGTGTGTGTGTGTCTGTCTATGTCTGTGTCAGTGCTTGTGTGTGTGTGTTTTTGATTTGATTTTGTAATAAAGAATTGTTAGTCCACATCATGGTCCTGGGATTTCTAAACAAAAAAAACCCAGAAGTAAATTCTACACAAACCTGGGAAAGAAGATGCTCTCCACTACGTAAAAGTCCTGCATGAGGACGTCCCTCTCAGGTTTGGAGCTTAGATTGCCCACCGTGTAGCCAATGCCCAGCTGGATGGCTCCTTTTAACGCTGATGATGTGGTCTGTGGAAGAAAGAGTCCTAACGTGAATCCTAAAAATAATGCAACAATAAAAAAAAAAACAGCCAAGATCGATGACGTCCTCAGTGGTTACACAACGTGACTGACTTTTTCATTTTCCTTCTGAAAATCTGTCATCATTTACATTTGCAGCATTTAGCAGACGCCTGTATCCAGAGCGACGTACAAAAGTGCTTTAATTCTCTATCAGTGAATAAATCTACACTGGATTACAAACTCTTGATTTCTACAAAGCAAACTTGGAAAGTGCTAATTTAAGTGTTTCAGGAAGATGAAGTGGAGGAGCAGCAGTGGGGTGGTGTGGGAGAACTTGGGCAAATTGAACACGTGCAGGTGCGTTTTGGATCATTTGCAGTGGACGAATAGCGTTCAGAGGAAGACCCGCCAGCAGAGAGCTGCAGTAGTTCAGTCTCAAATAACAAGCACCTGGGCAGCCTGTGTGGACAGAACTGGTCGAATCCTTCGGATGTTGTAAAGAAGAAATCAACAGGAACGAGCCACATTAGCAACATGTGAGGAAAAGGACAGCTGATTGTCCATAGTTACCCCAAGATTACGAGCAGTCGCTGAAGGGGAGAGCAGAGAGTCATGAAGAGTTATTCGGAGATCTTGACCTGGAGATGAATCACCTGGGATGACCAGCAGTTCTGTTTTGCTGGGGTTAGGGTTAGTCTGAGCACTCATCATTGAAGATATGTCTGTCAAGCATGCTGAGATCCGAGCGGAAGCTGTGGTATCTGAGGAGGGAAAGAAAAGATGAGTTGAGTGTTATCTGCATAGCAGTGGTAAGAAAACCCATGTGAGGATATGACTGCCAATAGAGTGGGTATAGAGGGAGAAAATGAAGGGCCCAAGTGCCGAGCCTTGTGGTGCACCAGTGGTGAGTCTGCATGGTGCAGATGTGGATCCCCTCCATGTTACCTGGTATGAGCGACCTTCCAGGTACAAAGCAAACCATTTCCATGCTGTTCCATGGATATCGAGGCTCCTGAGGGTAGACAAGAGAGTCTTGTGGTTGACTGTGTTCTGCTGAAAGGTCCAGGAAGATAAGTACAGATGACAGCTTGGCTGATCAACCAGCATGCAATTTTTCAGAAACCGCCAATTCCGTCTCTTTGGAATATGCTGCTTTGAAGCCAGACTGGTTCGGATCATGGAGGTTGTTTTGTGAGAGATAGACAGACAGTTGGTTAAAAACTTAGAAAGAAAGGAGAGAAGTGAAACCGGTCTGTAGTTGTTGATGTCTGATGGATCCAGAGCTGGTTTCTTTAAGATGGAAATGACCCTTGCTTGCTTGAAGGTAGTTGGCACATTGCCAGATGTTAAGGACCCGTTAATAATTGTGGAGATGAAGGGCAGAAGATCTTGTGAATTGGTCTGAAGCACAGTTGAAGGGATTGGATCCAGAGGGCATGTGGTGGGATTGCAAGATTGGATGACTTGCAGTATCTCATTTTCTGTTAAGGTTGAGAAGCTCGACAAACAAAGGAGTAGGGGATTTCTGGCTGTGTTGTGTAGTCATTGTTGGGAAGGAAGTGAAGGTCTGGGAGATTTCCTTAATCTTCTCATCATAGAAGCAAAGTCATCAGCAGTCAGGGAGGATGGAGCAGGTGTGGCAGGGGGGTTGAGTAGTGAAGAGATGATGTTGTAGAGCTTACAGGGATCTTGTGCAGGGACCTTGAGCTTTTCATTATAGAAGGCAGTGTTAGCGTAAATCATATCCGAAGAAAATTTGGTCAAGAGTGCACAGTAAGATGCAAGGTCTACATCGAGTTGTGATTTTTTCCACTTCCTCGCTGCTGATCTGAGTTCTCGTCGATTGCTGCGCAAAACTTCTGACAGCCAGAGTGTGGGACAAGAAGTCTTCTTGGGTTTTGTAGTCAAGGGGCAGAGGAGGTCCATGGTTGAGGAAAGAGAGGAGGGAAAGGAGTCAGTAGCAAAGTCCAAGGGTAGAGAGGAAAAGGAGTCAGGGTCAGGAAGAGATGAAAGAGTAAAAAAAGCTACAGAGGAGGGAGAGATTGAGTGAAGGTTAGGACAGATAAGAGACATGTAAATTTTTTTGTTAGAATAGGAAAAGTGATTGAAAAGGAAACCAGGTGATGATCAGAAATTTGAAAAGTCAGGAGGCAAGATGACTGAAGTTTGTCAGATGGGAGATTGAAGTCACCAAGAACTGTCAGAGGGGTGCTGTCAGAAGGGAAAGTACTGAGGAGTGTGTCCATCTCTTCTAGGAAGTCTCCAAGGGGATCAGGAGGGCGGTAGATGACAATGATGGAGAGGTTGATTGGAAAGGTAACTTAAACTTCATGGAATTCAAAAAAAGACAAGCAAGAAAGGGAGAGGTGTGAAACATCATCTCTGTGACAACAGTAAACCCGTACCACCACCTCTACTGGTGAGAGAAAGCAGAGGCAGAAGACAGAGCAGCTGGTGTAGCAGAGTTCTGTGGGGATATCCAGGTCTTGGTAGTCAAAGGTGTAGTGGGAAGCCAAGGCTGTAATAAAGTCAGCTTTCCTTACAGCAGACTGGCAATTCCAGAGCCCACCCACCACCGCTGTTTGAGATTGAGACAACAGAGGAGGATAGATGAGGTTACTGGCAATGTGACCTTTGTTTGGTGGATAAGAACATCTGTGTCTGTAAGAGGTGACTACAGAGATGGGTTTAAGACACATGACTGATCTCCTATTTTAAGATCAATGAATGAATTTTAAGAACACAAAAAAACAATATATGAACTGAAAAATAAACAATAAGCGTTACTGGCCTTAAGGGGGGGGGTTACCTACCTAGGGGGGAGCACTATCAATATAAGTGAGTAAGCCCTGCCCACAATTTACCCTTAAGTGTAAATGAGCCCTTTCCAAGTTTGCTTTGGAGAATTAAAGAGGTATATTTATATTAAGTTTGTAATCTTGCATACCAGTGTAGATTTATTCATTGCTAGATACTCAAAGCACTTTTGTACGTCGCTCTAGACCAGGGCGTCTGCCAAATGCTGCAAATGTAAAAGACTGAAACTACCCTTGATTAATCACCTGATAGAACTAATAAGCAAAGACCAACATCCTAGAATTAACTGAGTTGAGTAGATATACAAAGTTAGAATCGTACCTTACCAGAAGAGAGTAGATTCAAGATAGAGCTAAACCACACTGTTCATCATTGTGACTTGTGCTTGAATTGAATACTACAGATAAAATTAAACATGCACCTTTTTGTACGTTGTCTCTCCAGAAGCATCCACTCCCCTGTGTCCGAGCTTCTTCCCGAGACCGGGCTGGCCTGAAGATGATGCCATCTAACAGGGATACTGATATGTTTTAGCACTGCTTTCTAATCACATGGTAACCCTTTTATGACAGTTATTAAATAGAAGTGGGCAGTAATCTGCTGACATTATGATTTACTACAAGGAAAAAAGTCGTGTAATTCATACCTCTGTAACGAAAGCCTGTTTGACAGCATCTGCACAAAAGAAAAAAAAAGACTAATTAAATTTACTTCCCCTCCAAATGTGGAGCCAGGCGTCAGCCACAAGGCATCAGATGGTACAGAGAAAAGGTGAAATCATGCTCTCTCTCCCTTTTCTCACACCATGGAGGGAATCTGTCAATCACTAATCACATGACCATGCTGTAAGAATGTGCTGTTGGATCTCAACAGCTGTGTGTTGCTTTAGTTTAGCCAGAATCAGACAAGTACCAGAAACTTCACACCACAGCACCATAAGTTAAAGCATCTTTGATAAATGGACATGAAATTGTAAGGTGATTATGGTTCTGTCTCCATTTACAGATGATTCATAGAGCTCTGTACTCCCCTGATACAGGGTTCCTGTTCTCTCCTCTTCTGTTAACAGTTCCAGTAAACACTCACTGACTATCCACCAACTCTGGTATATCCTTGATTTGCCAGTTTGAGGAGGGGCAACTCCAACACTCTGGTGCATTCACTGGGTCCATGTTTAAGGCCAGATTATTCTGTCAGGAATCACGGGTGAGTGGAAGGTAGGACCCAAATGCAGGATGCGAGCAGTTGTATAATAAAGTTCTTTAATGAAGAAATTGGCAGGGGAAAAACGCAAGTCAAAAAACAGTTCTAGGGTAGGGGCCAACAGACAGAGCAATGCAAAGGCAAAAATACAGCCCCAGGGTCTAAACACAGGCAAACAAGGCAAGGCAGGCAGGGACAAAAACAAATCTAAAAAACAGTCCAGAGTCCAAACAGGGTACTAGGGAGGCAGAGCAGAACAGTGGTCAGGGTCAGAAACAGAAACCAGAACAGGCAGGATAGCAAGAGAACTCTAAGGGACTTAGGAAGCCGGTGAGATAATCTCGACCAGAGAAAATGTCCTTAAATTCCGGTGCGGGAAAAGCGGCAAGATGGCCGCCGACCCGGAAGCGTGTGCTGTGAAACCTGAAGGTCCTGACAATAAAGGGATAAAAAGGAACTCATTCTTTAAGAAGAAAAAAGCCACATCAGTAAATGTATATTGACAGATAGGAATAAACAACACCACACATGATCACATAATCAAGAGGTAATAATTATTCACAATCTGAGCAGAGAACAATCTTTGTTATAATATTGTCCCCCCCCCAAAAAAAAATGAAAGTATCAGGCCTTCAAATATCCAAAAATGAAATAAAAAAAATTACATTCCTGTAACAAGCTTCTTCAGTGATTCACTCTTTAAACATCATCAGAGCTCAAGAAGAAGAAAACACATTTAACAACACCTTCATCTTTACAGCATTAAATCTGCAGTGTGTGTGATCACCGAGGTATATCTCCCATCACCAGTGATCTGGTGAGGATGAGAGTCAGATTCCATCGGGGGTCAGAGCCCTGCATGTGTCTTCCACACTCAGATGGGCCTCAAAAACTCCCATTCACCCTGTTTCCATGGTTCCCTGATCCAGGTCAACTGGCTTTTCTCTGGTTCTGCACGTGCTCGTGGACTTGACAGACACTCACTTCCTTCCACTCTGAATAGGCCATTTTCTGTATGGCGATTCAGCACGATTCACAGACACACAAAGAGAAGCATGGGGCAAACAAAGAGGGATGTGTGGGATGATCCAGCAGAAGAGGCCTCTGTAACTAAGGGCATGGAGTTTTGATGCTGGATCTGAGGGTCAGGGGCGTGCGATACAACAAATATATCAATTTTTTTTAAGTATTTCTTTATAACAGAATATACAGTATCTCACAAAAGTAGGTACACCCCTCACATTTCAGCAACCATTTTAGCATCTTCTCAAGGAACAAAAATATAGAAATGAAGTTGGATATATTTTAGAGTAGGGGTCACCAACCTTTTTGAAACTGAGATCTAATTCTTGGGTACCTATCAATGTGACGGGCTACCAGTTTGATACACACTTCTGACTTCTTACCTTTGATTTATATGTTATTATTAATAATTAATGATATTCATCTATGTGAAAACACTGATCATGTTAATGATTTCTCACAATAATTATCAACAATAATTTAACAAGGTAGGAAACATAAATATCAATATGCAAAACTTTATTTCTATAAATCTCTGCAAATATTTACATTTTCAAATGATCACTTCAACATTTTCACCAGCCACTAACAATTTTTAACAAATCATCCACTACGTTGCATCATGTTTGTACAGATTATCAATTACGTAACATACAAAAATCAACTTTAAGATATTACTGAACTTATAACCAAATCTGCAGCATTTTTAACAAAATGATCATATCTTACATTTAACAAACATTAACATTACAAACAGATTTACATTTACACATTTAGCAAAAATTCGTCCCCTGCTGAGTCATCGGCTTTCCGTCTGTAGTAGCAGGTCTCCATATTCAGCTGACAGCTACTCCAATAGCACCTTGAATGTTCTGTGCTGTTTAGCTCTGGAGAGGATGCTGTTTATGATTATCACGACGGTCACCTTTGCACATAACGCCTGCTAGTGAATGATGCAGTGGTAATGCATGAAGTTTGGGAACTCTGGTCACCTTTACAGTGAGCGATGAATTCTGTATGTCAATTGATCATAGCAGGAGCCCTGTCGGTAGTCACTGATACCAGCTTTTCCAACGGCACTTTTTCCCCCCGCGAAAAACTCCTTCACCGCGTTATAGATGTCAACTCCCTTTGTAATTGTCTTTAGGGGGAGTAGTGTCAGAAGTTCTTCTTTTGTGGAGAAATCATCAAACACCATCCGGATAAAGACCATCAGCTGCACTGTACTGCTGCAGTCTAAGGACTCGTCACACTGGATGCTGAACCACCTGCACTTCGCCAGATCCAGGTTCAGCTGATCGGTCAAGTTCCCGGACATAGCCAACACTCTGCTATTTCTTTTCTTTAAGCAGTTGATGCAATTATCATCATTGCTTCTTTGAAAACCTCCCCTTCTGAAATGAGGTTTCGGTTGCTTTTTGGGAGTTTTTCACCGGTCTCGTCAAAAAAGACTGCTGTTTGCACAAAAATGCTTTTAACTCGCGGGCTTTTTCCGCTCGTAGTGAGCTGCCCGGCGGGTAGTTAGCATGGTAGCTTGCGTGACACGTTCTGAAATGTCTATCAACATTGTGCCACTTTGCCGAGACACACGCAGGAATCTTTCGCAGTGGTAAAAAATAACTCTTCCTCCCATTCACTGTGTAAATGATGTGTTTTTTCTTTTTTCTGCCATGTTTTCGAGGGTAAATCATTTCACCTTCACTGCGCCCGCTAGCTGGTCTGGAGACCAGCTAGCTCTAATCTAATATGAAACTTTTGGGTTTTTTTAATCTTCAAAAGCACACCAATGCAAGTGTGATTTTAAAAAAGAATAGCAACAAAAAAAATTAGATGCAGCTCACTGGTAAGTGGCACTATGGTGAGCTATTTTTAGAAAAGGTCTGCGGGCGACTCATGTGGTCCTTGCGGGCGACCTGTTGCCCGCGGGTACCATGTTGGTGACCCCTGTTTTAGAGTATCAGTGTGCAGTTTGTGTATCAGTACAGATTTACTGTCCTCTAAAAATAACAACATACAGTCATTATTGTCTGAATAACTGCCAACAAAAATAAATCCACCCTCAGTGATAACAATTGTACATCGTGTAAATGTTCTATTCATCATGTCCATGTTTTTGGACCAGACAAATTTGTGTATTTTGTATTAGAGCAGATTAAATTTGGTGCTTTAATTCGATTTTCTCATACTGACCACTGGATGTTCTATATGGACCTCATGGCTAACCCTAGACTCTCTGAGGATTTGAGAATTCGAATTTTTGCTCTCCACAAAGATGCAGAGGCTGTAAGAAGATCAGGATCACCCTGAAACTGAGTTACAGTACAGTGTTCAGGGTCATACAGAGGTTTTCTAAGACAGGTTCCACAGAAGCTGCTTCAATAAACAGATGCCTGAGTGCTGCAGAATTGCTTTAGAGGTTGCAGAAGCAGAAGGTCCACTCGTCAGTGATCAGACCGTACGCCACACACTGCAACAAGTCGGTTTGCAGTCCGTCGTTCCAGAAGGAGCCTCTTCTGAAGCTGCTCAGAAAAAACAGACAACCTGTCCAAGAGCAAGAATTACTGAAACCATGTCCTGTGGTCTGATGAGACGAAGATAAACTTGTTTGGCTCAGATGGTGTCCAG
The DNA here is from genome assembly GCF_946808225.1 of Silurus aristotelis. Taxonomy (NCBI): domain Eukaryota; kingdom Metazoa; phylum Chordata; class Actinopteri; order Siluriformes; family Siluridae; genus Silurus; species Silurus aristotelis. The sequence continues at coordinate 30,171,924 of NC_139586.1, read as the reverse complement.
CATGTGTGGTGACGCCCTGGTGAGAAGTACCAAGAAAATTGTGTCTTACCTACAGTCAAGCATGGTGGTGGTATCATCATGGTCTCGGGCTGCATGAGTGCTGCTGGTCCTGGGATGCTGTGGTTCATTGAGGGAACCATGAATTCCAACATGTACTGTGAAATTCTGAAGCAGAACACGATGCTCTTCCTTTCAGAAACTGGGCTGAACCACTGTTTTGCAACATAATAACAAACCCAAACACACCACCATGAAGAAAACTGCCTTGATAAAGAAAGTTGAAGGTAAAGGTGATGGAGTGGTGATTGAGGTAAAGGTGATGGAGTAAATGTCTCCAAATCTGAACCCTATTGAGCACCTGTGGGGATCCTCAAGCAGAAGGTGGAGAAGCACCATGTGTTTCACATCCGGCAGCTCCGTGATGTCATTATGGAGGAGTGGAAGAGGATCCCAGCGACAACCTGTGCAGCGCTGGTGAATTCTACACCCAGGATTAAAGCAGTGCAGGATAACAATGTGCTCACACACAATATTCACACTTTGGACACAGTTCTGACACGTTCACTGAGGGTGGACTCATTTTTGTTGCCAGTTATTTAGACAATAATGTTATTTTTAGAGGACAGTAAAACTGTACTGATACACAAACTGCACACTGATACGCTAAAATATATCCAACTTAATTTCTATAGTTTTGTCCCTTAAGAACATGAAATTAAATGGTAGAAGAAATCTTAGGGATGTTCTCACTGTGAGATACTGTATATGATGTCTCTAAAAATATTTGATTTCACTCAGTAGCTTCAAACTGTATTACAGCCAGTATTCAGATCAATGGAATGATGTGACATGAGTAATCTAATAAGGGCAGTTAGATGGGAAGTGGTAGCTTAGTGGATGTCTGATCATAAGGTTATAAGCTCCAAGCTACCACTGCTTGGCCCCTGACCAAGGCCCTAAGTGCAGTCGTATAAATGAGATAATTGTAAGTTATTCTTGGGTGTAAATGCCATAACATCGTGTCATATGTATGTAGATTATAAAATATAGTATTAAATGCTTTGAATTCGATTTGTCTGATTCTATGTATTCCCCCTGAAGAACTTCCTGAACTGTAACATTTGTACTGTAGTTTCCTCCAAATCTATCATTTACATTTACGCCATATAGCAGAAGCCCTTTTATTATTTTGGCCGTCTCGACGATCATGCAGCCAATGTTTTCATGTGAAGACATCTTGAGAACATGTTTCTCTGTGGTACTGATGTTTAGGCTTCGCTGTGTTGAAGTGTGATCTTCATGGCTCAGCAGTTCCTGATAATCCGATAGCTCCAAGTAAGAGGTGTTGTTCATGTCACCATGTCTACAGTCTCACTCTTATTTTTTGCACATGCACATGTTCTCTCTCGCCCTAGTTCATTTTGTGTAGATATTTTCAAGTTAATTTGTGTTGTATTATGTAGTACCTTGGTCCTGAGAGAACACGGTTTCATTTCACTGTGTGCTGCTCTGTATCTGGTTGGAATCACAATAAAAAGTCTACTTGTTCTGCCTGATTTAGAAACATGTTCTTTAAAACTAAAATAAGAAACATTTCCACCAGTTAGTTAGTAAGTAAGTTAGTTGTCATGGATGATAATGTTTAAAAATTTTGAATATATTCAGGTTTTCCAGCTTTGTCTCTTCAACACTGGTCTTTGGACATTGTGGTGATGTTTAGATTACAGGTTGGACGATGGATAATGTGATAAACATATCTATAGTGATTGATAAAATGCTAAACAAATGGATTGTTTAATGTGCTGGAAACTTCTTCCTTTGAGGTCCATTATTGACGTGACTGTCATATAAGTGCTGCTGCGTCTGATTTGTCAGCTGTGCTTTCCTGCTGTGAAGTGTCTGTTCCCCCACATATGTAATTGTTTGGATTCAGATCTGGTGACTGGGGAGGTCACTGAGCTCATTGTGATGTTCATGGAATCAGTTTGAGAAACGTTTAAGCTACATTTTGTGCATCATCATATCAGATGGAACAATGTATCCTGTTATGAGACGGGAAAAACATAGATCATTAAGATGCCAGGACGAACCGAAAAGGAGCGTCAATGCCATTCAACACCTTCTTGGTACCTTCCTGTAACTGATCCCTATGAGAACCAACTGTTGGAAACGTTTTTATACTGGTTTTAAATAACAGGTTTTTGAGACAGACAGGGCTTTAAAAAATCTCTAACACTTGGCTAACTGCAAGTTTTTCTAGAAATAATGAACAACACCTCTTATTTGGAGCTACCAGATTATCAGGAACTGCTCGAGCTGTTGTGAAAATAGCACAGTGTATACTGAGCCATGAAGATGACACTTCAACACAGCGAAGCCTGAACATCAGCACCACAGAGAAACATGTTCTCAAGATGTCTTCACATGAAAACATTGGCTGCATGATCTTCGAGACGGCCAAAATGGCCTGATTGTTAGAACAAAGCCGAAACATTTGTCCTGCAATGATCTCAGTGCATGACTAAATCTCTCATGCCATGTCACGTGGTTAAGTGAAGAAAGTCTGGAAGTGACAGCAGATGGGGACGATAAGACGCCTGACTGTGAGTGGACAGTGGAGAAGACTGGCTGGTTTCATCTAATTTAAGTGTTTCTTTCTGCATTTAATTATCATACCACAGAAAATAAACAAGTGGTGATTTCACAAGATCTGCCTATTTTCATTTCTGAGTCAGGTGGATCAGAGGTCTGTCACTCTAACCCCTCACATCATTTATCCCAAGATACTTTAAACCAGGATTTGATTAAAAAAAAAAAAAGGAAAAAAGAGCTAAAATAAAATGTATTACATGGAGCCTAAGCACAGGATTTATAGTGTTGAATAGTTATATTATATTCATTTAGATATATTTATATATAAATATTAGGCCTGTATGTTAAAGTAGACAATAATATTTAGACTATTTAACATGAAGAAGGTCCGAGTGAAGTGAAGGCTCAGTGTTACTGATTTAAAGGTTGTGAGTTCAAGCCACAGCAGCACCAAGCTGCCACTCTTGGGCCCTTGAGCAAGGCCCTTAATCTTCTGTGCTCCAGGGGGCCCTGTATCAGGTCTAACCCCAGGTCCCATCGCTGGGATATGCAAAGAAAGTATTTCACTGTGCTGTAATGTACGTGTGAGAAGTAAAGGCACCACTCAAGTGGAATTAATTATAATAAAAATTCTGATAAGAGAAGACTGATTTCACCACTGAACTACAATATTAATTAACAATAAGAAATTAAACCAGAACATTTGCACTGGTTTGAACAGTAGGGTGAGTCTGGCTGTGTCCTGTGATGGACCAGGTTCAGAACCATCAATACACCAACTTAATATCTACTGACAGAAGTGCTTTGTCTCGTTACTGATAATTAAGTAGGCCTTTGTTAATTCGATCTATAAAAAACAATTTCACAGTGTTAATTTTAATTTGGAAGAAATGGTCCGATCCTGGTGCTGATGGATTTAAGGGGGGGGGGGGGGGGGAATGTTCAATTCACATCTACAAAACATTGGTGAAGGACTGTGTGTCCCTCAGCTCTCCAAACCCCTAAAGTTCCCTATGGCCCTGCCTATGTTCTGAGATTTTCTTCACTCTGGCTCTGTGTGTTTGCGTGTGTGTATGTGTGTGTATGTGTATGTGTGTGTATGTGTCTTTATTTGGATTAACACACACTCTGTAGGTACTGTTTGTGTGCAACACAACATTCAGAATGATTTTAAAAGGATGGATTTTACTAAAACACGTTTCTCCTGTTTTTTTTTAATATGGTGATAATTTACTGCCTTTAAAGAACCGGAACCAGAACATCGGGAGCAGAACCCGGACCCCTGATAAACCCCTCATTGTGGCTCTGAGTGTGGGAGCCTGCGGTCATTAGCTACAGGCTAACCAGCGGCCAGTGCTGAGGGAGCGACAGAGCGGTGTTTACTAAATTATATTAAATATTGGATTAATCAGAATAATCCTCAAAATAACAATCTTCAACAACAACAACAATTATATAACCCAGCCTGAGCATCAGTAGCTCCCACACAGCTAGTTAATCAGGGTAATCGGCGCTAGTTAGCCTCAGTCACGGTGTAAAACCTCCGCCTGTCCGCTTCAATTAACCGTCAAGCTAAACACAGGCGATACATCCGGGGTTTTACATCTCGGTTCTGATCCAGTTTCCGTTTTTGGAGGTGTGTCTCTCTAATTTTTATATGTACCGTGTTCATCTGCATCCGTAGCCTGGTTGTCATCGATCCCGAACACCGGTGTTTCGGCGGATAACGGGCTGCCTTCCCCGGCCTCAGGAAGGCTGCTGCTTGCTCCGTCTCCGTCTCCATCCGCGTCCGCTTCCATCTTCCTGCTGTGAAGCCGAAAGCGCGCGAGCTTAAGCTTCTGTCCAGCGGTTCCGTTGTCCGTCAGCAGCGCGAGCGCATCTTGGACCGGCCGGATGTGAGCGCGCGCCCTGCTGCTCGTATCCTGCGCACCGGCAAGCAGCGGCGTCACGCGCCGATCCTCCGACACGAACCCACGCGCACCTGCATCGGCGGGACGCGCGCGCACGTCTCATCCGTGGCGCGTGGTACAGTGCCCTCTACTGGTCACCATTATTAAACGGGCGGGCACGCGTACGCATGCGCAGAGCTCTTCAGTCTAAGTACGGCAGACAGGTGACCCACAAACAGGGAATAAAGTGTTAGTTGAAGTGTTTCAGGAAGAAGTAGTTCTTCATTTAAGATAACCAGGGACTCCGCTGTTCGGATATCTAGGGGAAGTTCATTCCACCACCTTGGTGACAGAACAGAGAAGAGCCTTGAAGTGTCCTTACCTCTCATTCTGAGAGAAGGTGGTACCAGTGGAGCAGTGCTGGAGGATCTCAGACAGCATGGTGCAGTGCGAGATGTAATGAGGTCACTGAGGTAATTGAGGTAATATGATGCTGGTCGATTTTTAGATGATAGGAAAACATCAGTGTTTTGAATCTGATTCATGCAGCTACTGGAAGCCAGTGGAGGAGCAGCAGTGAGGTGGTGTGGGATCATTTGCAGTGGATGAATAGTGTTCAGAGGAAGACCTGCCAGCAGAGAGCTGCAGTAGTTCAGTCTCAAAATCTCAAAAAGAGACTGAACTAGCACCTGGGCAGCCTGTGAGGACAGAACTGGTCGACTCCTTCTGATGTAGAGAAGAACCAGACAAGAACGAGCCACATTACAACATGTGAGGAGAAGGACAGTTGATTGTCCATAGTTACCCCAAGCTTGTGAGCAGTGGCTGATAGGTAAAGATATTCTGAGCTCCTGACCTGGAGATGAATCACCTGGGATGACCAGCAGACTCTCTTCTCTCAGAAGATACAGATGATGCAGTTTAGGGACAGTGCATATTGGTAAAAGCACTATTTAAATAAAATCTAATTGAATATGACTGAGTGTCAGAACACTGACTTGTCTGTACTGTACAGTGAACAGAAGATGTGATATTTCTTGTTGATGTTTAGTAAATATTAAACTTCATTATCAGGAAGGGTTCATAAATTCCTGTGAGAATCATCTCTCTAAACACCAGTATTGACAGAATGGATCTTTGTCCCTACAGCAATAGTAATTTATCTTTTAAAGTGTTTTCTTGTTATTGAACCTCCTGGTGGCACTTTGACTCATTAGTTGATATAAAACAACAAATCATTAAAAATTCTGGTTCATGGAGTGATATTAAATCTTTATTGAGTTTCAGAATGAGGAACACACTGAATCATTTCTGAGTGTAAGTGTAAAAGTCTGTGTCTCCTGTGTCTCCTGTGTGTGTCCCAGTGATCTTCCCATGACGAGTCACACACCGAATACTTCAGGTTTGTCCTTTCCACAGGGTGGGTTTCAAAACAAACCTTCATAAAACTATGGGAAGACACCACTGACTCCCAGCAGGCCACAGGAGAGGACTGGGAATGGAATTGACTGAAGATTAAATTAAACGCAGGGTTTACAGATATTTCAGGACATCAACTTCGATCACCTGAAAAGGATAAAGATTTATAGAACAGATGAAGATTTATGAAACTTTCATTTTAAATATCACCAGAATAATTCTAAAAGTTAAGGACAGCACTATTATCACTCTGTACTGAATAATGACTGCAAGTAATTCAGAGTTTCAGGAAACAGAACGAAAGGTGGTTTCTGGAGTAAAAACTTCCACGATACACCTTCAGGTCTAAATAAGATTAGGAACGTTAGTTCGACAGATGTCCTCATGGCTCCTTCTTGATAACGCAAACACTGCCTATCTAATCAGCTTCCTAGAGCAGTGATAATAATTGGAAGTGTCCTTCTGTATTTAATAAATACTGCACAGCAGCCAGCACATGCTTTATTACTATCATTTAATTTCTTTCTCTTCTTCTTTTTGTTCTTCTTCCGGCTTCTCCCATTAGGAGTCTCCACAGCAGATCATCCGTCTGCATACCCCCCTGTCCTCTACATCTGCCTCTTTCACACCAACTACCTGCATGTCTTCCCTCACCACATCCATAAACCTCCCCCTTGATCTTCCTCCTTCCTGGTGTCTCCATCCTCAGCATTCTCCTACTGATATACCCCATGTCCCTCCTCTGCACATGTCCAAACCATCTCAATCTCGCCTCCCTCACCTTGTCTCCAAAACGTCCTACATGCTCTGTCCCTCTAATAAACTAATTTCTAATCCTGTCCATCGTCGTCACTCCCAACGAACATCTCAACATCTTCAGCTCTGCTACCTCCAGCTCCACCTCCTGTCTTTTACTCAATACCACTGTCTCTAATCCATACAACATCTCAGGTCTCACCACAGTCCTATAAACTTTCCCGTTCACTCTCACAGATACTCTTCTATCACAAATCACTCCTGCTATCACTCTTCTCCACCCACTCCACCCTGCCTGCACGCTTTTCTTCACTTCTTGAACACACTCTCTATTACTTTACACTGTTGACCCCAGGTACCTGAACTCCTCCACCTTCTCCACCTCTTCTCCCTGCAACCGCACCCTCCACTGCCCTCCCTCTCATTCACACACATGTACTCTGTCTTACTCCTACTGACTTTCATTCCCCTTCTCTCCTGCACTTCCTCATTCCACCACCACATCTCTGTGTCTTCCTTTCTATCCCCAGATGTTACACCAAGAACCTATCTAGCTGTCTCTCTTATCACTTCTGCAGTAGTTCCACAATCATCCAGCACCTCTTCACCACCACCGAGCTCCTGTCTGACCTCTTCCCTGAACCTCACACTACAGTCTTCCTCCTTCAGTTTCCACCATCTTATTCTTCTTTCAGTCCTCACTCTCCTCCTCTTCTTCACCCTAAAACCATCCTACAGACCACCATCCGATGCTGTCTAGCTACACTGTCCCCCGCCAACACCTTACAGTCTCCAAACTCCCTCAGGTTGTATCTACTATAATTTAATCTCTTATCTGAGAAAAACCTGATCATTGAGCCAACATCTTCAGCAGCATAAGCCAAGCTAGATAACCATAACACGTCCCTGTTAGAAGAAGTGAATAGCTGATGATAATTTACCAGTTTACATAAAAAAAAATTTATTTACAGGATGTGGTTAATGGCTTTAATCCAAAGTCACTTATAATGAACTCAGTTCCACACTGAGCAGGTGAGGGCTGGTGAGCAGCAGGTTAGAAACCTTGGAGTGGTAACGTGGTGGAGCTGGCCAAGGCTGCTAACTGGTTTCAGATGATTTGCTCTCAGATTGGTGGCTATCAGGCACTAGAGGAAAATCGAGCTACTGTGTGTGAAATACATGTGTGTGATGTAAAAAATGAGAATTTATTTCCTTCTTACAATCGGATCATCCATGGGTGAGAATCTCTTCACGACCTGGCCTTGACGGTCAATGAGGAACTGCACAAATCACACAGATGACAATGTAAACATTTCTTCTAAACCAAAACAAGGAACTGACCAGTTCTTCAGTTTAACTGTGAACATACACACACACACACTCGCACACCTACACTCACTCACTCACTCGCACACCTACCCTCACTCACTCGCACACCCACTCGCACACCTACACTCACTCACTCACTCGCACACCTACACTCACTCACTCACTCGCACACACTCACACACATACACTCACTCGCACACACTCACACACATACACTCACTCACTCGCACACACTCACTCACATACACTCACTCACTCGCACACACTCACTCACTCGCACACACTCACTCACTCGCACACACTCACACACATACACTCACTCACTCACTCACTCGCACACACTCACACACATACACTCACTCACTCACTCGCACACACTCACACACATACACTCACTCACTCACTCGCACACCTACACTCACTCACTCGCACACCTACACTCACTCGCACACCTACACTCACTCACTCACTCGCACACCTACACTCACTCACTCACTCGCACACCTACACTCACTCACTCACTCACTCACTCGCACACCTACACTCACTCACTCGCACACCTACACTCACTCATTCACTCACTCACTCACTCGCACACCTACACTCACTCGCTCGCACACCTTCACTCACTCATTCACTCACTCACTCACTCGCACACCTACACTCACTCGCTCGCACACCTTCACTCACTCATTCACTCGCTCGCTCGCTCGCACACCTACACTCGCTCGCTCGCTCGCTCGCACACCTACGCTCGCTCGCTCGCTCGCACACCTACGCTCGCTCGCTCGCACGCTCGCTCGCTCGCTCGCACACCTACACTCGCTCGCTCGCTCGCTCGCACACCTACGCTCGCTCGCTCGCTCGCTCGCACACCTACGCTCGCTCGCTCGCTCGCTCGCACACCTACGCTCGCTCGCTCGCTCGCTCGCACACCTACGCTCGCTCGCTCGCTCGCTCGCACACCTACACTCGCTCGCTCGCTCGCTCGCACACCTACGCTCGCTCGCTCGCTCGCTCGCACACCTACACTCGCTCGCTCGCTCGCTCGCACACCTACACTCGCTCGCTCGCTCGCACACCTACACTCGCTCGCTCGCTCGCACACCCTCACACACATACACTCGCTCGCTCGCACACCCTCACACACATACACTCGCTCGCTCGCACACCCTCACACACATACACTCGCTCGCTCGCACACCCTCACACACATACACTCGCTCGCTCGCACACCCTCACACACATACACTCGCTCGCTCGCACACCCTCACACACATACACTCGCTCGCTCGCACACCCTCACACACATACACTCGCTCGCTCGCACACACTCACACACATACACTCGCTCGCTCGCACACACTCACACACATACACTCGCTCGCTCGCACACCTACACTCACTCACTCGCTCGCACACCTTCACTCACTCACTCACTCACTCGCTCGCTCGCACACACTCACACACATACACTCGCTCGCTCGCACACCTACACTCACTCGCTCGCTCGCACACCTACACTCACTCGCTCGCTCGCACACCTACACTCACTCGCTCGCTCGCACACCTACACTCACTCGCTCGCTCGCACACCTACACTCACTCGCTCGCTCGCACACCTACACTCACTCGCTCGCTCGCACACCTACACTCACTCGCTCGCTCGCACACCTACACTCACTCGCTCGCTCGCACACCTACACTCACTCGCTCGCTCGCACACCTACACTCACTCGCTCGCTCGCACACACTCACACACATACACTCGCTCGCTCGCACACACTCACACACATACACTCGCTCGCTCGCACACCTACACTCACTCACATACACTCGCTCGCTCGCACACCTACACTCACTCACTCACTCGCACACCTACACTCACTCACTCACTCGCACACCTACACTCACTCACTCACTCGCACACCTACACTCACTCACTCGCACACCTTCACTCACTCACTCGCACACCTTCACTCACTCACTCACTCACTCACTCACTCGCACACACTCACACACATACACTCACTCACTCACTCACTCGCACACATACACTCACTCACACACATACACACACACACACACACACCCTAGCACTCGCACTCTCACACACACGGTGTAAATCTGTAAAACTGTACATAAGGAAATAAATCCTATAATTCTGTAAGTACGGTGTAAAAGATGATGTTAGACTCTTGTTGAAATGTTTTGTGGATGTGTTGATGGTGGTGAGGTGGGTCGTCTCCTAACTCCTGAGATCCCTCATGTCTGTGTTACCTTCTGCTTCTCCCTTTTGGTTATGCTGCTATAGCGAGTCTTGCCGGAGTCCAAACTGCACAGTGTCATTAACTTTCATACAACAATAAAGACACAATAATCCATATCCTTCTCTTCCTGTCACCCTCTTCTCTCTCTCTCTCTCTCTCTCTCTCTCTCTCTCTCTCTCTCTCTTTGTCGAGTTAAACATGCTCCTGAGGTTACAGTGACCACTGTTCCTGCCCCTCTCCCCTCCGTGGATCTTTCCACTTCGTCCAGGCCTGCCTCTGGATAGTGTTCTCTTCGACTGGAGGCCACTCTGTGCAGCTTGGGACAGTTTCTCATCAACACCTTGGGTGGTTCCATGAAATTCCAGAGTAAGGAATGAATGAGGATGGATTGGACTGTAGTTAATGTCAACAGACTGCTACATCGACTCAGGACTTCTTTTCGCGTCTGATCATCATCACTGCACCCCACGTAATAAATAAACATTCGGTGGCACACAGATGAGGATGGGTTCCCTCTTGAGTCTGGTTCCTCTCAAGGTTTCTTCCTTATGCCATCTCGGGGAGTTTTTCCTTCACCACAGTCTCCACCGGCTCGCTCATCAGCGACAAACATACTTATAAAGAACATATTCACTTTTTATCACCACATTATCTGTGTAAAGCTGCTTTGAGACTCAGTTTCACAGCCCTTTGTGATGTATTTCAGAGTTTATACATCTGACTGACCAAACCTGGATTTGCTGTTTTATGTTCTTGTTTTTAAATATCCTGATTTCCCACTTCAGTGTGGTTTGCTCCTCACCTGAGCTTTACATGTACCTGGATTAGAATGTAGTTTACCATATTGGATTTGTTTGCCTGTGTTGCATTCTAGACATCAGAGGTTCAATTTCTTCACGCAGTGGCTTGCTTTATATCAAGTTAGAAATATAAAAGAAATAGGTCACTCATGTCCTCCAAGAGAATCAGAATGAAATCAGACACATACCTTGGTAAAATTCCACTTGATTCCACTGGAAAAAAAAACAGACACTTTAGAGATCAGGTTTATATTACAGCCATTTTACATTTATCCGTGGTGTAGTGAAGAGGAACATCATGATGTTTCTGATCATTATTGATGAATTTCCATTGCTCTGAAGATTTGCAGATCTGTACAGAGAGTGCAATAACTGAGCTGATGTAAGTGATGTAATGTTATTTCTAATGAGTGAGTCAGAAGTGGTGGTGGTAAGGGAAAAAACTCCCTGAGACAATATTCGGAGGAAACCTTCAAAGAAACCAAACTTAAAATGGAAACCTTATCCTCATCTGGGTGGTACCAAATGTCCATTTATTACAGTTCCATCATTGTTAAAGTTCTCATCTGTTCACTGATGGAAACTCAAGTGTAAAACTGTTCATGGTGATTGTAGTCCAAAACCACTGTATCAGATCTGTTTAGATTCAACTAAGAGATAAACATATACATTCATATTTTATAATAATAAATATAAGTATTAATAATAAATATACTTATTTTTGTAAAGCTGCTTTAGGATAATGTTCATTATTAAAAGTGCTTTACAAATAATTGAATTGAAAATTTAATATAAATTAAAGTCCAACTCCATCTTCATGCTTTGTAGGTGTTCACCATCCACAGTAATCTCATGTGGAGTTTTTTAGGGTCATGGCCTTTGCTTCATAGCTGTTTGCAGTGATGAATTATTATTCTAAAAGTATTTGCCCCCCCCCAAACACAGTGGTACATTGAGCATATTTCTGTGTATCTTTGTGAAAAATGCACACATCTGTGTTTATTGTTAGATCTGAAAGTGCTAACGTACTTTCCTAGGAATCCTCTGCCATTAGGTTGCTCCTTCAACCATTTCCACAGGGGATGAGCTTCTGGTCCGTTGACCCTGACCTTGCTGAACATGTCAAATTGTGCATTGTAGGATTGGGCATACTGTTTAATCTCTGCATGTGTACCAGGCTCCTGATTAACAGAGAGAGAAAAATCACTAGCAAATACACAAATAATGATGTTTATTGTGCTTATTATACGACACTGTTATGGTGTGCCATAAGACCACATATGATTATTTTAATATTTCTCTAGCAGTAATGTGTGTGTGTGCGTGTGTGTGTGTGTGTGTGTCTCTGTCCGTGTCAGAAAGTAAAATTGTATCCTAGGCACAGTGACCCTGAGAAAGTCTTACTAATATTAACCCCTTTGGGTAAAAAATCTGAGAGTGCTGTGAATAATTCCTGTAGAATGTTAACATTAATGGTTCTTTAATCTATATACATTAAAAAAGCTCACACAAATGTGTCAGTTATGTGTCGGACCACCATAAGCTGGCAAAACTGCTGGAACTTTTCTCTTAGACGTACATGCCAAACTGTATACTCAGGAGGTATAAAGGCAGAAAAAAGAAATGAGAAGTGTTCATTAAAACATCCTACCTGGTTGCCAAACTGGTTGCATGGGAAAGCCAGGATGGAGAAACCGCTCTTAGCGTACTTGGTGTGCATCTGTACAAACTGAGAGTAGTTTACTGGGGCTTTGGCTCATTTGGTGGCGACGTTGGTGATGATAACCACCTGACCTCTATAGAAAACACACATTAAATACATTTAAAATATATTTACTGATTACACTGTTCCATATTTTACACAAAAATCCTGAAGACAATCTCTTTCATGTCTGGGCAGAGAGGAGAAAGAAATGAGAAAAAAAGACTTAAAAGTAAAGACAGAAAGTATAAATAATGTGTTCTATACAAACTCATTTAAAAACGAATAAATGCAGCTTTAATTTTCTGGAATACAAGAAATTGAATAAAAATTGGTATTTTGAATTTACATTTATGCCATTTGGGAGATGCCCTTATCCATCACAAGTTACAATTATCTCATTACTACACCATAGCAGGTGAAGGCTAGGGGCCTTGCTCAGGGGCCCAGCAGTGGCTTCTTGAAGGAGCTGGAATTAGAACTCAATATCTGAACCAGTAAGACATCACCTCCCATTATTATAATAGTGTTAAAGTTTTAAAAAGTTGTTATTGTTGTTTTTATTTATATTATAAGTAAAAAGTAAACTAACATCATGTTTTTTTTCTGAAAAGCAAGAGATCGTACATATATAAAACTCAGATAATATTTTTTATAATTTAACTGCAATTTTTGTTTGAAAACATAATTCAGTTTTCAGTCACTTAGTTGACTCAAACGAAGCACAAACTCTACACAGTTATAAAAACTAAAGAAGATCCTGAAAAAGAAACAAACCAACAAACAGTATTAAGAATCTGAATAATCTAGAATACATTAGTATTTCACCTACCTGTATTTTTCCAGAGAAATTTCATTCCCATCGATATCCTTGGCACTGAAGTCATAAATAGATGTGGCTGTTTTCCAATCTTCCTCCTGTGCAGACTTGCAAAGAAAATGCAAAAAGAAAAGAGATTGTAAAAATAAAGGAATGTGTGTAGACACTTTCCATTCTCATAGTTTGTTTATTTCTTAATTTAATTTGCAAAATTGTTTACCAGTGTTTGCAGCAGGACGGAGAAAAGCAAAGAGGACGACAGGAGCCACATGGCTGCCACTGAAAGGCGACTGAAACAGAAGACTCTGACCGTCTTTCCCTTTAAAATAGAGAACACCACACAATCTAATCACAGTGAGACTTTGTACAGAGAACAAAATGCACTCTGAACACAGGACACTGGTTACAGCCTGACACAAGCACAGACAACGGATAAGAGCAGTGTGATAGCAGATAACCGCCCTTTCACTTACAGCACGCACACACACACACACACACACAAGCTGCTACTGCTGGGCCCTTGAGCAAGGCCCTGAAACCTCAACTACTCAGCTAAATGGAGGAGTGCAGCATGAGATAAGTGATTTGAGGGACATTGATGGTGGACTGTTTTTGTAGGTGAAAATTGTTATTATTAATCTGAGGCAGAAGCCAGTGAAGTGATGTGATGTGATGTGATAATAAAATAATAATAAATAAATAAAATAATAATAAACTGTAATAATAAAAAAAGTGTGTTTATGATTTAAAAATTTATATTCTTAATATATGTTTTTCTGTAAACCTGCTTTGTGAAGTTTCTGAGCCTGTGCAGGAACACAAGCACCTCAGCAGATCAAGTAGAAGAACTGCAAGCCCTGGTGATAAACATGCTTTAAGTGTGTTAGTGGCCACAACATTGTAACTTTACTATGAGCTGATTTGCATTTGGAAGTGTTTTGAGTCATTTCCAAAGTGAGTTTAAATAGAAATAAAAAATTAGAATTTATCCTTCCTATCCATTTACATTATTACTGATATTAGCAATTTACTGAAGGTATTAAAGTAATAAAAAAAGTGTGTGTCAGTATATGCAAAAGAAAAACAACTATTCTATATACAATATTCTATCTTGTTCTCAAAGGAAAAACTTTTTTTTTACAGCACACATGCGACTCAGATCAACACTGATTAGACATTACATTTGTACATTACAGTCAGTTTGCATGTGTTGGAGTCAAAAGGTTTTGGGTTGATAAACACATTCTCTGTCACGTATCTGTCTAAGTAAAGATAAGGGACATGCAAAAGATCACATACCACAAGCCCTGCATATAATACAGAGGAGTAAAGTTCACTACTGTGTCTAATACAGGGACAGTCACTCGTTATATCTATATACATCATTTTATATACATATATATTTATATACACAAACCCAGCCATTAGGGGGGCACAAGCCAGTGTACTCTTAGTGCCGGTCCCAAGCCCGGGTAAATGGGGAGGGTTGCGTTAGGAAGGGCATCCAGCGTAAAACGTGCCAAATCAAATATGCGGATTACAAATGAGAATTTCATACCGGATCGGTCGAGGCCTGGGTTAACAACGACCGCCACAGGTATCGTTAGCCGACAGGGTACCGGTGGAAATTGGGCTACTGTTGGCCGAAGGAGGAGAAGGAGAGGAGGAAGGCGTCTACAGAGACGGCAGGAAAAGGAGCAGTGTAGGAGAGTAGAGGTTCGGGTTGGTACTTTAAATGTTGGTACTATGACGGGTAAAGGGAGAGAGTTAGCTGATATGATGGAGAGGAGAAAGGTAGATGTGTTGTGTGTTCAGGAGACCAAGTGGAAAGGGAGTAAGGCCAGGAACATTGGAGGTGTTTAAACTGTTTTATCATGGTGTGGATGGGAAGAGAAATGGTGTAGGGGTGATTCTGAAGGAAGCGTACAGTAAGAGTGTAGTGGAGGTGAAGAGAGTTTCTGATAGGGTGATGATCGTGAAGGTGGAAGTTGAAGGGATGATGATAAATGTCATCAGTGCCTATGCTCCACAAGTTGGCTGTGAGATGGAGGAGAAAGAAAGATTCTGGAGTGAATTAGATGAAGTGGTAGATGGTGTACCTAGGAAAGAACGATTGGTGATTGGGGCAGACTTTAATGGGCATGTAGGTGAAGGGAACAGAGGTGATGAGGAGGTGATGGGTAGGTATGGTTTTAAGGAGAGGAATGTGGAAGGGCAGATGGTGGTAGATTTTGCTAAAAGGATGGAAATGGCAGTGGTGAACACGTATTTTAAGAAGAAGGAGGATCATAGGGTGACGTATAAGAGTGGAGGAAGGTGCACACAGGTGGATTATCTTCTGTGTAGGAGATGCAACCTAAAGGAGATTGGAGACTGTAAGGTGTTGGCGGGGGACAGTGTAGCTAGACAGCATTGGATGGTGGTCTGTAGGATGGTTTTGGAGGCGAAGATGAAGAGGAGGAAAGTAAGGTTTGAAAGAAGAATAAGATGGTGGAAACTGAAGGAGGAAGAGTGTAGTGTGAGGTTCAGGGAAGAGGTCAGACAGGGGCTTGGTGGTGGTGAAGAGGTGCCGGATGATTGGGCAACTACTGCAGGAGTGATGAGGGAGGCAGCTAGAAAAGTACTTGGTGTGACATCTGGAAATAGAAAGCAAGACAAGGAGACGTGGTGGTGGAATTAGGAAGTGCAGGAGAACATTAGGGGAAAGAGGTTGGCAAAACAAAAGTGGGATCGACAGAGTGATGAGAAAAGTAGGCAGGAGTACAAGGAGATGCGGCAGCAGGTTAAAAGGGATGTGGCGAAAGCCAAGGAAAAGGCATATGAGGAACTGTATAAGAGGTTGGACACTAAGGAAGGAGAAAAGGATTTATACCGATTGGCCAAGCAGAGGGACCGAGCTGGGAAGGATGTACTGCAAGTTAGAGCAATAAAGGATGGAGAGGGAAATGTGTTGACTAGTGAGGAGAGTGTGTTGAGAAGATGGAGGGAGTATTTTGAGCAGCTGATGAATGAGGAAAATCAGAGAGAGAGAAGGTTGGAGGATGTGGAGTTGGTGAAGCAGGATGTAGATAGGATTAGTAAGGAGGAAGTGGGAGCAGCGATTAAGAGGATGAAGAATGGAAAGTCGGTTGGACCAGATGACATACCGGTAGAAGCGTGGAGATGTTTAGGAGAGATGGCAGTGGAGTTTTTAACCAGATTGTTTAACAGGATTCTGGAAGGAGAGAGGATGCCTGAGGAATGGAGAAGGAGTGTGCTGGTACCGATCTTTAAGCATAAGGGAGATGTGCAGACCTGCAGTAACTACAGGGGAATAAAGTTGATTAGTCACACCATGAAGTTATGGGAAAGAGTAGTGGAAGCCAGGCTGAGAGAAGAGGTGACCATCTGTGAGCAACAGTATGGTTTCATGCGGAGGAAGAGCACCACAGATGCCTTATTTGCTTTGAGGATGTTGATGGAGAAGTATAGAGAAGGACAGAAGGAG
The DNA here is from genome assembly GCF_946808225.1 of Silurus aristotelis. Taxonomy (NCBI): domain Eukaryota; kingdom Metazoa; phylum Chordata; class Actinopteri; order Siluriformes; family Siluridae; genus Silurus; species Silurus aristotelis. Next base: position 30,154,860 of record NC_139586.1, on the reverse strand, counting down.
CTGCATTGTGTGTTTGTGTATTTAGAGAAAGCGCACGACAGGGTGCGGAGAGAGGAGTTGTGGTATTGTATGAGGAAGTCAGGTGTGTCAGAGAAGTATGTGAGGGTGGTGCAGGACATGTATGAGGACAGTGTGACGTCAGTAAAGTGTGCAGTAGGTACGACAGACTGGTTCAGGGTGAAGGTTGGACTGCATCAAGGATCGGCTCTGAGCCCTTTCCTGTTTGCAGTGGTGATGGACAGGTTGACGGACGAGGTCAGACAGGAGTCTCCCTGGACTATCATGTTTGCAGATGATATTGTGATTTGTGGTGAGAGTAGAGAGCAGGTTGAGAAGAGCCTGGAGAGGTGGAGATATGCGCTGGAGAGAAGGGGAATGAAAGTCAGTAGGAGTAAGACAGAGTACATGTGTGTGAATGAGAGGGAGGGCAGTGGAGTGATGCGGTTGCAGGGAGAAGAGGTGGAGAAGGTGGAGGAGTTCAGGTACCTGGGGTCAACAGTGCAAAGTAATGGAGAGTGTGTTAGGGAAGTAAAGAAAAGAGTGCAGGCAGGGTGGAGTGGGTGGAGAAGAGTGACAGGAGTGATTTGTGATAGAAGAGTATCTGCAAGAATGAAAGGGAAAGTTTATAGGACTGTGGTGAGACCTGAGATGTTGTATGGATTAGAGACAGTGGCATTGAGTAAAAGACAGGAGGTGGAGCTGGAGGTAGCAGAGCTGAAGATGTTGAGGTTTTCGTTGGGAGTGACGAGGATGGACAAGATTAGAAATGAGTTTATTAGAGGGACAGCACATGTAGGATGTTTTGGTGACAAGGTGAGGGAGGCGAGATTGAGATGGTTTGGACATGTGCAGAGAAGGGACATGAATTATATTGGTAGAAAAATGCTGAAGATGGAGCCACCAGGTAGGAGGAAAAGAGGAAGACCAAGGAGGAGGTTCATGGATGTGGTGAGGGAAGACATGCAGGTAGTTGGTGTAAAAGAGGCAGATATAGAGGACAGGGTGGTATGGAGACGGATGATCCGCTGTGGCGACCCCTAATGGGAGCAGCCGAAAGAAGAAGAAGAAGAAGATATTTATATACACACACACCAAAGTCAAGTCCAGTTTATTTCTATTGCGCTTTTCACAACAGACATTGTTTTAAAGCAGCTTTACAGAATTTAACAGTGAAGGTGAACAATGTATTTATCCCTGATGAGCAGTCGCCACGACTGTGTTGAAGGAAAAACTCCCTTAGATGTTATGAGAAAGATGTTATGAGAGGAACCAGACTCAAAAACAGAACCTCATCCTCATTTGGGTGACATCAAGAGTGTGATTCTAGTCTTTAAACACTACAGAACACTGGAGAGTGAGAACTAACATGAGCACTGGAGTGTGAGATTATGAGTGATGATCTTTCTACAGTCTTTTACAGTCATAAGAAGGAGGAGAAGGAGAGGAGGAAGACGTCTACAGAGACACCAGGGAAAGGAGAAGTGGAGGAGAAGTGGAGGTTCAGGTTGGTACTTTAAATGTTGGTACTATGACTGGTAAAGTGAGAGAGGGAGCTGATATGATGGAGAGGAGAAAGGTAAAGATGTTGTGTGTTCAGGAGACAAAGTGTTCAAGCTTTCAGTGGGCATGTAGGTGAAGGGAACAGAGGTGATGAGGAGGTGATGGTAGGTGTGGTTTTAAGGAGAGGAATGTGGAAGGGCAGATGGTGGTGGATTTTGCTAAAAGGATGGAAATGGCAGTGGTGAACACGTATTTTAAGAAGAAGGAGGATCATAGGGTGACGTATAAGAGTGGAGGAAGGTGCACACAGGTGGATTATGTTCTATGTAGGAGATGCAACCTGGAGGAGATTGGAGACTGTAAGGCAGGGGTGTCAAACTTAAATTCACAGTGGGCCAAAATGAAAAACTGGGACGAAGTCACGGGCCAAACTCGATATTTATTGAAAAATTGACTGCAATTGTGCATGTTTCCGTCTCTCCAGATCTGTAATGTTGAACCTTTTCATATGGAAACAAACTTTAGTTTTGCATAAACATTGAATCTGAAACAACCAAAGTTTAATATTATAAACACGAAAAAATTTAATTTAAAATAAAACACACATCAATGGTATTCGTTTCTTATTCTCTCTCTCTCTCTCTCTCTCTCTCTCTCTCTCTCTCTCTCTGTAGCTTTTCACATTCCTTTATAATGTAAATCTTTTTTCACAGGGCAACAACAAAACAACCAAAAATAATAATAATTTCCTTCAATTAAAAAAAAACAATATTTCAAGAATTAACAGTCCATGCCTTGGAGTAAGAAAAGTGCATAAAGACAACATTCATTCAAGCTCAGTTTTTACACTCTGATTTACTCTGATGCACATTGGATCAAGCCAAAGTGCATCATGTCTGGGGTGCTCAGATGCTCACACAGATATATGCTGGTGAACATAGAGAGCATTTGAGCAGCTTGGGCATGGAGTTGTGCAGTGTGTCGGGGAGGAAACATGGAAACTGTGCAGCACACAGAGTCGTACTTTGACTTGATTGTGTCTCTACATTGGAGTTCAATCAGCTCTATTCGGAGGTTGGTTGGTGCGCTTTCCGCGTCAACCACAAACGGATTACTGAGCAGTTCAAATCTGCATTTCTGGGCTTAAAAGTCGGTAAATCTCCGGGTAAATTCAGCTCTGAGTTTTTCAGCGGTCTCGACTGGGGCGCCAACGCACAAACAAAGCATTGTGGCATTTGTAGTATTAGCGGTATATGCGATATACTGGCGGGCAGCTCTAATACATACTTGATATGATCTCGCGGGCCCAATATAATTACACCCGAGTTTGACACCCCTGCTGTAAGGTCTGCCAGGGGAAAGTGTAGCTAGACAGCATTGGATGGTGCTCTGTAGGATGGTTTTGGAGGCAAACAAGAAGAGGATCAGAGCGAGGACTGAAAGAAGAATAAGATGGTGGAAACTGAAGGAGGAAGAGTGTAGCGTGAGGTTCAGGGAAAAGGTCAAAAAGAGGCTCGGTGGTGGTGGTGAAAAAGTGATGAGAGAGACAGCTAGAAAGGTACTTGGTGTAACATCTGAAAATAGAAAGGAAGACAAAGAGACGTGGTGGTGGAATGAGGAAGTGCAGGAGAGCATAAGGAGAAAGAGGTTAAAGAAACAAAATTGGGATCGACAAAATGATGAGAAAAGTAGGCAGGAGAACAAGGAGATGCAGCAGCAGGTTAAGAGGGATGTGGTGAAAACTAAGGAAAAGACATATGAGGAGCTGTAGGAGAAGTTGGACACTGAGGAAGGAGAAAAGGATTTATACCGAATGGCCAGGCAGAGGAATCGAGCTGGGAAGGATGTACTGCAAGTTAGAGCAATAAAGGATGGAGATGGAGATGGAAATGTGTTGACCAGTGAGGAGAGTGTGTTGAGAAGATGAAGGAAGTATTTTGAGCAGCTGATGAACGAGGAAAATGAGAGAGAGAGAGAGAGAGAGAGAGAGAGAGAGAGAGAGAGAGAGAGAGAGAGAGAGAGAGAGAGAAAGAGAGAGAGAGAGAGAGAGAGAGAGAGAGAGAAGGTTGGATGATGTGGAGTTGGTGAAGCAGGAAGTGGATAGGATTAGTAAGGAGGAAGTGAGAGCAGCGATTAAGAGGATTAAGAATGGAAAGTCGGTTGGACCAGATGACATACCAGTAAAAGCATGGAGATGTTTAGGAGAGATGCAGTGGAGTTTTTAACCAGATTGTTTAACAGGATTCTGGAAGGTGAGAAGATGCCTGAGGAATGGAGAAGGAGTGTGCTGGTACTGATCTTTAATAATAAGGGAGCTGTTCAGACCTACAGTAACTACAGGGGAATAAAGTTGATTAGTCACACCATGAAGTTATGGGAAAGAGTAGTGGAAGCCAGGCTGAGAGAAGAGGTGACCATCTGTGAGCAACAGTATGGATTCATGCTGAGGAAGAGCACCACAGACGCATTATTTGCTTTGAGAATGTTGATGGAGAAGTATAGAGAAGGACAGAAGGAGCTGCATTGTGTGTTTGAGGATTTAGAGAAAGCGTACGACAGGGTGGAGAGAGGAGTTGTGGTATTGTATGAGGAAGTCTGGTATGTCAGAGAAGTATGTGAGGGTGGTGCAGGACATGTATGAGGACAGTGTGACGGCAGTAAAGTGTGCAGTAGGAACGACAGACTGGTTCAAGGTGGAGGTTAGACTGCATCATAGATCAGCTCTGAGCCCTTTCCTGTTTGCAGTGGTGATGGACAGGTTGAAGGACGAGGTCAGACAGGAGTCTCCGTGGACTATGATGTTTGTGGATGATATTGTGATTTGTGGTGAGAGTAGGGAGCAGGTGGAGAAGATCCTGGAGAGGTGGAGGTACACGCTGGAGAGAAGGGGAATGAAAGTCAGTAGGAGTAAGACAGAGTACATGTGTGTAAATGAGAGGGAGGGCAGTGGAGGGTGCGGTTGCAGGGAGAAGAGGTGGAGAAGTTGGAGGAGTTCAGGTACCTGGGGTCAACAGTGCAAAGTAATGGAGAGTGTGTTAAAAAAGTGAAGAAAAGAGTGCAGGCAGGGTGGAGTGGGTGGAGAAGAGTGATAGCAGGAGTGATTTGTGATAGAAGAGTATCTGTGAGAGTGAAAGGGAAAGTTTATAGGACTGTGGTGAGACCTGAGATGTTGTATGGATTAGAGACAGTGGCATTTAGTAAAAGACAGGAGGTGGAGCTGGAGGTAGCAGAGCTGAAGATGTTGAGATGTTCATTGGGAGTGACGACGATGGACAGGATTGGAAATGAGTTTATTAGAGGGACAGCGCATGTAGGACATTTTGGAGACAAAGTGAGGGAGGTGAGATTGAGATGGTTTGGACATGTGCAGAGGAGGGACATGGGGTATATCAGTAGGAGAATGCTGAGGATGGAGACACCAGGAAGGAGGAAAAGAGGAAGACCAAGGAGGAGGTTTATGGATGTGGTGAAGGAAGACATGCAGGTAGTTGGTTTGAAATAGACAGATGTAGAGGACAGGGGGGTATGGAGACGGCTGATCCACTGTGGAGACTCCTAATGGGAGCAGCTGAAAGAAGAAGAAGAAGATACACACACACACACACACACACACACACACACATACACATATATATATATATATATATATATAAAAACCTCTGTGAGGTCACATCCACACATGGGTTTTCAAATCATTGATATCCAGGTGACACTTAACTAATCCTCTCCCCACAGACACTCTTATTTCCCTTGGATCTCATGTCTGCCAGATATCTCATCATGGATGCAGCTCATCAGCTGAAGCTTAATCCCAGCAACTGGGCTATTGCTGTTCATCCTATGTGATTCAAATCTAGTGATGTCCAGAGTTGTGAAATTCAGAGTGAGCATTGACAATCACATTTTCTTTTTAATTATTGTATCAGATTTCCCATTTACATTGTTATTTATTTCTGTTTATTAAATACACTGAACTAAATTATAAATGCAACACTTTTGTTTTTGCCCTATTTCTCAAGACTTTTTCTATGTACACAAAAGGCCTATTTCTCTAAAATATTCTTCATAAATCTGTAAATGTGTGTTAGTAAGCACATCTCTTTTACCCAGAGAATCATCACCTTACAGGTGTGGTTACAGGTACAACAGCACGATTATTGCACAGGTATGCTTCAGGCTGGACACAATAAAAGGCCACTCTAAAATGTGCAGTTTTATTACAGCACGATGCCACAGATGTTGCAGGTTTTGAGGAAGCGTGCGATCGGCATGCTGACTGCAGGAACATCCACCAGAACCATTGCACATGAATTGAATGTTCATTTCTCTACCATAAGCCGCCTCCAAAGGCGTTTCAGAGAATTTGACGGTACATCCAACTGACCTCACAACCACAGACCAGGTGTAACCACACCAGCCCAGGACCTCCACATCCGGCATCTTCACCCACAAGATTGTCTGAGACCAAACACCCAGACAGCTGCTGCAACAATTGCTTTACATAACTAAAGTGTTTCTGCTCAAACTGTCAGAAAGCGTCTCAGGAAAGCTCACCTGCAGCTCGTCGTCCTCATCAGCGTATACGACAGAGTGTTTCAGTTCCTGCTGATATCCAGCAACTTCACACCACCATTTAAGAGGCATGGACCAACATTCCACAGGCCACAATCAACAACCTGATGAACTCTATGTGAAGGAGATGTGTTGCACAGCGTGAGGCAAATGGTACTGATACTGACTGGTTTTCTGACCCCCCAATACAGTAAAACTGCACATTTTAGAGTGGCCTTTTACTGTGTCCAGGCTAAAGCACACCTGTGCAGGGAATCTTGGTGTCTAATCAGCATCCTGATCTGCCACACCTGTGAGGTGGATGATTCTCAGGGTCAAGGAGAAGTTGGGAACAAGATTTGAGAGTAATAGGACTTTTGTATACATAGAAAAAGTCTTAGATCTTTGAGCTCAGCTCATGAAAAATGGTGGCAAAAACAAAAGTGCTGCGTTTATAATTTTGTTCACTATAGTTTCTGATATTTGCACCAATCAGTATAACTAAAGAAAAGTGTACTGAGTATATCCACAATATCCACAATTCAATTCAATTTATTTTTATTTGTATAGCGCTTTTAACAATGAACAGTGTCTCAAAGCAGCTTTACACAGATAATGCGGTGATGTAAGGCCTGATGTGTGTGTGTTTATGGTCAGTAGTATTTGTTATAATTAATGTATTGATCTATGTGAGTAAATAAACCTTCTTTTTCTTCTTCTTCTTCTTTTGGCTGCTCCCATTTGGGGTCTCCACAGCAGATCATCCATCTCTATACCCCCCTGCTCTCTTCATCTCTCTTCAAACACCTACTGACTAAAGGCTTGACTAAATAAATATGTGTTCAGCCTCGACTTGAACACTAAGACTGTGTCTGAGTCCCGAACCATGATTGAAAAGCTGTTCCATAACTGTGGGGTTTATAAGAGAAACATCTGCCCCCTGCTGGAGTCTTCATTATTAGAGGTACCAACAAATACTACAATACAATCTCTTGAGTCTGGTTCCTCTCAAGGTTTCTTCCTTCTGCATCTCGGGGAGTTTTTCCTTCACCACAGTCGCCACCGGCTTGTTCATCAGGGACAAACTTACACTTATAAATATAAGAGATATAAATATATCTTCATTTTTATCACCACATTATCTGTGTAAAGCTGCTCTGAGACAATGTTCATTATGTAAAGCGCAATACAGATAAACATTTTTATTTACATTTACAATTGCAGCATTTAGCAGACGCCCTTATCCAAAGCGACGTACAAAACATGAATTGAATTGAATTAAAACTAAATATATTTAGTTCCAGTTCCATCCACAGTGAGACGGCAATTGTACACGTTTCCTAATGACCTCACTGAGGAGTTTTGCGTGTGGTGGAACTGCTATGGTGAATATGAGGATTTTTATAAACCGTAGAATTGGAGCTGGAACTCTTTGGAGCAGCAGAATTGTAGATGTAACGAGTTGTTTATATAAAATGCGTAATGAAAATTAAGTGTAATTTTGATCCATTACGGATCAGTTTTAATATGCAAACATCAATAACAAGAACACCTCAATGTTGGGAAGTGACCATAGAATAAGGTGATGAATCACGGTGAGGTGTGAGACCTTACACCATTATAATGTTCTCCACTTCACCTTAGGACATTCTTCACCTCCACACCTACACTAACAATCTGGAATATCTCACACATACACCTGGATTATTACTAACCACATGCCTTATTTTGAGATGTTTTATTATTTACTCATTAGGTGTAGAAAATAAAGAGCCGAAAAGAAATGAGAAGTGTTCATTAAAACATCCTACCTGGTTGCCAAACTGGTTGCATGGGAAATCCAGGATGGATAAACCTCTCTCAGCGTACTTGGTGTGCATCTGTACAAACTGAGAGTAGTTTACTGGGGCTTTGACTCATTTGGTGGTGAAGATGTTGATGATAACCACCTGACCTCTATAGAAAACAAAAATAAATAATAAATAAATAAGGATGGCAAAAATCTGGAAATGAAGCCTTTCTTATAGTTTATAATTTATATTATTCTCACCAACAGACCAGTGCTGTATTATATTTGTACAATTGATGTCTGTTTTGACTTCACTTGGTACTTGTTGATCATCTGCACATATATTTACCTTAGCATTTAGTCTTTATTATATTTCTGAGGTTGCAGTGATTTCTGTGTGACCTTGCAGTGTGATGCGAGATTTGTGTTTAATCAAACCATCAAGGTTTTATTTTTCGAACTGTAGCCTTCATTTCACTTCACTATAATCATCTACTAGTAAGATGTGGAACGCCCTTTCCAAAACCAATCACATGCTACCAGTAGTGGACAGTAATAAAGTAAATGTAATTTGTTCCTGTACTTAAGTAGGTTATCATGTATCTGTATTTACTTAAGTGTTTCTATTTGGGGAGATTTTTACTGTAACTTCACTGCATTTCAAAATCACGCTGTATTACACGTGTTCTGATCGACGCTCGGTGTATCTACTGATCACTAACATACAGTTCAGCATCAGTTCAACATCAAGCAGAACATTAAGAGGAAAATAAATGATTAAGAAACTCCAGACTCGAACTCACCACAACACACGTTGGATTATTTACACAATTAACAAGTCGTTTTCAAAGAAGGTTTTGTGTTCATGATAATTGTAATAGAAATCAATCAGTGTTTAAGTCATTAATATTATTCTATTAATAGATCAGTGTGATTCTGATCACCATCACTGTACCCAACAACATCGTATATCTGCAATAAATAGACATTCAGTGGCACCCAGATGAGGATGAGGTTCCCTCTTGAGTCTGGTTTCTCTCAAGGTTTTTCCTTTACCACAGTCACCACCGGCTTGTTCATCAGAGACAAACTTACACTTATAAAGAACATTATTTTTTTCACCACATTATCTGTGTAAAGCTGCTCTGAGACAATGTTTATTGTTAAAAGCTCAAAACAAATAAAAATGAATTGAATTGTGCTGACAGTCACATTTGAGTCTTTTCACATAAACTGAAGTGATTAAATAAAGTATCTTGTGATAAAAAATTATCATAGGAACATTATAGTTATAATAAGTCATAGTACTTTGGATACTTAAGTACCCCGCCATTAGAGTTGCACAAGTCAGGTCACTCTCAGTGTCGGTCTCAAGCCCAGGTAAATGGGGAGGTTTATGTTATGAAAAGCATCCAGTGTAAAATGTGCCAAATCAAATATGCAGATCACAAACCAGAATTTCATACCGGATTGGTCGAGGCCCGGGTTACCAATGACCACCACAGGTATTGTTAGCCAACAGGGAACCGTGCTGAAGTCCACTATCAACTCCTTAGTTTCACTGATGTTTAGGAGAAGATTGTTCTCCTGGAATGTCTCTTCGTTTTTTTTTCTCTTCAGGCCCACCACAACAAGTTTGCTGATGGTGATGGAGTTGGAAGTGGCCACACAATCATTTGTGTACAGTGAGTACAGCTGAGGGTGCAGAACACAACCCTGAGGAGCTCCAGTGCTGTGGGTGGAAATGGATGAGGAGTGTTTGCCCACCCTTACGGCTTGTGGTCTGTCTGTCAAGAAGTTGGAGATCCATTGACACAGGGGTGGGCTGATTCCCAGATCCTTCAATTTAGAGGTAATTATTGTGTTAGACCTTTAACTGTAGTCCACATAATTTCCTTTTCTGCAGTTCAGGTGGCTTAACATTGTGTGTAAAAGATATGCAATGGAGTCATTAGTAGAGCAGTTCTGGTAGTACGTGAACTGTAGAGGGTCCATGGTGTCTGGCAGTGATGCATTGATGAAGTCTCTGACCAGTCTTTCAAAACACTTCATCACTACTGAGGTCAGGGCTACAGGACGGTAGTCGTTGAGGCAGGCGGGCTGGGGTTTCTTCAGGACAGGAACAATGGTGGACTGTTTGAAGCATGAGGGGACAACAGACTGTTCCAGGTGGAGGTTGATTATTTTAGGGAACATCAGTGCTAGTTGGTCAGCGCAGGCTTTCAGAACCCGATCTGTGATACCATCTGGTCCTGCTGCCTTTCTGGTATTTACTCTCCTGAATGTTGGTAAACGTGTTTACCTCTCCAGCTCTGTCAGCGTGCATGTTGTTTGCGCCGCTAGTGTGGTTAGCTCCAGCCTTAAAGCACGCATAACAGATGTTTAGCTCATCTGCCAGAGAAGCGTCCGCATTCCCCATTCTGGAGGAAGGTGTTTTGTAGTCCATGATGGTTCCCAGTCCTAGTCCATGTTTCAGTGCTTTGTCTATGTGGAAACTGTGACTCTAGTTTCCTCCCGTAAGCGCTGCTTTGCCTCCTTCACCGCTCTGCACACACTAAGATGCAGCCTTCAAATCAAATCAAATCAAATTTTACTTGTACTCGTCCACGTCCCCGGTGTTGAGCCCCATGTCATAGGTAGTGGAGCGGGATCTCAGAGCATCACGGGTAGTTTTATCCACCAACGGCTTCTGGTTGAGAAACGTTCCCGATGGTGGTTTTCTGTACCGTATCATCCACTAGTTTCTTGATGAATGCCACAACCATTTCCGTAAACATGTTGACTTCATCGGAGCTGTGCCTGAACATGTCCCAGTCTGCGTCCTCTAGAGCGTCCTGCAAAGCGGCCACAGATTGGTCAGTCCAGCGCACGACCTCCCTCTGAACCAGAGCTTCCTTTTAGTTGTTCTTGAATGGTGTGTAGCAGTGGTCCAGTGTCCTTTTGCCTCTGTAGGGGCAGGGGATGTGCTGCTGGAAGTTTGGCAGTGCGTATTCAAGGTTGGGGACTGTTAAAGTCTCCCACCACAATGAACGCAGAATCCCGATGCTGTGTTTAGTGTCTCATGTAAGTACCATATTGCAGTGTCCATGTGCTTAAGGTGGAATATAAATGGCACTGACTATGACCGCGCTGAATTTCGAAAGAAGATGAAAGGGGTGACATTTGATGGTAAGTTCCAGATTTGGTGTGCAGGATGCCGGCTTGTTTCCCTCGCAGACGCTGGAACGGGTTGCTTCTTTTGTTCTTTGTTCCTTTGTCTATCACATAACAGTATTCTCTCTCTCTCTCTCTCTCTCTCTTTCTTTCTATCTTACTCTCTCTCTCTGCACATGTGTGCCGTGCAGAGCACGAAAGCTGTTGGCTTGTTGGCAATTTTTTTCGCTGTTTATCGCAAATCTTTTCCGTAAAACATCCCTGAATAACTTAGTGTGTGTGTACTAGTGTGCCTGTGTGCACACTAGTGTGTGTGGGGGTGTGTGAGTGTGTGAGTAGTGTGCAGGAGAAACAAGGTGTCTCCGAGAGCTAGGCTGTGTGAGAGTGACTCGCAGGCACGGTGTGTGGGTGCTGTGCGGGACGAGTGTAGAAGAGTTTTTACAAAGGCGGTCTGCAGCATTGTGACCATCTGACGTCAGTTCCTGTTTCCTATCGTTAAACTGTTCACCGGGAATTTTGTTTGTATCGGCGTTTAAAATTTTTTACAGTTCGTTTTTTCTCGCTTTCATCACTTCAAAATATCAAAATATCATGTTGTTTTCCTGCATCCTTCACTTTCCGTTGGCTCCGTCTCGACTATTTTTGCTTTCGGAAGATCGCTTTTTTCCCTGTTTGAGAGTTTGAAAGCAGTGAGTGGAGGACATTCACCAGAACTACGAACACACACTACAGTAAACACATTAAGGTACGTAATTTCTCTACTATGGCGAACATCCTGTTCACTCAGTGTGTGAATTGTGACATGTTTAGTCTGTCTTTCTCCGTTGTTAGCGATAATTTTATCTGTGAGAAGTGTAAGCTAGTTTGCTCTTTGACGGAGAAGATCTTAGCATTAGAGGAGCGCATCCAGAGTCTAGAGAGAAGTAGTGAGTGCGAGAGCAGTCCAGGTTCTGCAGGGGAAAGTCTGGATGCCCTAGGTGAAGGTAATATTCCCCCGACTCCGGCATTAGAGCCCTTGCAGCGGGGCGAATGGGTGACGACTCGGCGGCATACTCGCAAAGCCAAAGCTAACGCTAAGGCTCGCCCACGGGAGCACTATTCCTCTCCGCTTCACGTGTCCAACAGGTTTGCTCTCCTCAGTGAAGCACCCGCTGAGAAACCTGAAAGAGCTCTGGTTTTTGGAGACTCCATTCTAAGGCACGTGAAATTAGCTAGACCTTTAGGGGCACCAGCAGCACAGGTTATGTGTATACCGGGAGCCAGGGCACCAGACATAGCAGGTCAGCTTAGATTCTTAGGAAAGCACAGGTTCTCTAAGATAGTTTTTCACACAGGAGCTAATGATATACGCCTTCGACAGTCAGAGGTTACTAAAGAGTAATATTATAGAGGTGTGTAAATTAGCGAAGGCAATGTCCGATGCTGTAATATGCTCTGGCCCCATCCCAATGCGACGTGGCGATGTAGCCTACAGCAGGTTATGGTCGCTGAACTGCTGGATGTCCGAGTGGTGCTCCAAAAATAATGTGGGCTTCATTAATAATTGGAGCATTTTTGAGGGCAAGGCTGGCCTGTTAGGGCGGGACGGTGTCCATCCCACTCGGGAAGGTGCTGCTCTCATTTCTTGTAGTATAGGTCATAGTCTCAGAACAGCACTAGTTAACAAGTGACTGTCTAGAGCCAAGGCCAGGGAACAGGCAGACAGGCTAAACCGACCGTCTGCTAGCTGCACAGAGTCGTCACTCAGGATCCACCATATTGAGACTGTTTCTGTCCCCTGAGCAAAACCAAAATATAGGAATTATCAGAAAGTCTGTTTTAGTAACCTGATTAACATTAAATTAAATAGAACTGAACGCACAGCAGCACCTCTAATCTAAAAATTGGATTGTTGAATATTAGATCTCTCACGTCAAAAGCGCTTACTATAAACAAAATTATTACCGACCAGGAGTTTAATATAATGTGTTTGACAGAAACGTGGATTAAATCAAATGAATATGTAGCATTAAATGTGGCGAGTCCTCCTGGGTATAGTTACATACACCAACCCTGTCTAAATGGCAGAGGAGGCGGAGTCGCAGCTATTTATAATAATAATCTAAACGTCACACAAAAGACTAAACACAAATGTAAAACATTTGAAGTTCTTTACACCAACATAAAATATTCAGTGTCTGAAAGCAGGTCCAGTCAGTTAATTCCACTAATTATTATTTATAGACCCCCAGGGGCCCGACTCTGATTTTCTCATAGAACTTGCAGATTTCATTACAAATTTAGCTACTTCTTTACACAAAGCATTAATTGTTGGTGACTTTAATATTCATAATGATAATCAGGAAGACTCCTTAAGAGCAGCTGTTGTGTCCATTCTAGAGTTGGAATTAATCAGAATGTTATAGGACCCACTCATAGTGGAGACACACTCTCGATTTGTTGTTAACATTTGGATTAAAAATAAAAAACTTAGTCATAATTCCACAGTCTAAAGCTATTTCAGACCATTATCTAATCTCGTTTAAAATTTGCCTCAGTCATTGCATTACTACTTCACCACGTTACCGTGTTAAGCGTACTTTCACTTCAGCTACAGCAGCGCGTTTTATTAACAATCTTCCCGAAATTACGATATTAGATAGATCTCCGTCTGACCCCGCAGAGCTCGACTGGGCCACTGAACACCTAGAATCAACGTAACGTTACACTCTAGATGATGGAGCTCCCCTTAAGACCAAAATGATCAGGGAGAAAAAATTAGCACAGTGGTATAATGATCATACACACACCTTAAAACAGACCACTCGAAAATTAGAACGTAAATGGCGTCAAACAAAATGAACAGTATTTCAAATAGCATGGAAGGGGAGCCTCCTAATTTATAGAAAATCTCTTAGTGCTGCTGATCAGCATATTTCTCCACCCTCATAGAAAATAACAAGCATAATCCTAGATTTTTATTCAGCACGGTAGCAAAATGAACAGGGAATAAAATCACTGCACTCACATGCACACCATCAATAGGTACTAATGATTTCATGAACTTTTTTAATGATAAAATTGAAAACATCAGGCAAGAAATCCAGACGGTTAATATAAATCCAAATTATTTTACAAGTAACCCTGTAGACAGCAGTGTCATTATAGCAGACAATCAACTACAAAGCTTCACTCCTATTCATGAGAATGACTTAATTTCATTAATCTCCTCCCTTGATTTTCTCCCTTGCCTACAAGTTTCTTTAAACAGATCATTCCAGAGGGAATTGAACCTGTTTTAAAAATAATTAACTCTTCCATTAGCACTGGTTTTGTACCAAAATCCTTCAAACTGGCAGTTATCCACCCCCTTATTAAGAAACCTGACCTTGTCCCATGTCAGCTGTCCAACTACAGTCCAATATTAAACCTCCCCTTTATCTACAAAATTTTAGAAAAGGTTGTAGCACAGCAGTTTTGCTCACATCTACTTATGAATAACATTTTTTAAATGTATCAGTCAGGATTTCGGCCTCATCATAGCACAGAGACGGCGCTAGTTAAGGTGGTAAATGACCTGTTATTGGCCTCTGATCAGGGTTTTGTCTCCTTACTTGTTTTGCTTGACCTAAGTGCAGCTTTTGACACCATTGATCACACTATACTACTTGCTAGACTTGAGAACGTTGTTGGAATAAAGGGAACAGCTCTCTCTTGGCTCAGGTCTTATTTGACTGATCGCTATCAGTTTGTTGATGTAAATGGTGAGTTCTCCACACTCTATGAGGTAAAGTTTGGTGTTCCTCAAGGATCTGTCTTAGGCCCACTGCTTTTCTCCTTATATATGCTGCCTCTTGGTGAAATTATACATAAACATGGGATTCACTTCCATTGCTATGCTGATGATACACAGCTGTATATTTCAGCAAAGTCAGATGAGAGAGATCAGCTTAACAATGTTGAGGAGTGTGTAAAGGACATTAGACAGTGGATGCTTGATAACTTTCTTCTGCTCAACTCAGATAAGACAGAAGTACTTTTACTAGGACCACATGCAGCTAGAGGTAAACTTTCTGATTACGTAGCATCTCTGGATGGTGTTTCTGTATTAGCGTGTACGGCTGTCAAAGACCTTGGTGTGATTATTGACCCGAGTCTTTCCTTTGAGTCTCACGTGAATAATATCACCAGGATCTCCTTCTTTCACCTTAGAAATATTGCTAAAATTAAAACTAGTTCATGCTTTTGTTACTTCTAGATTAGACTACTGTAACGCTTTACTGTCTGGGTTTTGGAGTAAGTGCAGAAATAAGCTTCAGTTAGTTCAGAATGCAGCAGCAAGAGTCCTCACTAGATCTAGAAAATATGATCACATCAGCCCTGTTTTAATCATCTACACTGCTCTCAATTACATCTCACACTGATTATAAAATACTACTACTGACGTATAAAGCACTTAACGCTCTCACGCCGCAGTATCTGAGTGAACTTCTGTACCAGTATGATCCTTCACGCCTACTTAGATCAAAGGGTGCAGGCTATCTGTTGGTCCCTCAAATAATGAACACTACAGCAGGGGGCAGATGTTTCTCCTATAAACCCCACAGTTATGGAACAGCCTTCCAACCAGGACTCAGACACAGTCTCAGTGTTCAAGTCGAGGTTGAAAACGTATTTATTTAGTCAAACCTTTTATCAGTAGATCTCTCTCTCTCTCTCTCTCTCTCTCTCTCTCTCTCTCTCTCTCTCTCTCTCTCTCTCTCGGTTGAGTTAAACATGCTCCTGAGGCTCCAGTGACCACTGTTCCTGCCCCTCTCCCCTCCGTGGATCTTCACACTTCTGTGCAGCTTGGGACCGTCTCTCATCAACACCTTGGGTGGTTCCATGTAATTCCGGAGTAGAACGGGTGCTTTGAGGATGGATTGGCCTGTAGTTGGTGTCGGCGGTCTGCTGCACTGACTCGGGAGTGCAGTTTGCTTCTGATCATCATCACTGCACCCCGCAGCATTGTATATCTGCTTCAAATGGACATTTGGTGCAACCCAGATAAGGATGGGTTCCCTCTTGAGTCTGGTTCTGCTCAAGGTTTCTTCCTTATGCCATCTCGGGGAGTTTTTTCTTGCCACAGTTGCTCATCAGGGACAAACATACTTACAAAGAACATATTTACGTTTAATCACCACATTATCTGTGTAAAGCTGCTTTGAGACAATGTTCATTGTTAAAAGCGCTATACAAATAAAAATGAATTGGATTGAACTGAATTGAGTGTGTGTGTGTGTGTGTGTGTGTGTGTGTGTGTGTGTGTGTGTGTGTGTGTGTGTGTGTGTGTGCATCTTCCTCATGCCTGTTTACAAACAAAGGCTGAAACAGGAAGCTTAGGTTTAGAGGGAGGTCGTGCGCTGGACTGACCAATCGGTGGCCGCTCTGCAGGACACTTTCAATGACGCAGACTGGGACATGTTCAGGGTTAGGGTTGCATCACAGCTCTGATGATGTCAACATGTTTTTACGGAAGCGGTTGTGGGATTCATCGGGAAACTAGCCAAGTCAAGTCAAGTCAAGTCTAGTTTATTTCTGTAGCGCTTTTCACAACAGACATTGTCTCAAAGCAGCTTTACAGAAATCAACAGTGAAGGTGAATGGTGTGCATTAATCCCTGAGTAGTAGCCGTGGCGACTGTGGCAAGGAAAAACTCCCTTAGATTTTATGAGGAAGAAACCTTGAGAGGAACCAGATTTAAAAGGGGAACCCATCCTCATATGGGTGACATCAAGAGTTTGATCATAAATCTTTCAACAATACAGAACACTGGAGAGTGAGAACTAACATGAGCACTGGAGTATAAGATTATAAGTGATGTTCTTTTTACAGTCTTATACAGTCTTTATGGTCAGTAGCTCCTAGTTTTATGAGCTCAGCATTTGTGATTATCACAGATCCAGCATCAGCTTCTCCATGCCAGAGCCTTTAAACACTCCAGGAGGTCCAGTGTCAAAACTCCACACATGTAGCGGGATCCAATTGGCACTGGTACGTCTCTAGATGGTTCGGGATGTTTGCGAGTTCAGCATCTACTTCTTCAAAGGTCCGTAATCATCACGAGGTGGGAGGTGACTGGATCTGGCCAAACCTCAGGAAGCCTCGGATGGGGAGAGAAAGAGAAGCAGTGGAGAGAAATTAGGGTAGCTGCTTTTCATGATATTAACAGCACAAGTTGATAATGTGATGTGATCAGATGTTCTGGAGCACAAGGTTATGATGTGATGTGTGTTATGTGTAGAACTCGCTACAAAGATTTGTCTCTAATCTGTACTTAAACTGGGAGAGTGTATCTGAGCCCCGAACACTGTCAGGAAGACTATTCCAGAGTTTAGGAGCTAAATGTGAAAATGCTCTACCGCCTTTAGTGGACTTTGCTATTCTAGGAACTACTAGAAGCCCAGAGTTTTGAGATCTCAGGGAGCGTGGAGGATTGTAGCGTTTTAAAAGACTGGATAGATACATGGGAGCCAAACCATTTAGTGCTTTATAAGTGAGTAGCAGTAGTTTGTAGTCTATTCGAAACTTAACAGGAAGCCAATGTAGGGACGATATGATTGGGGTTATGTGGTCATATTTTTTTGACCTTGTAAGAATTCTGGCTGCTGCATTCTGAACTAACTGAAGCTTGTTTATTAATATTGCAGGACATCCACCTAGTAATGCATTACAGTAGTCTATTCTAGAGGGTTAGGGTTAAAATAACTCCCAGGTCTTTTACCGTTGAACTAGTGGTTACAGAACATCCGTCTAAATGCAGGCTGAGATGCTGGAGCTTCTGTGTACTATTTTTTGGTCCGATGAGCAAAATCTCCGTCTTATCAGAATTTAGTAGTAGAAAGTTATGGGTCATCCAATCTCTTATTTCTTTAACACACTTAGTTATTCGAGCTAATTGAGCTGTATCGCCTGGTTTAGATGATATATATAGCTGAGTATCATCAGCATAACAATGGAAGCAAACTAGCGGATGATACGGTGCAAAAAAACACTAACAGAAGGTTTCCCAACCAGAAGCCGTGGGTGGATAAAACCATCCGCGACGCTCTGAGATCCCGCTCCGCTGCCTACAACACGGGGCTCGCCACCGGGGACATGAAGGAGTACAAGGCTGCGTCTTACAGTGTTCGCAGAGCGGTGAAGGATGCCAAGCGGTGCTACGGGAGAAAACTAGAGTCACAGTTTCAACATGATGGCTCTAGGAGCCTGTAGCAGGGACTAAGAACAATCACGGACTATAGAACACTATCTTCTAGAATGGTGAATGCGGACGCTTCCCTGGCAGACGAGCTAAACACCTTTTACGCTCGTTTCGAGGCTGCAGCTAACCATGCTAGCGGTGCTAGCGGCACAACCAGCGTGCACGCCGAGAGAGCCGGAGAGGTGAACACGTTCACCATCTCGGAGCATGACGTGAGAAGGGCATTTAAGAGAGTGAATACCAGGACGGCAGCAGGACCAGATGGCATCACAGGTCGGGTTCTGAAAGCCTGCGCTGACCAGCTAGCACCGGTGTTCACTGAGATATTCAACCTCTCACTGGAACAGTCTGTTGTCCCTTCATGTTTCAAACAGTCCACCATTGTTCCTGTCCTGAAAAAACCCTAGCCCAACTGCCTTAACGACTATCGCCCTGTAGCTTTGACCTCAGTAGTGATGAAGTGCTTCGAGAAACTGGTCAGAGACTTTAGATTAGATTAGATTAGATTAGGATCAACTTTGTCATTGTGCAGGGTACATGTACAGAGCCAATGAAATGCAGTTAGCATCTAACCAGAAGTGCATAGATATCTTATTTACAGTGGCAGTGTAATAAATAAGGGTATGAGGTTATACAGAAGGTGTAGTTATATGTACATATAACTGAATAAGGGTATATATAGTGTGGTTTTTATATAAGTATGATTCAGTATGAAGTGGTATGACAGATAAAGCTGTACAAAAGGAATGTCATTATGAATATATACATCGTATATATACACACACACACACACACACACACACACACACACAGAATAAACAGAATAAATATGGATGGACATACAGAAATGTAATGATGGTGGTGCAAGGATGCATTATTTTAAAGTGGTGCAAAATAGTGCAAAACACAGAAGAAAAGTGACAGTGCAGTGGTGATTGTTAACACCATATCAGCTGTTCAGTGCAAAGTTGCTATTTTTCAGTCTATTTGTTCTGGCTCTGAGACAACGGTAGCGTCAGCCTGATGGGAGAAGTGTAAACAGTTCGTGGTTGGGGTGAGAGAGATCTTTGATGAAGCCCCTCGCCCTTTGCAAACAGCGTTTTTTGAAAATGTTCTCCATGGTGGGTAGTCCAATACCGATGATTCGTTGGGCGGTTTTCACCCCCTCTGAAGGGCTTTACGGTCTAAAGCTGTGCAGCTGCTGTACCACACTGAGTTTGTAAGGATCTTCTCAATGGTACAGCGGTAAAAGTTCTTCAGTATCCTGTAGCACAGACGGGACTTTTTAAGTCTCCTCAGAAAATATAAGCAGACTTAAAGCAGGTGGGGACGATTGCCTGGGCCTAAGACAGATTAAAGATATCCGTGAAGACCTTGGCCAGTTGCTCCACGCATGCTCTGAGTACACGACCAGGGATGCCATCAGGGCCAGCTGCTTTCCTTGCATTCACCCTTCCCAGGGTGAATGCACACTTCAGAGATGGAGAGTGTAAGTGGCTGCTCACCTGGAAGAAATGGGAATTATACAAAGATGCTGTTTGTGGACTACAGTTCAGCATTTAACACCATAATTCCCTCCACACTCACCTCTAAGTTGGAGGTCCTGGACCCGCGCTGTGTCAATGGATCTCTAACTTCTTGACAGACAGACCACAAGCCGTACGGGTGGGAAAACACACTTCATCCACCCTCACCCTCAGCACTGGAGCTCCCCAGGGTTGTGTTCTGAGCCCCCTGCTGTACTTACTGTACACATATGACTGTGAGGCCACTTCCAACTCCACCACCATCATCAAGTTTGCTGACGACATTGTTGTGGTGGGCCTGATCTCCAACAAAGATGAGACGGAATACCTACAGGAGGTTATAAACCTGAAGAGATGGTGCCAGGAGAACAACCTTCTCCTGAATGTCAGCAAGACTAAGGAGTTGATCATGGACTTCAGCACGAAGCAGGAGTGGTCATACCAACCGGTTAACATCAGCGGGACCCCAGTGGAGAGAGTGGACAGTTTCTAGTACCTAGGTGTTCACATCACACAGGACCTGTCTTGGTCCTGTCACACCAACACCCTGGTGAAGAAGGCCCGGCAGCGTCTTTACCATCTTGGACGCATAAGAAGCTTTAAACTTCACTCTCAGGTGTTAAAGACTTTCTACACCTGCACCATTGAGAGCGTTCTGACGGGTAGCATCACTTCCTGGTTCGGGAACAGCACCATGCAGGACAGGCGAGCCCTCCAGAGGGTCGTACGTTCAGCTGAACGTACCATTCACACCAAGCTCCCTAACCTGCAGGACATCTGCCGGACCAGAGCCAGGAAGATTATGATGATTATTACATCTTTTTTTTTTTTAGATTCACACTGAAGGCATCAAAACTATGAATTAACACATGTGGAATTATATATGGAATTATATACATAACAAAAAAGTGTGAAACAACTGAAAAATGTCATATTCTAGGTTCTTCAAAGTAGCCACATTTTGCTTTGATTACTGCTTTGCACACTCTTGGCATTCTCTTGATGAGCTTCAAGAGGTAGTCACCTGAAATGGTCTTCCAACAGTCTTGAAGGAGTTCCCTGAGAGATGCTTGGCACTTGTTGGCCCTTTTGCCTTCACTCTGCGGTCCAGCTCACCCCTAAACCATCTCGATTGGGTTCAGGTCCGGTGACTGTGGAGGCCAGGTCATCTGGCGCAGCACCCCATCACTCTCCTTCTTGGTCAAATAGCCCTTGATGCCTTCAGTGTGACTCTACAATTTACATAGTCATGAAAATAAAGAAAACTCTTTGAATGAAAAGGTGTGTCCAAACTTTTGGTCTGTACTGTGTATATATATATATATATATATATATATATATATATATATATATATATATATATATATATATATATATATATATATATATATATACATATATATATATATATATATATATATATATGTACAGTGCCTTGCGAAAGTATTCGGCCCCCTTAACCTTTGCGACCTTTTGCCACATTTCAGGCTTCAAACAAAGATATGAAACTGTAATTTTTGTGAAGAATCAACAACAAGTGGGACACAATCATGAAGTGGAACGAAATTTATTGGATATTTCAAACTTTTTTAACAAATAAAAAACTGAAAAATTGGGTGTGCAAAATTATTCAGCCCCTTTACTTTCAGTGCAGCAAACTCTCTCCAGAAGTTCAGTGAGGATCTCTGAATGATCCAATGTTGACCTAAATGACTAATGATGATAAATAGAATCCACCTGTGTGTAATCAAGTCTCCGTATAAATGCACCTGCACTGTGATAGTCTCAGAGGTCCGTTTAAAGCGCAGAGAGCATCATGAAGAACAAGGAACACACCAGGCAGGTCCGAGATACTGTTGTGGAGTTCCGGATTTGGATACAAAAAGATTTTCCAAGCTTTAAACATCCCAAGGAGCACTGTGCAAGTGATAATATTGAAATGGAAGGAGTATCAGACCACTGCAAATCTACCAAGACCTGGCCGTCCCTCTAAACTTTCAGCTCATACAAGGAGAAGACTGATCAGAGATGCAGCCAAGAGGCCCATGATCACTCTGGATGAACTGCAGAGATCTACAGCTGAGGTGGGAGACTCTGTCCATAGGACAACAATCAGTCGTTTACTGCACAAATCTGGCCTTTATGGAAGAGTGGCAAGAAGAAAGCCATTTCTTAAAGATATCCATAAAAAGTGTCGTTTAAAGTTTGCCACAAGCCACCTGGTAGACACACCAAACATGTGGAAGAAGGTGCTCTGGTCAGATGAAACCAAAATCGACCTTTTTGGCAACAATGCAAAAACTTTATGTTTGGCGTAAAAGCAACACAGCTCATCACCCTGAACACACCATCCCCACTGTCAAACATGGTGGTGGCAGCATCATGGTTTGGGCCTGCTTTTTTTCAGCAGGGACAGGGAAGATGGTTAAAATTAATGGGAAGATGGATGGAGCCAAATACAGGACCATTCTGGAAGAAAACCTGATGGAGTCTACAAAAGACCTGAGACAGCGACGGAGATTTGTCTTCCAACAAGACAATGATCCAAAACATAAAGCAAAATCTACAATGGAATGGTTCACAAATAAACATATCCAGATGTTAGAATGGCCAAGTCAAAGTCCAGACCTGAATCCAATCGAGAATCTGTGAAAGGATCTGAAAACTGCTGTTCACAAATGCTTTCCATCCAACCTCACTGAGCTCGAGCTGTTTTGCAAGGAGGAATGGGCAAAGATTTCAGTCTCTCGATGTGCAAAAAGAGACATACCCCAAGAGACTTACAGCTGTAATCGCAGCAAAAGGTGGCGCAACAAAGTATTAACTTAAGAGGGCTGAATAATTTTGCACGCCCAATTTTTCAGTTTTTTATTTGTTAAAAAAGTTTGAAATATCCAATAAATTTCATTCCACTTCATGATTGTGTCCCACTTGTTGTTGATTCTTCACAAAAAATTACAGTTTTATATCTTTATGTTTGAAGCCTGTAATGTGCCAAAAGTTTGCAAAGTTCAAGGGGGCAGAATACTTTCGCAAGGCACTGTATGTATATATATATATATATATATATATATATTCTTATATTTTATATAGTTTTATACTTTATTTATCAGTCTTCTCTTTTTTTGTATTATTTTTCTCACCATGCTATTCCCTCATGCCAGACCGTCGTAATAAGCATTTTACTGCATGTCGTACTCTGTGTGTATGTGTATGTGACAAATAAAATTTGATTTGATTTGATTTGATTTGATAGTTTAAAAAAATGTCAGTCGAAGAGTTTTTTCCGGACCCTAAACAGTTTATACATGATATAAAACATTTTAGACAAGGAGTTTTTACTGATCAAAATTTTTTTTAAACTGAAGAAGCTGATAATGAAGGTCAATAGGGAACTCAGATAAAGAGTGATAGAGTGTGTGGCGTTTTTTACTTTGAGTTTTTTAGCATTTGTTTGTTTTACTTTTATTTCATTTTAATGAATGGGATTCAAGTTGTGAGTTTTAACAACTAGATTACTGTCAGGGATCCTCAGGACATGCCCCCCTTCGCGGCTCTCTCTCAGCCACTCCCGGCGCTAATCGCCGACACCTGTTCTGCATTACCTGGTCCCCTTTATAAGTTTCCGTTCCGACCTCACTCGCTGTCGGCCACGAAAGGGACGTCGTACCGCCGCCTGGCCTCGAAAGGGACAACGTACTGCCGCCTGCCTGTGAAAGGGACGCTGTACCGCTGTCTGGCCATGAAGGGGTTCCCCTGAATGCGCAGTAGTTCTACAAATCCTCTCCGGAAGCGCCGTTGCGCTCCAAGGTCTCCCTGAAGGGGAGCGATTCAAAGTTCCTCTGAAGGCGACGTCACACTCCAGACCTCCGTAGAGGGTGCCGTTGTGCCTCCAGCAGCCACAGGGGGCACTGTCAAGCTCCGGAGTTCCCCCGTGAACGTTGCCGTCATGCCACCAGTGCAGTGGAGAGAATCAGTTTTTTAACACAAACTTAATAATGTCATTTTAAACTGCAGCATTGTTTTTTATTGTGATTTTAATTGTACAGCAGAAAATATATACAGAAATCATGCAGAACCTCATACAGCTTCCCGTAAGTGTCTGTGGGAGTTGGTGGAGGCCCACAATCTCTGTGACATTTGGAGAAATTTAAATAAGAAACAGAGACAGTACACATGGACCCACTGCATAGTGTCACAGATAGACCAAGCATCAGAAACCGGTAGTAATACAGAATGTCTTTACTCGGTTTTAACATACACACGCGAGAGATGTGACTGGAGCAAATTGTAAACTTAACTGAATGCTTCCTTAGAAGCATAGCCAGGAGCATGGAAGCATAGGGGACCAGAGAGGTAGGAAGTCCAGGTGATCAATGGTCATAACTGGTAGATCAGAACCATGAGTAAAGGGTAATAGGGACCTTATAAAGGGGACAAGCAAAGGGTGAACAGGTGTCGGTGATTAGTAGCAGGAAGAGGCTGAGTGAGAGTGTGAGCCTTGGAGGGAGGAGTGGCTGGTGGTTCTCTGACCCATAGACAACACGCTCACCCTGCAGAGATTAAATAGATTTTATGGTTTTAAGCATCAGCTGACTTATTTTTCCAGTAGGCATCTCAGACCACTACATGTTTCAGTGCACCATCAGTATACAGAATATAAATGTTTAAAAGACTTTGAGTTTTTATCATCAGCGAAAATAAAATGGGGAAAGAGTGAAGCAGTTTTAGTTGGGGAGTGGGGAGCCGACACTCCCAGGAGGCCTGGTGTGGAGAAGAGGTGGCTTTAAGTACTTAAATTTCTACCTGGGGAGTCATGAGTTTTTAAATAAAAACTGGGAGGACACTGTAGAGCATATCAAGGGCACACTAAGTAGGTGGAAGCAGCTGGTTACAAAGATGTCCTACAGGGGGCAAACGTTGGTGATCAATAACATGGCAGTGTCATCTCGCTGGCACAAGCTGGCATGTGTGGATCCACCACCAAACCTGCTAGCAAACATCCAGGCCCTGCTCATGGACTTCTTCTGGGATGGTCTGCACTGGATTCTGCAGAGTGTCTTCCATCTGCTCAAGGAGGAACAGGGGAGGGGAGGACGTAGCGGCACGTATAGGACTCCGGTATTTGCGCATCGCTAACCAGCTCCTACACTGCTGGAGGTCCACACTAACAGCAGAGAAACGTGTTTAGCTGAAGGACTATAAAATCGGTGAGAGTGGTCCTGTAGAGGAGGAACACTTTCCCCAGCTGGACATCGCTCCTGACCTCGACAGGTGTGAGGGCCCCCTCCTTTAGTGCAGGGGTAAAGGGGAGATGAACTTTGGGACAGTGATGGGGAAGCTGCTCTACAGGGCCTGTGTTAAGGTTTTAAATAAGAATAAAGTGGGAGGGTGGACCCCCAGTGAAGAAATGTTCTTGGTTTTAATGATGATATTAAACCAGAGTGGAGACACTGTAAAAATCACCGTTAACCAAAAAATCTGACAACCTCCAGTGTAAGATTTTACACTGCATCATCTCTGTGAACTCTTTTATTTGTATTTTAAACCCTGATGTTCTACAGGACGGTCCGTTCTGTTTAAAGAGAGAAACTGTTTTTCACACTTTTATTCACTGCTCCAGGTTACAGTCACTGTTTGTGCTTTTAAAACATATTTTAAGTTCCTTTAATGTGATTTTTACTTTTCAGTGTTTTATTCTTAGGTTTAGTACATCAGAAGAAACAGGTTTATGTGCCAACTGATTAATTTTATTTTTGAGCAAGAGAAAAAGGCCACATACCTGAGCAGAAAGAACAAAGTGACACAAAATGCTGATTATGACACAATCAGACTCTTCTCCAGACTGAGGAAATCCAGGATTGTGGTAGATGTTGATGTGTACAAGAGTGGGGGGGACGTGAAGATGTTTGAGGTTGTGTGGTAGTGTGGAGAAGCTCTGTGTTCTGTAAGAGATTAAGAATTGAATTTTGCACCACAACTGAACTAAATCACACACACACACACACACACACACACACACACACACACACACAAAAAAAACCCTCCCCCAACATTTAACTTAATTATCTGATTTTATTTGTCTATTTATCATATTATTTATTCAACTGACAAACCAAAATTGATACCATCTGACATTAAACATTAAATCTGACATTGCATTGACAATGTCACTACTGTCAAACACGTGAAATGCTTTCCTAACCAGAAGCCGTGGATGAACTCTGAAGTCCGTCTCCTGTTGAAAGCAAGAGATGCTGCTTTTAAATCTGGCAGTGCAGAGGACTACAACAGAGCCAGGGCCAACCTGAAAAGGGGCATCAGGAAAGCAAAACTCACATTTAAACCCCACATAGAAGAGCACTTCCACAACTTTGACCCCAGACGCATGTGGAAAGGCATCCAGTCAATCACAGACTACAAACCTACAGCTCAACCAACCAGCAGTGCCTTCCAACCGGAGGAGCTCAATCACTTTTTTGCTCGTTTCGACCAAAGCACAAGACATTACACAACAACCACAGACTCTTCTACTGCTTACAGCCCACTTTCACTCTTAACAACGGACGTCTATTCATTGTTTAGCAGAGTGGATGCACGAAAGCTGGCCCGGATGGCATGCCGGAACGTGTTCTCAGAGCATGCGCTGGACAACTGGCACAGGTTTATACTGACATTTCCAACCTGTCACTGGCCCAAGCCATGGTACCAACATGCCTGAAGACCACTACTATCATACCAGTGCCTAAGCACCCAGCTGCTAAATGCCTAAATGACTTTCGCCCAGTTGCACTCACCCCCATTTCTATGAAGTGCTTTGAGAAACTGATCCTGAATCACCTCACCTACACTGGACCCACACCAGTATGCCTATCGCCCGAACAGGTCAACAGAGGATGCAGTTTCCACAGCTCTTCATTCTGCTCTCACCCACCTGGATAAAAGCAACACCTACATCAGAATGCTGTTCATTGACTTTAGCTCTGCGTTCAATACAGTCCTCCCCACTGTACTGATCACTAAGCTCAGTGAACTGGGTATCTGCACCTCCACTTGCAGATGGATTCTGGACATTTCTCACCAACAGACCTCAATCTGTCAGGTTGGGCAACCAGGTATCCTCAACCCTCATTCTGAACACTGGCATACCGCAGGGCTGTGTTCTGAGCCCACTGCTCTACTCAATGTTCACCCACGATTGTGCTCCTCTGTATAACTCCAACATCTTCATCAAGTATGCAGATGACACCACCGTGGTCGGCCAGATCGACAACAAAGACAACAGATGAAGACCAAAGAGCTCATTGTGGACTTTCGGAAATCCAACAGCAGGAGACATCTACCTGTCAACATCGATGGAACTGAGGTAGAGCGAGTCTCCAGCTTTAAGTTCCTGGGAGTTCACATCTCTGAGGATCTGTCCTGGCAGCAGAACACGTCAGCTCTGGTAAAAAAAAAAAGCACAACAGCGCCTGTACTTCTTGAGAAGCCTCAAGAAATCTCATCTGTCCCCGGGGATTTTAACGAGCTTCTACTGTTGCATCATTGAGAGCATCCTGACCAACTCCATCACTGTATGGTACGGAGGCTCTACTGTGAGTGAACGAAAAGCCCTGCAAAGGGTGGTCCAAACCGCCCAACGCATCACTGGCACCCAACTACCTGCCATTGAACACCTTCACCACAGCAGATGTCTGCGCAGAGCTCACAACATCATCAAGGACTCTTCAAATCCCAGTCATAAACTGTTTAACCTCCTTCCATCACGAAGGAGATACAGGAACTTGCGCACCAGAACCAGCAGGTTCAGGGACAGCTTTTTTCCATCCACCATCACATTACTGAACTCTACACTACACCGCTAAATCACTACAAAACGAAACACTGTATATAACCTCTGTACTATACATGTACATACTACATATTTTTCTATTACTCATTACATCTGCACTATTTTTATCTATATGTATCTTTATATCATTACTGTACATTCTGCCCAACATTTCTTTCATTTGTGTATATAACCTGTGTGTGTATATATATTTACATATTTACATATATATATAGTAGACTGTTTATTCGACTTGTTAATTACTCTTCAATGCCACAGCCTTAAGAACCATTCCTGTACTTCCTAATGATGTCCACACGTCTCTGCACTGTTACTGCCTTATATTTATTCACTGTACATATGCTACATATTTTTATATATATATATATATATATATAGTCGACTGGTTATTTAGCTGCTTATTCTAAAATGCCATAATTTAACCTTCACTTCTGCACATTACTCTTTAATGCTATAGCCTCAGAACCATTTCTGTACTCTAAATTGATGTCCACACGTCTCTGCACTGTTACTGACTTTATATTTATTCACTTTATAAATGTTTACATATTTATTACTTGCTGTAAATATGCCATATATTTATCTGCATTTCGTTGCTGTGTACCTGTACTATGCAATGACAATAAACTTTGTAGTGTCTTAAACGTATAGTATCTTAAATGTGTAATATCTAAAAGCCTTAACTCATACAATTCTACAAATGGTGTCCTGAAACGGCAAAAGTTAATTACTGAACCATCTGGCCAGATGTTTTCCTTTAAGCCAAATGTATGAAAGGCCCATAGTGCTTATCTTATGAGCCGTGACTGGGAAAATGAAACGGATGGTCGTCTTTAAATCAGTATAAGCCGAAGTATAGAATATGATCCAGGATGCACATCCTCTTGGGAAAAGACCTCTGACCCGTTCTCACTGTATGTTAAGATGAATGGTCTGGGAAAGTTAGCGCTGGTACATTTGAGATATATTAAATCTGGACAAAGACAGGTTTCTCTTTAAGATAAACATTATTGCACAGTAGGCTCATATACATCTGTTATGCATCAAGAGGCGGACCCAGAGAATGATCAGAATATATAACGAGTGTGCAGCCATGGATCGGGAGTCAGACTTTGAATCAGAGCGTG
>NC_139586.1:30084961-30125940 GCF_946808225.1 Silurus aristotelis | reverse complement strand
CACACACACACACACACACACACACACACACCCACACACACGCAAGTAGAGAGCTGCACTTTTTCTTTAAGGGAGGCATCATATCAACGACCTAGGCTCTTCACTGGCTTCTCGAAGACAGTTGGGATGAGTTCCTCGCCGATGAGGAACCGGTGGTCTGACAGCTTCCCCTTGATGATGGAGATGCTTCTGGATTTGCTTGGCTTGATCTTCATGTGAGCCCGCTCAATGTTTTCCTGGAGCTTACTTAATAGCCGTACAGTGCAAACCTTGGTTGTGGTGAGAATTGTTAGGTCATCCATGTAGGCTCTGACCGGTGGCAGCCTCAGCCCAGGTCTTATTTGCTGTCCGCCAACTGTCCATCTAAAGGGGCATAAATGATGACCTCCATTGCCAGGGTGAAGGTCAGTGGGGAGATGGTGCAGCCGGCCATAATTCCCACTTCCAGGTGTTGCCAAGCTGTTGTGTACTCTGCTGTTCTCACACAGAGTTGGACGTTCTTGAAGTAGGCCTTGACAAGGGTTGTGAGAGCTGCTGGGACTCTAAAGTAGTCAAAGGCTGTCCACAGGAGGTTGTAAGGGACTGAGCCAAAAGCATTTGCGAGATCCAGGAACACCACGTGAAGAGCTGTTCTCTCCTTTTTGGGGACCTGGATCTGATGCCAGATGACACTAGCATGTTCTACACAACCGGAGAAGCCTGAGATGCCTGCTTTCTGGATTTACATTGTTTCATCCTGCCAGCCTGTGAGCGACAACGCTGAAGAAGATTTTTCCCTCCACGTTTAGAACACAAAAAATACTATTTATTTGAATTGTATATTTTTTCTTGTTTCTTGAAAATGTACATTCATTACTTTCAGAATCTTGCTGAACTGCTGCTGATGATCCTCACCGTGTTTCCAAAAGAAATATTATGTTAGATTATATAGAGAGGTTTGTGGGTATTTAGGGGTATTGGGGTATAGGAGTGAGGGAGTAGGGTGGGTATTTGGGGGTAATGGGGTGAGAGAGCTCAAGGATCTAAAGTTTAGATAACACCCAGTCTTTAACACTGACATCTAAATCCACTCAGTTGTTCATGGTGAAAGTTAAGTATAAAACACTTTTAATGTTTTATATTATAAAATCTGACATTTTAATTGTAAAAATTGTGTACAATTATTTTGAATATTGTGGTTTAAATATTTTACATTGTGGCATCATTAATGTATTAACAAAAATGATTTCAAACTAAATATAATCTGAAAAATGAATCCTGAAATGACAGCAGGCTGAGGCTGGTACTGAAGCTGGATGGATATACAGTATTTTGGCTCTTTATTGACATTTTATGACTGGTAAAGGGAGAGAGGGAGCTGATATGATGGAGAGGAGAAAGGTAAATATGTTGTATGTTCAGGAGACCAAGTGGAAAGGGAGTAAGAGCAGGAACATTGGAGGTGTTTAAACTGTTTTATCATGGTGTGGATGGAAAGAGAAATGGTGTAGGGGTGATTCTGAAGGAAGTGTACAGTAAGAGTGTAGTGGAGGTGAAGAGAGTTTCTGATAGGGTGATGAACATGAAGCTGGAAGTTGGAGTGATGATGATAAATGTCATCAGTGTTTATGCTCCACAAGTGGGTTGTGGGATGGAGGAGAAGGAAAAACCTCGGCGTTCTAGACTTTAATGGGCATGTAGGTGAAGGGAACAGAGGTGATGAGGAGGTGATGGGTAGGTATGGTTTTAAGGAGAGGAATGTGGAAGGGCAGATGGTGGTAGATTTTGTTAAAAGGATGGAAATGGCAGTGGTGAACACGTATTTTAAGAAGAAGGAGGATCATAGGGTGACGTATAAGAGTGGAGGAAGGTGCACACAGGTGGACTATGTTCTATGTAGGAGATGCAACCTGAAGGAGATTGGAGACTGTAAGGTGTTAGCGGGGGACAGTGTAGCTAGACAGCATCGGATGGTGGTCTGTAAGATGGTTTTGGAGGTAAAGAAGAAGAGAAGGAGAGTGAGGACTGGAAGAAGAATAAGATGGTGGAAACTGAAGGAGGAAGACTGTAGTGTGAGATTCAGGGAGGGGCTCGGTGGTGCTGAAGTGGTGCTGGATGATTGGGCAACTACTGAAGAAGTGATGAGAGAGACAGCTAGAAAGGTAGCTCAACAGAATTGGGATCGACAGAGTGATAAGAAAAGTAGGCAGGAAAACAAGGAGATGCAGCAGCAGGTAAAGAGGGATGTGGTGAAAGTCAAGAAAAAGGCATACGAGGAGCTGTAGGAGAAGTTGGACACTGAGGAAGGAGAAAAGGATTTATACTGATTGGCCAGGCAGAGGGACCGAGCTGGGAAGGATGTGCTGCAAGTTAGAGCAGTAAAGAATGGAGATGGAAATGTGCTGACTAGTGAGGAGAGTGTGTTGAGAAGATGGAGGGAGTATTTTGAGCAGCTGATGAATGAGGAAAATAAGAGAGAAGGTGGGATGATGTGGAGATGTGAAGCAGGAAGTGGATAGGATCAGTAAGGAGGAAGTGAGAGCAGTGATTAAGAGGATGAAGAATGGAAAGTCGGTTGGACCAGATGACATACCGGTAGAAGCGTGGAGATGTTTAGGAGAGATGCAGTGGAGTTTTTAACCAGATTGTTTAACAGGATTTTGGAAGGTGAGAAGATGCCTGAGGAATGGAGAAGGAGTGTGCTGGTACTGATCTTTAAGAATAAGGGAGATGCTTATCAGGGACATACGTACTTACAAAGAACATATTTACTTTTAATCACCACATAATCTGTGTAAAGCTGCTTTGAGACAATGTTCATTGTTAAAAGCGCAATACAAATAAAAATTAATTGAATTGAATGTGCAGACCTGCAGTAACTACAGGGGAATAAAGTTGATCAGTCACACCATGAAGTTATGGGAAAGAGTAGTGGAAGCCAGGCTGAAAGAAGAGGTGACCATCTGTGAGCAACAGTATGGTTTCATGCCGAGGAAGAGCACCACAGATGCATTATTTGCTTTGAGGATGTTGATGGAGAAGTATAGAGAAGGACAGAAGGAGCTGCATTGTGTATTTGTGGATTTAGAGAAAGCGTACGACAGGGTGCCGAGAGAGGAGTTGTGGTATTGTATGAGGAAGTCAGGTGTGTCAGAGAAGTATGTGAGGGTGGTGCAGGACATGTATGAGGACAGTGTAACAGCAGTGAAGTTTGCAGTAGGAACGACAGACTGGTTCAAGGTGGAGGTTGGACTGCATTAGGGATCGGCTCTGAGCCCTTTCCTGTTTACAGTGGTGATGGACAGGTTGACGGACGAGGTCAGACAGGAGTCTCCCTGGACGATGATGTTTGTGGATGATATTGTGATTTGTGGTGAGAGTAGTGAGCAGGTGGAGAAGAGCCTGGAGATCTGGAGGTACATGCAGGAGAGAAGGGGAATGAAAGTGAGTAGTAGTAAGACAGAGTACATGTGTGTGAATGAGAGGGAGGGCAATGGAGGGTGCGGTTGCAGGGAGAAGAGGTGGAGAAGGTGGAGGAGTTCAGGTACCTGGGGTCAACAGTGCAAAGTAATGGAGAGTGTGTTAGAGAAGTGAAGAAAAGTGTGCAGGCAGGGTGGAGTGGGTGGAGAAGAGTGATAGCAGGAGTGATTTGTGATAGAAGAGTATCTGTGAAAGTGAAAGGGAAAGTTTATAGGACTGTGGTGAGACCTGAGATGTTGTATGGATTAGAGACAGTGGTATTGAGTAAAAGACAGGAGGTGGAGCTGGAGGTAGCAGAGCTGAAGATGTTGAGATGTTCGTTGGGAGTGACGACGATGGACAGGATTAGAAATGAGTTTATTAGAGGGACAGCGCATGTAGGACGTTTTGGTGACAAGGTGAGGGAGGCGAGATTGAGATGGTTTGGACATGTGCAGAGGAGGGACATGGGGTATATCAGTAGGAGAATGCTGAGGATGGAGACACCAGGAAGGAGGAAAAGAAGAAGAACAAGGAGGAGGTTTATGGATGTGTTGAGGGAAGACATGCAGGTAGTTGGTGTTAAAGAGGCAGATGTAGAGGACATGGGGGTATGGAGACGGATGATCCGCTGTGGAGACTCCTAATGGGAGAAGCCAAAAGAAGAAGAAGAAGAGGATTGCCATCTTGTGAAGAAAAGGAAGGACAGACAAGGCAAATTTACTACTGTAGCACATTTTATACACAAAGGTAAACACAAATAAACATAAATATAAGTATGATAAATATAATATCAGTAAATAGAGCAGGCAGTTCTTTTAACTGTTTCTGTCCACAATCATGGACCATCAAAACAAATGAAGTGAAATCTAGGGTTCGGGTTAATGACATGTTCATTAACATCCTCCTCTAGGGGACTTTTCCAGTTTCCGTAAAAAATCTGATTTACTCATGTTTGTTCAAATCAGTCAGTATCTGAACTCATTCCTTTAGAGAACACAAACCCTCAGATATTCTTTGAAAAGAGAGTTGGTGAGATACACTTTATAACTTTAGGTTATTATTTCATCTGAGAATCTAAACACAAGCCAAGATTTTTCTCTGCAGAAGAAGAGTGAAATGTGATTGTCCTAAAAAATCAGTTGGATGTGCACTGCAATGTTTACACCTATTATAACCTTCATTTCCTTTACAATTAATGAAGCAAATGAGTTAAATATAATTTTGGTCACTTCCTAAAACTACACTGATAAACCTTTAATCAGTGTAATAAACCTTTAATCAGTGTAATAAACCTTTAATCAGTGTAATAAACCTTTAATCAGTGTAATCGTCACAGAAAAGTGCTGGAGATTGGCTTTCTAAAGTGGTAAGTAAGAGCTCAGTGTTTAAAGTGTTGAACTTTTGATTGGAAGGTGATAAGTTAAAATCCCAGCACCACTGGTGGTATGAACCAGAAGGTCCGTGCGCAATGGGTGGGGCTATTGCTCTGCATACAGAAGAGGGATTATCTCTGCTAGCCACAGTGCCTGGGTGCTGAAGGATCAGAGGCAAACCCTGTACCTCCACCCTGGCCAGGGTTGAGGTTATCAGGCAGAGCAGAGGAAAGGCGTAGAGCAGCAACGTTGGGCCATGGATGAGCCAGTGCGTCCACAGCGAGGGGGACATCCTCGTTCCGTAGTGAGAAGGACAATGGGCGTTTTCATGCGAGGCAGCCGAAGCTCTTCCACAGCAGCCCCACTATCTGAGGGGGGACCCGCCACTCTCCGTAGAGCGTGTTCCCCCTCAACAAATGGTCTAAGCCCCTGTTCAGAATGCTGGGGACGTGAGTCGCCCGAAATGACAGAAAATGCTGTCTGCTCCATACCAACAGCTTGTGAGCTAGAGCATTAAGCTTGGAGAAGCGCATCCTCCTTGATGGTTGTTATGTGATGTTGTACTGTCACAGCGCACCAGCACATGATGTCCCTGCAAGTGGGGTAGGAAATGACTCAGAGCCTTCCACACAGTAAAGAGTTTCAAAAAGAAGTTTATATGGGCTGAGTAAAGTGTGTTTGGCCACACACCATTCACCAATCTGCCTTCATGTGTGGCTCCCCACCCTGTTAAGGAAGCATCTGTCGTTACCACTTTCCGAAGCATGATTGCCCCGAGAGGGGTCCCATGAGTGTAAAACTCTAGCGCCAAAGATCACGCAATGGGCTGAGATGAAGAGATAAGGTCCACTTCAGAAAAGCTCTCATTCTTAGAAAGCAGTGGTCCCCAACCCCCGGGCCACAGACCCGCACCGGTCCATGGGTGAATGGTACCGGGCCGCACAGAAAGATTACATAATTTACATTATTTCAATTTTATTTATTATCTGATTCTAAATGATGTTTTATTTTGGAAAATTATCGGATTCTCTTCACCACATCTGTCTATGACTTACTTTTAATGTTTGTCATAATGCTTGCCTTCTTAAATGGGCTCCAGCTGGTAACACATAATACATTACCATTAAATTGAAACCCCCAAGCAGGCAAAATGAACAAAAAACAACACAGTGGATTCACGATTATTATAATAACAAATGCAGAAAGAAACAACACCATCATCATCCATGCAATGAGCAGATTGTAAGTGAACTTCAGCTTTGGGCAGCTTTTAACCTGCTTTGATTATGAGTAAATTTGCAGCTTCCAAAGAAAAGCACAGGTAGAGCTGATCGCATTTCCGCTGTTTTTATACTAAAACGCAGTAAATTATAAGGAACAGATGACTGCAGAAAAATTTTTACATTGGAAGATAATCCACTTTTCATAGTAAATGTTAAGGCTGTAAATGTTATTTTTAAATAACATATTCAGAGGAATTAAGTACATTTTATATTTTTTTAAACAGTGGTTTGCTAATAACTCTGCTTCTGTTATTCAATGCCATGCCTAATCTTGTGTGTCAGAAAAAAAATGTTGAGAAATCAATGATTTTTTTTTACATATAATTCATAATGTATAAACTCTATCTTCGTAAAACTGCATTAGAACAATGGCCACTGTTCAAAGCACTAAAAACACTACACAAATAAAACATTAAACTAAAAAAAAAACAGAACCACATGCTCTTATCAATCTCATCAGTCGATATCATACAGCACTCAGTGTGTTCAGTCGTATATAAGATGTTGAATATTTGGAGGAAATGCTCAGGCAGGTGTGTCCATGTGTCAGCGGAGCAGAAGATCTTACTGAGGCTTGACATTTACATTTCTAATAACATAGAAAAGAGTGTGTTCTGTTGAAGAGCAGTGAGTGATGCTTCACACACACACACACACACACACACACACACACACACACTCACACTCCTGAATAAGCTCTAAACAGGTGGTAAGGAGTTTTTAGAGAAACTACAGCAACACTGTGAGTGTGGTGGAGGTTGGGAGTCAGAACGCTGCATTTACGCCGGCTTATAAAAAAATTGCTATGGTTTCTGTGACTTGACAACATCTGTCTATCACGGTTTACCAGCACAAACAAAACAAACACTGTGAAGGAGAGTGTGCTGTTCATGAAAACATTGAAAGACATGTTGCTGGTGCACACTGACACAATAAACAACCATGAACCTGAAATAGTCAATTATCCATAATGTCATCATTATTAAACCTGCTGTTCTTCTACTTACTGATTAATGGGGAATGAACCCTCACCTGATCTCTGAAGAGAGTGATGCAGCAGCGCTTTAGTCTGTTCATCTGTGCTGCTCTTCATACTGTCAATGCCATCGTTCTTATCATGTTGTAACTCAGTGTCATCAAGCTGCACTGCAATTCTTTACCAGCAGAGAGCGCTCCAAGAGGAAATAATGAGACCTTGTATCCTTTTTCCTCATGACATCAGAGACACACAACCTCTCACAACTTCTCATTTAATATCGTTCAGGGTTGATTTTTCTTCATTTTTTTACCGTCAGTTTTTGGTAAAATTATTTTGACTGAGAGTGCAGGAGCCTCTAAACACTATTTAATCTCTAATTAATCTCTGATCAATGTTTGTTGTGGAAAATCCCACTTCACTGAGTTGCTTCACTTCCTGCTATAAAAACATTAAAACATAAAGCACTAGAAGTGAGTTGGAGCAGCTGTAGTCGCGTCGCGTCGCCTCGCAAAGCTGGTAAAAAGTGCGGTCTTATTCATTATAGATTCTTTTGCAGCTACAAGCAGTATACATTTCAGACTTGTGAAGAAAAAGCAGCACGGAAATGTGTCAAGCTTGTTAGCAAAACAGACATTTTGTAGACATTGCGTAAGAACATCTGCCATCCTCTGAAGTTCCTGGTCTGCAGAAAAGTGCTGATTTTCAAGCAGAGTACAGGAATTTATCTGTTGTGCTTAAAGTCCCTGAAAAAGTTCCTACAGTGCAAGCAAACCTCTTTAATAAATGGGTTAGTCTTAACACTCTGTCCTGGTCATTAACACCGTGTCCTGCTAATAAACACTGTGTCCTGGTGATTAACACTGTGTCCTGGTCATTAACACTGTGTCCTGGTGATTAACACTCTGTTCTGGTAATTAACACTGTGTCCTGGTGATTAACACTCTGTCCTGGTAATTAACACTGTGTCCTGGTGATTAACACTCTGTTCTGGTGATTAAAACTGTGTCCTGCTAATTAACACTGTGTTCTAGTCATTAACACTGTGTCCTGGTGATTAACATGGAGTCCTAGTCATTAACACTGTGTCCTGGTAATTAACACTGTGTCCTGGTGATTAACACTCTGTCATGGTAATTAACACTGTGTCCTGGTGATTAACACTGTGTCCTGGTGATTAACACTCTGTCCTGGTAATTAACACTGTGTCCTGGTGATTAACACTCTGTCATGGTAATTAACACTGTGTCCTGGTGATTAACACTGTGTCCTGGTGATTAACACTCTGTCCTGGTAATTAACACTGTGTCCTGGTGATTAACACTCTGTCCTGGTAATTAACACTGTGTCCTGGTGATTAACACTCTGTTCTGGTGATTAAAACTGTGTCCTGCTAATTGACACTGTGTTCTGGTGATTAACACTGTGTTCTGGTGATTAACACGGTGTAGTAGTCATTAACACGGTGTAGTAGTCATTAACACTGTGTCCTGGTGATTAACACTGTGTCCTGGTGATTAACACTCTGTCCTAGTCATTAACACTGTGTCCTGGTGATTAACACTCTGTTCTGGTGATTTACACTGTGTACTGGTGATTAACACTGTGGCTCATTGTTAGACTGGTTGATGGTGAGCTCTGCGAATGAACTCGTGGGTGGTTCATCTGGACTCTCAAGCTCTGGAGGTTCGCTCTCAGGCAGTGCAGGAGGTTGGTTGTCGGAAGCTGAGTGATTCTGGACCTCCGTTGTGGGAGGGGTTACTTCTGGATCCTCATTATTGTTTGGGGAGCAGAGCTGTTCATCTGTACCCCCTCGTTCCTCCTCAGGTTCTGAGTCAGAGTCCAGACTGTGCTCCAGGGACCCCAAGGTGCCTATAGAGCCTTCTAATGGAAAGAGGAAGGAAAAACACCTCAGTAGAGGAACATGAGTATTTGGAATAATGTGAAATTCAGTAGTCCTAAAATACCACACCTCTTCCCTCATTTATCTTGTCTGCCTCAGCTCCTTCATGTTCTTCCGTTCGATCTGCTTCATCATCATTTGTACCTGAGTCCTCCCCATCAACACTGCTCTGCTGCACAGGAACATTACAAAACCTCATGTTAGTTTTAACTGAAGGTCAGTGAGGCTTTAATCTTTGGTTTATTTTAGAGGTGCAAATCAGGAGAAATGCATCAATCATCTATAAACTGAGAAGCAAATCCAAATTTTTACACAGAAACTGAAACCACACTGGTAGACCTCCAGAACAAGTACTTAATTCTGAACAAGCTTTTCTATTCTATAGTAGTCATAATAAATACATTTTACCTATTTTATCATTTAAATATATACAATACCACTTTTTTATTTATTTTAGTTAGAGATGTGACTGGAGATTAGTTAAATATGTGACTGGGGTGTCTACACACCTGCTGCAGGGGTGAGGAGCAGACCATACTGATACCACCTGGGCGATTAGACTCAGAGGGGAAGATAGTGGGGTAAAACACAATGAGTGTCTCCACGATGCGAGCCTGATAGGGGTAATCCACCAGGGAAGACAGGGACACTGTGGCCCCTGAGGGCCGGGGCCTCATCAGTGAGGGCCCAAACACAATGCCCAAGTTACTGGGGCTCATCTTATTGTCCTCTTCCAGCTCGGCAATCCTACAGAGTAAATCATATCATTTAAAAAATTTTAAAAACAAAAGTAAACCATTAACGTTTTAGAGGATTTAGTGAGCGGTACCTGCGGAGATGGCGTGCGATGTAGCGCAGTGTGGTCATGTTCACTTTGGGCAGCTCACTGAGAAGCTCCTTCAGTCTGTGCACCAGGTTTAGGAGTTCAGGGTTTGTCTCTGCACCCAGATCAACCAGATCAGGCCCTTTCCCAGGCTCAGCCCCCTCAGGTCCCACCAGGGTCAGGGTTTCCTTTGCGAGGCCCATCAGACTGTTATAGAGGCGGAACGGCATGATGGGCTCTGGAAGCTGGAAGTACAATAAGAAAATTCCAGTTTGAATACGTTCTAATCTTTGCCTTAAATAAAACACCAGTCATATGTAGTACAGTTTGTCCAGTATGTGACAGTATTTATGTCATTACATTTTAAATGTAAGGTCTTTATTATAAAGCTCAATAAATCATCAGCTTACACGACACCATTCGTTCACTCACATCTGGATCTAACAGTGTAATAAAAGATAACTTAAATCACCTGTCTCAGGTAGAGCTTGAGAACATTGCTGATGTCATGTGGAGAGGATTGTGACAACTCCACAAGCTCTTTTCCATTTTCAAATGCCTGGCACAATTTCTCCACCCTGGTTTTTACCCCGTTCACCCGGTAGATGCCCTTAGGGAAAAAATAGAAAGGTGCTGAAGTGGAGATCAATCAGGGCACTTCTGTAGCCCTCATTCAAACTATAACAAAAGCCCCATCACAGGCATGTTTAAGTTCAAGTTTATTTCCATAGGGCTTTTCACAGTAGAAATGGTCTCAAAGCGGCTTTACAGAACTGAAGAATTAAAGTGCATTTATCCCTTCTGCATGTGGCCTCACCTTCATCCTAAGCGCTCTTCTCTCGATCTCACACGTGCACTTTTTGATGATGAACGGAATCCCATCAGAACTGCTGCAGGACAAATGGGAAAATTCCTGTCCAAAGAGCTGGAGGCGGCCCTGCAGCTTCTTATGTCCACACTGGATGGCCAGAGTCTCCAAACAGCGTTTATGACAAGCCAAGAAACACTGCAACATGTCAGAAAAAGAAAAAGAATAGATTTTTTTACGAGTCTCCATTAACTGCAGACTCTGAGATTTCTTATTACCAATATATTTAAACATAACCTTTTTTGATATGGAAACATCTTCACTTTCAAAGTAATGAGCACTGATGCAGCCACGCATGCTGTACCTAGGAACATCTGCTCAGGTGAGAAACATTGTACTCACCTCCTCACATTCTGCCCCCTGGAAGTACACATAGCTGTCACACTGCCGGCATTTTGCTGGAGAGCGCAGTTTGCGCAGGCGGTGAGTCTGCGCAGCTTTGGATAAACCCAAGCTCTTAAATGGTCCTGTTGGCACAACGATTTCAGGCTCGATGCCATTAATATCTACAAGGAAAATGGACAGGTGGTAAGGAAGTATACTGTAGATACAACTCATACCAAACACTCATCTGACACCGACTCTCTGACTTAATAATCAGTCAGGAATCCCTCTATAAAAATCCATGTGTATATTACAGTTCTCATGTTATTGATTCTTACTGGAGGATTCAAAGTTCACCATAGCCCCATCTTTTTCATCTGCATCCTCATTTGATGACATGGTTCCTGTGGATGATGTCCGAGCTATTTTGCTGATGTCACCTACAATGTGATCATGAAAACACAATCAGTCTCAAAACTCAGTAAACAAAAGCAGTGTGTTTCAAAAAGTGTCAAAAATCAGAAACAAGTGTGTACCTGCGCTGTTTGTGGGAGATCCGAGGTCATTTCCTCCCAACACAATGTCTGTATCACTCACAGTAGAGCCCCAGGATTTGTGAGTCATATGACCTCGTGCTGGGGAAGTGAACAATTATAACAGATCATACATTATGTGTGTATAAAGTGAGATCATTTCAGTTGAGTGATTTCAGGGACTGCACGAGGTTCTGTAATTTATGTCTGTGTCTGAATAAAGTCTGTATAAAATTCATATTTTATAATCCTATAATCCAGTACAAATCATCCAAACTTATTTTGAACACTCTTTTGAACAATAAAATAGACCATGTGTTTATAAAGCACAAGAATTTAACTAGAAGGTGAATCTGATATGACGTGTTTGCTGAAGGCCACTGCATCAGATTTACTTCGTTATAGAAACAGAATCAGTGGTGAAGGCTGAGGAGTAACACTATTTTGTGTTCACTAATGAATAAAAATAGTCATGGCACATTTTCACCCTGAGGATGGACAGACACTATAACCAGTAACATCCACACTATATTTGATCATTAACATTTCTTTGTTTATTACGTGTATGTGAGACACAGTGAAATGAATAATCCAGGAAGAACACTTCCTTAATATCTCTACATACCTTTGCTCTGCTCGTCTTTCTGAGCAGTGGCAGGATCGGCCGTCTCTCCGGCTGTGACCGTCCCTTCTGTGCTGCTCGGTGTATCGGTGTTGGAGCTGTCACTGCGTATTCGAGCTGCCTGCCTACAGACACAAACAAAAACACCAAACATATAATAAATCTTCTCCACCACTTCACACGCTGAAAAAGGTCCAGTCTAGTCCTCTATTTTCATTATTTGTACACTTTATTTCACTTTATTTAAAAAAAATAACATAAAAAATAGTGTATGTAGAAACCTACATACTTCTCATATACATTCCTGTAATTTATAGGATTTAAAGTATTAGGAATCTTCTAAATAAGAGCAAAAAAATTTTGTCAAAGAATGTAGATTTGAATAGATTATATCTTATATATATTTTATGCAATGTATTTTGTGTGTCCTTGTTTTTATTAGGTAGGATTAGCGTATGAAAAGCTGAACTATGCTTTCAGAGAAAAAAAGTTTTATTTTCTTTATACTGAAACCCTGTGTGACACATACTGGCTGCTGGAAGCACAGTAGGGTTCGAAGGTGTAATTGAGCTCAGGCTCCTCGCTCATCTGCAGCTCTTTGACATGGGTGGCGTATTGCTGTCCTGGATCGTACAGTTTACTGCTCTCACACAGAGTCTGGTAGTGCACGGGCAGCCCCACAGTCTGCATGTGCATGATCTGGTAGTAGGAAATAGTGGCCTTTGAGAAAAAAACAAGAGAAATTCTATCAGAAGGATTGTAGCAGTAAGCTGTCAGATTGGCTGTCTGAGGAAAAATTGTATTATCTGTTAAATATACAAAAGCGAGAGATAGCGATAGAGAAAGAGATAGAAAATACGAGAGGAAGAGAGGTAAAGTGAAACACAGAATATTTGTCTGACTGTTGGTGTTATCTCCTAGTGCTGTTTTTTTAATATTTTTAAAGTGCTCATTTTCTTCTCCACTTATTATAATTACAGAATTCACCATATTATTCACCAAATTAAGCCACACACACAAATACATTATAAATGATTGAGTGCTCAGAAAGACTCTGCGGTAAATGTACAAATCTGCTATATCATAACTAGTTTTGTTTTGTTTGAAACATTTTGTATTTTTTTTTTATATTGAAAGTGCTAATTATTACGATCTTGTCCAGAGACACCACACACACACACACACACACACACACACACACACACACACACACACACACACACACAGGTGGACACTTACAGAGCGGAGTGTCTGGTCACTCTGCCTAATGACCTCCTGGATCTGTCTCAGAACTGTAACCTTTGTGTGTTCCAGCTCCTGCTGCTGCTGTGTGGCATCTGCAACACACACTCTATACGTGGCCTCAGCTTCCTCGGCCTAACGTGTGGGAGATGGAGATACAGACAAGGTGTTGTTTTAAACTTCTGCATTGAAACTACTGTATAAATTGACAATAACGACCCTGACCTTATTACGAGCCTCTTCCTCTAGTCGCTTTTTTTTGTCCACCGCTTTGGTTGTGGAACTACTGCACTCCTCCTCGGCTCTGCTAGCTGCCGTCTTGGCCTTCTCGTATTCCTCACAGCGAGTGATGTAGACCTGCTTAGCTCGCCGCAAATTAGCCTCCGACTCCAACTGCAGAAACGTGAACCCAAGTCAAGTGGCTTTTATTATCACTTCAGCCCTGGATACAGTCAGTACAGTGAGACCTCACAACATTCCTCCAGGACCAATGTGCTACTCAACAACCTAACACAAGATGACCCAGAAATAACAGAACAAATAGAGTGACCCACTTTGAAGTACTATCATATAAAGATTTATGAAATAATAACAGAGTCAGAGAATTTATTCAGGCACCAACCGCATTGCTGCTGCAGGTACACCTGCTGCTATCACAACAACAGTTCACAGTTTGTGTATATTTGTCTCACTCCTGTGATGCTCCAAGACGCTGGAGAAATGTTTATTTTTTTCTAATGGATGCAGTCTACATAGATGAAGGATAATTATAAAACAATTTGACTTAAATTGAGAAATGGCTCTGATCATTTTTCTGACTTTTCTTAGATATCAGAACATGAGAGTGGATGAGGGACGATTCTGTAAATGTCCTCGAGTGGCCCAGCCAGTACTGTACTGAGTACTGAGTAAAGTGTCCGAATACTTATGAAAATATTGGATATTTTAGTGTTTTATTTAATACATTTATAGACATTTTTAGAATTAGGAGGTGGAGCTGGAGGTAGCAGAGCTGAAGATGTTGAAATGTTTATTGGGAGTGATGAGGATGGACAGGAGTAGATATTAGTTCATTAGAGGGACAGCGCATGTAGGAAGTTTTGGAGACAAGGTGAGGAAGGTGTGATTGTGATGGATGCATGGGAGGGACATAGGGGTATATCAGTAGGGGAATGCTGAGGATTGAGACACCAGGAAGAAGGAAAAGAGGAAGCCACCGGTTCTTACCAGTTTTCTCTTAGCTTTGAGCCACTGTTCCTTCAGCTCTTTGCGTTTCTTCTCATGCTCCTGTTTACGTAGCATCAAAGGCTGGAAGCAGAACAGTGTAAACAATTCTCAAAATTAGCAACACAATAAGTCACTACATGTGCAAATATACAACAACAGACTAAAACCCACAAAAAATTAACATTTTTAATTTTACCAGCGTCTCCTCTTTTTTTAATTATAGTTGTAAAGGTTTATGTTAAATATAGTTAATGATAGAGGAATTAAAAAAAGACATAACGACTACATGTCTGTTCATGGAGAAGGTTTTAAACCTGATGGTATAAATACAGAGAGAGGAGTTGCGCTCTGGTTTACCATACATTTTATAAAAAAATAAAATAAAATAAAATAATTTATAATGATTTAATAATCAGCAGCTGTAATGTCTCAGTTGTGTACCTGTATGAAGGTCTGGCATTGTAGGGTATTTGCAGCCTGCTGTATTGTTGAGCTCTGCTCCAAGTCCTGTTCCAGTGCCAGAGAGTATATGGAGAAGAAAGGCATGTGTGGCTGGAAGAAGAAAAGACAAGTAATACACTTACTTAGCACAGCACACCACACCACAGCATAGTAGAGCACACCACACCACACCACACCACAGCACAGCATAGTAGAGCACACCACACCACACCACACCACACCACACCACACCACACCACACCACAGCATAGTAGAGCACACCACACCACACCACACCACAGCACAGCATAGTAGACCACACCACACCACACCACACCACACCACACCACACCACAGCACAGCATAGTAGAGCACACCACACCACACCACACCACACCACACCACACCACACCACAGCACAGCATAGTAGACCACACCACACCACACCACACCACACCACACCACACCACACCACAGCACAGCATAGTAGACCACACCACACCACACCACACCACAGCACAGCATAGTAGACCACACCACACCACACCACACCACACCACACCACACCACAGCACAGCATAGTAGAGCACACCACACCACACCACACCACAGCACAGCATAGTAGACCACACCACACCACACCACACCACACCACACCACAGCACAGCATAGTAGAGCACACCACACCACACCACACCACACCACACCACAGCACAGTAGAGCACACCACACCACAGCATAGTAGAGCACACCACACCACACCACACCACAGCACAGCATAGTAGACCACACCACACCACACCACACCACACCACACCACAGCACAGCATAGTAGACCACACCACACCACACCACACCACACCACACCACAGCACAGCATAGTAGACCACACCACACCACACCACACCACACCACAGCACAGCATAGTAGAGCACACCACACCACACCACACCACACCACACCACAGCACAGCATAGTAGAGCACACCACACCACACCACACCACACCACACCACAGCATAGTAGAGCACACCACACCACACCACAGCACAGCACAGCATAGTAGAGCACACCACACCACACCACACCACAGCACAGTAGAGCACACCACACCACAGCATAGTAGAGCACACCACACCACACCACAGCACAGTAGAGCACACCACACCACAGCACACCACACCACACCACAGCATA
Source organism: Silurus aristotelis (assembly GCF_946808225.1). NCBI lineage: Eukaryota > Metazoa > Chordata > Actinopteri > Siluriformes > Siluridae > Silurus > Silurus aristotelis. Next base: position 30,109,688 of record NC_139586.1, on the reverse strand, counting down.
GTAGAGCACACCACACCACACCACACCACACCACACCACAGCATAGTAGAGCACACCACACCACACCACACCACACCACAGCACAGCACAGCATAGTAGAGCACACCACACCACACCACACCACAGCACAGTAGAGCACACCACACCACAGCATAGTAGAGCACACCACACCACACCACACCACACCACACCACAGCACAGTAGAGCACACCACACCACACCACACCACACCACACCACACCACACCACAGCATAGTAGAGCACACCACACCACACCACACCACAGCACAGCATAGTAGAGCACACCACACCACACCACACCACACCACAGCACAGTAGAGCACACCACACCACAGCACACCACAGCACACCACAGCATAGTAGAGCACACCACACCACACCACACCACAGCACAGTAGAGCACACCACAGCACAGTAGAGCACACCACACCACACCACACCACAGCACACCACACCACAGCACAGTAGAGCACACCACACCACACCACACCACAGCACACCACAGCACAGCACAGCACAGTAGAGCACACCACACCACACCACACCACAGCACACCACACCACAGCACAGTAGAGCACACCACACCACACCACACCACACCACACCACAGCACAGCATAGTAGAGAACACCACACCACACCACACCACACCACACCACAGCACAGTAGAGCACAGCACACCACAGCACACCACAGCACACCACAGCATAGTAGAGCACACCACACCACACCACACCACACCACAGCATAGTAGAGCACACCACACCACACCACACCACACCACAGCACAGTAGAGCACACCACACCACACCACACCACACCACAGCACAGCACAGCACAGTAGAGCACACCACACCACACCACACCACAGCACAGTAGAGCACACCACACCACACCACAGCACAGTAGAGCACACCACACCACACCACAGCACAGCACAGTAGAGCACACCACACCACACCACACCACAGCACAGCACAGTAGAGCACACCACACCACACCACACCACAGCACAGTAGAGCACACCACACCACACCACACCACAGCACAGTAGAGCACACCACACCACACCACACCACAGCACACCACACCACAGCACAGTAGAGCACACCACACCACACCACACCACACCACAGCACACCACAGCACAGCACAGCACAGTAGAGCACACCACACCACACCACACCACAGCACAGTAGAGCACACCACAGCACAGTAGAGCACACCACACCACACCACACCACACCACAGCACACCACACCACAGCACAGTAGAGCACACCACACCACACCACACCACACCACAGCACACCACAGCACAGCACAGCACAGTAGAGCACACCACACCACACCACACCACAGCACACCACACCACAGCACAGTAGAGCACACCACACCACACCACACCACACCACACCACAGCACAGCACAGCACAGTAGAGCACACCACACCACACCACACCCCACCACAGCACAGTAGAGCACACCACACCACACCACACCACACCACACCACAGCACAGTAGAGCACACCACACCACACCACACCACAGCACACCACAGCACAGCACAGCACAGTAGAGCACACCACACCACACCACACCACACCACAGCACAGTAGAGCACACCACACCACACCACACCACAGCACAGCACAGTAGAGCACACCACACCACACCACAGCACACCACAGCACAGCACAGTAGAGCACACCACACCACACCACACCACACCACAGCACAGCATAGTAGAGCACACCACACCACACCACAGAAACAGAACACCACAGCATAGAAGAGCACACCACACCACACCACATCACAGTAGAGCACACCACACCACATCACAGTAGAGCACACCACACCACAACACAGCACAGTAGAGCACACCACACCACACCACACCACATCACAGTAGAGCACACCACACCACACCACATCACAGTAGAGCACACCACACCACACCACACCACATCACAGTAGAGCACACCACACCACACCACACCACATCACAGCATAGTAGAGCACACCACACCACACCACAGAAACAGAACACCACAGCATAGTAGAGCACACCACACCACACCACATCACAGTAGAGCACACCACACCACACCACATCACAGTAGAGCACACCACACCACACCACAGCACAGTAGAGCACACCACACCACACCACACCACACCACATCACAGTAGAGCACACCACACCACACCACATCACAGTAGAGCACACCACACCACACCACATCACAGTAGAGCACACCACACCACACCACACCACATCACAGTAGAGCACACCACACCACACCACACCACACCACATCACAGTAGAGCACACCACACCACACCACATCACAGTAGAGCACACCACACCACACCACATCACAGTAGAGCACACCACACCACACCGCACCACAGCACAGTAAAACACACCACACCACACCACACCACATCACAGTAGAGCACACCACAACAGACCACAGCACAGTAGAGCACACCACACCACACCGCACCACAGCACAGTAAAACACACCACACCACACCACACCACATCACAGTAGAGCACACCACACCAGACCACAGCACAGTAGAGCACACCACACCACACCACACCACAGCACAGTAGAGCACACCACACCACACCACACCACACCACAGCACAGTAGAGCACACCACACCACAGCACAGCACAGTAGAGCACACCACACCACACCACAGCACAGTAGAGCACACCACACCACAGCACAGCACAGCACAGCACAGCACAGTAGAGCACACCACACCACACCACACCACACCACACCACAGCACAGTAGAGCACACCACACCACACCACACCACAGCACAGTAGAGCACACCACACCACACCACACCACACCACACCACACCACACTACAGCACAGTAGAGCACACCACACCACACCACACCACACCACACCACAGCACAGTAGAGCACACCACACCACACCACACCACACCACAGCACAGCACAGCACACCACAGCACAGCATAGTAGAGCACACCACACCACACCACAGCACAGTAGAGCACACCACACAACACCACAGCACAGTAGAGCACACCACACCACACCACAGCACAGCACAGTAGAGCACACCACACCACACCACACCACACCACAGCACAGTAGAGCACACCACACCACACCACATCACAGTAGAGCACACCACACCACACCACAGCACAGTAGAGCACACCACACCACACCACACCACACCACACCACACCACAGCACAGTAGAGCACACCACACCACACCACACCACAGCACAGTAGAGCACACCACACCACATCACAGTAGAGCACACCACACCACACCACACCACACCACATCACAGTAGAGCACACCACACCACACCACAGCACAGTAGAGCACACCACACCACATCACAGTAGAGCACACCACACCACACCACACCACATCACAGTAGAGCACACCACACCACACCACACCACAGCACAGCACAGTAGAGCACACCACACCACAGCACAGCACAGTAGAGCACACCACACCACACCACACCACACCACACCACAGCACAGTAGAGCACACCACACCACACCACACCACAGCACAGTAGAGCACACCACACCACACCACAGCACAGCACAGCACAGTAGAGCACACCACACCACACCACAGCACAGTAGAGCACACCACACCACAGCACAGCACAGCACAGTAGAGCACACCACACCACACCACACCACACCACACCACAGCACAGTAGAGCACACCACACCACAACACACCACACCACAGCACAGTAGAGCACACCACACCACACCACACCACACCACACCACAGCACAGTAGAGCACACCACACCACACCACACCACAGTAGAGCACACCACAGCACAGCACAGCACAGTAGAGCACACCACACCACACCACACCACACCACACCACAGCACAGTAGAGCACACCACACCACAACACACCACACCACAGCACAGTAGAGCACACCACACCACACCACACCACACCACACCACAGCACAGTAGAGCACACCACACCACACCACACCACAGTAGAGCACACCACAGCACAGCACAGCACAGTAGAGCACACCACGCCACGCCACCTCACATCACGCCACCTCACACCACACCAGACCACACCACAGCACAGAAGAGCACACCACACCACACCACAGTAGAGCACACCACACCACACCACACCACACCACACCACAGCACAGTAGAGCACACCACGCCACGCCACCTCACATCACGCTACCTCACACCACACCACACCACAGCACAGTAGAGCACACCACACCACACCACACCACACCACACCACACCACAGCACAGTAGAGCACACCACAGCACAGTAGAGCACACCACACCACAGCACAGTAGAGCACACCACACCACACCACACCACAGCACAGTAGAGCACACCACGCCACGCCACCTCACATCACGCTACCTCACACCACACCACACCACAGCACAGTAGACCACACCACACCACACCACAGCACAGTAGAGCACACCACACCACACCACACCACACCACAGCACAGTAGAGCACACCACACCACACCACACTACAGCACAGTAGAGCACACCACACCACACCACAGAACAGCACAGTAGAGCACACCACACCACACCACACCACATCTCTCTATGTCACACCACCTCACACCACGCCATGCCACTTCACACCATGCCACCTCACACCACGCCACACCACAGCACAGTAGAGCACACCACACCACAGCACAGTAGAGCACACCACACCACACCACACCACAGCACAGTAGAGCACACCACACCACACCACACCACAGCACAGTAGAGCACACCACACCACACCAAATCTCTCTATGTCACACCACCTCACACCACGCCATGCCACTTCACACCATGCCACCTCACACCACGCCACACCACAGCACAGTAGAGCACACCACACCACAGCACAGTAAAGCACACCACACCACACCACACCACAGCACAGTAGAGCACACCACACCACACCACACCACAGCACAGTAGAGCACACCACGCCACGCCACCTCACATCACGCTACCTCACACCACACCACACCACAGCACAGTAGACCACACCACACCACACCACACCACAGCACAGTAGAGCACACCACAGCACAGCACAGCACAGCACAGCACAGCACAGCACACCACAGCACAGCATAGTAGAGCACACCACACCACACCACAGCACAGTAGAGCACACCACACAACACCACAGCACAGTAGAGCACACCACACCACACCACACCACACCACACCACAGCACAGCACAGTAGAGCACACCACACCACACCACACCACACCACAGCACAGTAGAGCACACCACACCACACCACATCACAGTAGAGCACACCACACCACACCACAGCACAGTAGAGCACACCACACCACACCACACCACACCACACCACAGCACAGTAGAGCACACCACACCACACCACACCACAGCACAGTAGAGCACACCACACCACATCACAGTAGAGCACACCACACCACACCACACCACACCACATCACAGTAGAGCACACCACACCACACCACAGCACAGTAGAGCACACCACACCACATCACAGTAGAGCACACCACACCACACCACACCACATCACAGTAGAGCACACCACACCACACCACACCACAGCACAGCACAGTAGAGCACACCACAGCACAGCACAGCACAGTAGAGCACACCACACCACACCACACCACACCACAGCACAGTAGAGCACACCACACCACACCACACCACAGCACAGTAGAGCACACCACACCACACCACAGCACAGCACAGCACAGTAGAGCACACCACACCACACCACAGCACAGTAGAGCACACCACACCACACCACACCACAGCACAGTGGAGCACACCACACCACAGCACAGCACAGCACAGTAGAGCACACCACACCACACCACACCACAGCACAGTAGAGCACACCACACCACAACACACCACACCACAGCACAGTAGAGCACACCACACCACACCACACCACACCACACCACAGCACAGTAGAGCACACCACACCACACCACAGCACAGTAGAGCACACCACACCACACCACAACACAGCACAGCACAGCACAGCACAGCACACCACACCACAGCACACCACAGCACAGTAGAGCACACCACACCACACCACACCACAGTAGAGCACACCACACCACACCACACCACAGCACAGTAGAGCACACCACACCACACCACACCACAGTAGAGCACACCACACCACAGCACAGCACAGTAGAGCACACCACGCCACGCCACCTCACATCACGCCACCTCACACCACACCAGACCACACCACAGCACAGAAGAGCACACCACACCACACCACAGTAGACCACACCACACCACACCACACCACACCACACCACACCACAGCACAGTAGAGCACACCACGCCACGCCACCTCACATCACGCTACCTCACACCACACCACACCACAGCACAGTAGAGCACACCACACCACACCACAGCACAGTAGAGCACACCACACCACAGCACAGTAGAGCACACCACACCACACCACACCACAGCACAGTAGAGCACACCACACCACACCACACCACAGCACAGTAGAGCACACCACGCTACGCCACCTCACATCACGCTACCTCACACCACACCACACCACAGCACAGTAGACCACACCACACCACACCACACCACAGCACAGTAGAGCACACCACACCACACCACACCACAGCACAGTAGAGCACACCACACCACACCACACTACAGCACAGTAGAGCACACCACACCACAGAACAGCACAGTAGAGCACACCACACCACACCACACCACATCTCTCTATGTCACACCACCTCACACCACGCCATGCCACTTCACACCATGCCACCTCACACCACGCCACACCACAGCACAGTAGAGCACACCACACCACAGCACAGTAGAGCACACCACACCACACCACACCACAGCACAGTAGAGCACACCACACCACACCACACCACAGCACAGTAGAGCACACCACACCACACCAAATCTCTCTATGTCACACCACCTCACACCACGCCATGCCACTTCACACCATGCCACCTCACACCACGCCACACCACAGCACAGTAGAGCACACCACACCACAGCACAGTAGAGCACACCACACCACACCACACCACAGCACAGTAGAGCACACCACACCACACCAAATCTCTCTATGTCACACCACCTCACACCACGCCATGCCACTTCACACCATGCCACCTCACACCACGCCACAGCACAGTAGAGCACACCACACCACAGCACAGTAGAGCACACCACACCACACCACACCACAGCACAGTAGAGCACACCACACCACACCACACCACAGCACAGTAGAGCACACCACACCACACCACAGAACAGCACAGTAGAGCACACCACACCACACCACACCACATCTCTCTATGTCACACCACCTCACACCACGCCATGCCACTTCACACCATGCCACCTCACACCACACCACACCACAGCACAGTAGAGCACACCACACCACAGCACAGTAGAGCACACCACACCACACCACACCACAGCACAGTAGAGCACACCACACCACAGCACACCACAGCACAGTAGAGCACACCACACCACAGCACAGCACAGCACAGTAGAGCACACCACGCCACGCCACCTCACATCACGCTACCTCACACCACACCACACCACAGCACAGTAGAGCACACCACACCACACCACACCACACCACAGCACAGTAGAGCACACCACACCACACCACACCACACCACAGCACAGTAGAGCACACCACACCACAGCACAGTAGAGCACACCACACCACACCACACTACAGCACAGTAGAGCACACCACACCACACCACACCACACCACACCACACCACAGAACAGCACAGTAGAGCACACCACACCACACCACACCACACCACAGCACAGTAGAGCACACCACACCACACCACACCACAGCACAGTAGAGCACACCACACCACACCACACCACAGCACAGTAGAGCACACCACACCACACCACACCACACCACACTACAGCACAGTAGAGCACACCACACCACACTACAGCACAGTAGAGCACACCACACCACACCACAGAACAGCACAGTAGAGCACACCACACCACACCACACCACACCACATCTCTCTATGTCACACCACCTCACACCACGCCATGCCACTTCACACCATGCCACCTCACACCACGCCACCTCACACTATGCCACGCCACCCCACACGTCACCTCACACCTCGCCACGCCACGTCACCTCACATCTCGCCACGTCACCTCACATTACGCCACCTCACACCATGCTATGCCACGCCACCTCACTGCAACGCCACGCCACCTCACTGCAACGCCATGCCACCTCACACCACCTCACACCTTGCCTTGTCTCCTCATATCTCGTCACGTCACCTCACACCATGCCACCTTACACCACGCCACGTCACCTCACATCTTGCCATGCCACAACACATCGTACCACATCATGTCACAGCACACCAATGCCACACCATGTCTATGCCACATCATGTTACTCCACACCATGCTACGTCACACCAAGTCAAATCATGTCACTCAACGCCAAATCACATTACACCACACCCTTGTTGATTATTTTCCTACCACAGCCCATCATGTCTTACCTGAGTGATTGTTTGCTTGCAAGTCTGATACAGCCTTTGGAGACCTTTGGAAAACTCCACCTCTGTAATACAGAACATTTCAATGTAAAGTGTTCATACGTCATGTGATAGGATGTAGTTAGTAGTGTTTAAAATACAGGAGATTTCATGTCTAACCAAAAGAAATGCGTTTCTCCACGTAGCCAATGAGGTCCTTTATGTACTTAGAGATGGTCTTAGCATATGTCAGGGCAGAGTCAACCCCACCCTCACTACGCTGCAGAAGGATGTCCACCTCCTCAGCTCTCATTGCTTTTCTCACACACACACACACACATACACACACACACACACACACACACACACACACACACACACACACACACACATAATATTAGTCTACTTTAAACGATTACATAAAACTGTAGTATTGGATTTAAAATTACACCTAATTCAGAAGAGTCGTGTGAAGTCTCCACACCAGAGATTCGGAACAGGTTCTCCAAAGACTGAGAACACAAACAGAATTACAGACGTGCACTTTAATTTCCTCAGACATTTCAGTTCACAATGCTTCCTCTCTCTCTCTCTCTCTCTCTCTCTCTCTCTCTCACACACCCACCCACACACCCACCCACACACACACACACACACCCACACACACACACACACCTACCTTGCTCTTCTCTGTGGGCATTACTGATAAAAGAGTGCTACTGTCAACCTCTCCCATTAACAGCTCTGAGACACTGAGGAAAAGAGGAATACAAATAGAGAAGAGAAAATCAATCCCTATACACACCAACACTAATCCACACACCCACTAATTTGCGAACACACTCACACACACACACACACACACACACACACACACACAGTGATGCTGTTCCATGGTGTTAACGTAGTAATGTGTTAATATTAGAGCTGAACAGTGACTAATAATAATGATTAAGTTTATTAGATGATATTGTGATTTGTGGTGAGAGTAGGGAGCAGGTTGAGAAGATCCTGGAGAGGTGGAGGTACACGCTGGAGAGAAGGGGAATGAAAGTCAGTAGGAGTAAGACAGAGTACATGTGTGTGAATGAGAGGGAGGGCAGTGAAGGGGTGCGGTTGCAGGGAGAAGAGGTGGAGAAGGTGGAGGAGTTCAGGTACCTGGGGTCAACAGTGTAATGTAGTGTGTGTTAGAGAAGTGAAGAAAAGAGTGCAGGCAGGGTGGAGTGGGTGGAGAAGAGTGATAGCAGGAGTGATTTGTGATAGAAGAGTATCTATGAGAGTGAAAGGGAAAGTTTATAGGACTGTGGTGAGACCTGAGATGTTGTATGGATTAGAGACAGTGGCATTGAGTAAAAGACAGGAGGTGGAGCTGGAGGTAGCAGAGCTGAAGATGTTGAGATGTTCGTTGGGAGTGACGACGATGGACAGGATTAGAAATGAGTTTATTAGAGGGACAGTGCATGTAGGACGTTATGGAGACAAGGTGAGGGAGGTGAGATTGAGATGGTTTGGACATGTGCAGAAGAGGGACATGGGGTATATCAGCAGGAGAATGATGATTATGGAGACACCAGGAAGGAGGAAAAGAGGAAGACCAAAGAGAAGGTTTATGGATGTAGTGAGGGAAAACATGCAGGTAGTTGGTGTGAAAGAGGCAGATGTAGAGGACAGGGGGGTATGGAGACGGATGATCTGCTGTGGAGACTCCTAATGGAAGAAGCCAAAAGAAGAAGGAAAAACTCAGAGATGCATATAGAAGAAACCTTAGGAGGAACCAGACTCAAGGGGGAACCTTATCCTTATCTGGGTGGGTCTGAGAACAAACATGTTCTTTTTAACCATTTAGAGTTAAATTTCATGTTGCATAATGACAAGTTCATACCTATATTACAGCAGCTAGAAACAGTCATTCCTGCATTTCTTTCCTCTCTACTAAGTGAAAATGTGTCTGAAAACGCATATTGCTTTATTTTATCTCTAACACTGGAGACTCCTTCCATCAATGTTAACTAAAAAATCTTATTACACAAAACAATGGTATGTGGTTTTTTGTTAGTATATTAAAAAATCCAACATAGAACATATATAATTGTATGTGATCAAGCTGTTAGTTTAGAAACAATAACATAGAACAGATAAATAGATTTAAAGCATAGAGCTGGTGCTAAGTCAGAAATGACAGTGCTCTTGTATACAAAGTAATGGCCGAATAATCATTAAAAAAAAAAAAGTCTGGGATTTAAAGATCAATTTTATAATCCCAACATATACTTATACATCACACGATCACATTTATGCAATAAGCAGTGAAGGGGAAAAAATATCAATCTTACAAACTACCTGTTTAAAGAGTAGGTTTCACTAGATTTCTAAAAAAAAAAACACAAACACTACCTTCTAAATATACCAGATCTCAGTCACTAGTCGTCTGTAATGCCTGGGTTCTTAATAGCAATGTGTCCTTCACTGAGCACATTTAAGCTACATATAAACAGCACAGAATAGTAATAAGTTTTCTGTTTCCCACACTTGTGTATTCATTCACTAAATTAGGGCTGCAACCAACAATTATTTTAATAATCAGTAAATCGGATGATTTTTTCTTTTGTTTTTTTGATTAATTGATTATTCTGATATCAAAACTTTTTTTTATTAGATGTTTTGCTTATTATAACTATATAAAACACTAATTCATGGTATTTATGTATAAAATGTAGTGTACTTAAAAATGCAAAAGACATATAGAGTTATATAGAACTATCTTTAATGTAGACATTATAAAGCTTAGTGCTGTTGTTGAGGTGCACATGGGGGATTTCTCCTCTAACAATTCACTCATGCTGGGTTTTTTCTTTCTGTAAAATAAAACAAATAAAAAAGAGCATTTGAGTATGAAAGGTGACGCAATTTGTGTTAATAAACATTTGTATTGTATACTGCAGATGGCAAGTTGACAACCATGCTTTCAAAAATATTGTGTTAATTTGTTGTCTATAATATATAATTAATGTAATTTTGTATAATTATTAAATATGCAAAAATTTGATATAAAAACATTTAAAACAAGTATTTGAACGTAGTAAAGCCGCAGTAAATCACATTCGTAAACAGATAAGTTACTGTTGTAGATAAATGCTATAAAAATAGAATCTAATGAAGAAACGCAGGAAGCTAACAGGATTAAATAAATTTAAGAAAAGGAAAAAAAAATGCATTGGTGTACAGATGCATAAACATTCACTAAAAACCACAACAATGAGTAAAAATGTGATCGTTTACTGCTGCTGTTATTTGCTGCTTTTAGATTTTGTGTTTGTTTAATTAAATCATCACGATGTCACGACAGATCCAGTGCGACTTTCCCGTAGTTACACACAGTTTACACAATAACACTTCATTAAACTACACTATTTTCACCCAATGAGGATTCTAGAGTTTTTACTTACCGTGCTGATGTTTCACCTTCATCCGTGACTCTTCTTTTAATGTGCTCATGCATCACTGTGGTACTTCATCCCACACAAACTCCACTTTGCTACCAGGTAGTTTTCTTTGTTGTGTTTAATATAAAACGATCCCATGCCTTGGATGACTTTGATGCCGGTTGACCCTGTACTCTCCTCCATTTTCTTTGTTTTTTTGCCGTCATGTTTACAAATAATTTCAGCAGCCCAACTAATCATTAATAGCATTCGTTAACAAATAATTTAATTATTGATAATTATTGATTAGTTGTTGCAGCCCTACACTAAACTTTACCTTAGATTTTTCTTTCATTAAATTCCATTATCATTATCTAATATATTTTCTCATTTTATTTTTTTTTTATATTTTCTTATATTTTATTATATACATATACATATATATATATAACTGCAGTATTAAGAAAAATTTACAGTAAGAGGAACAATAATAAGAAATATGATTTTGTCACACTCTGTAGCCTCAGGAATATAATAACAACAACAACAACAACAACAACAACAACAACAACAACAATAATAATAATAATAATGGGAAATTAATAGATTAATAATAGATTAATTAATATATTATTAATAGATATTCCCAACACTGTCATAATTTATGCCCAACAAACCCTGTGTACTGTTTAAATACACTTTTCTATGCTTTATAGTTTATTTAACATACAAGCAAATCATATGAATTTTATTGTTCTATCATAGAAAGTGAAGGCAATGTGCAGTGAATTTACAGACAGAGACAGCGACTGGCACAATGATAAAAATCAAATGTCTGATTTTTATTTTTTTTTGGTTGTGGGCTGGTTGCTGAGAAACAGAAGAAAGCCACGACTCCACTTCCTGTTATGGCACTAGAGTAGCTGTGTCTGCATCTGTGTAGTCATCCCTTTTTCTACGTTTTCTCTTAGTGAAAGGTACACACAAGGTACAAATACACACCTACTGCTCTGACTCAAAAATATACTACCAAACTGTAAACTGAATCATTTAGAATTAAATAGAATCTGTAAAGTCATTAAAGATAAGGATCACTTACTTGTTGCTGAAAGCTACTGCGATGGTTTCAATGGCTTTCTCAAAGTCCTTTTTGTCCGTTTCATTGCTGACTTCATAATGAAAGCCTGAGATTAAACCAATATGTAAGAAACATTAAAGGCATCATAAACATTAATCTCCCTTCTCTGTAACTGTCATGTTCATGAACTGGACATTGGCAGGTTTTTGTTTTGATTATCTCCAGCCTGAATCCCAGCATGCATCTGGTCCCCATCTATGCTATTACTCCTATTTTATCAGAGTAGGGTCTGACCTTTGACCTGGGAGATGAGTTTGCCGGCGGCGGTGAGAGTCTCCACCGTGTTGAGGAGCGGGTACATGTTGATGATTTGGCGCAGAATCCGCAACACCTCACCCAGACACTCATGGGCCAGCGGACGATGGTTCTCCTGTTTATCTGTAGAAACACAACACAACCATGGGCTGCTTGGATTCTGTATCCTTCAATTACACAGACATGCTGCTGCATATTGTACACTTCAGTGTTTTCCCCATAAATAGGATAACTGAATAGATCACAAAGTGTTTTAGGCATATGAAAGAGCTCAGTATTTCAGTGAGGAGCACTGGATCTAGCATAACTTAATCCAGAACAAAATAACTATTGTAGATGAATGAAAGTAAGAATCGTATAAAACTAGAACGGAACATTTCCTGAAGAAAATGTGAGGAGTGCTTGGTGGTGCAAAACTCAGCACTGGGTGTGTTCTGTTCTTAGTGTGAACCACGAGACGTGATTGCCCTCGGCAAGAAAAGCGTTTTGACACGTCACATGCCTGGTATTTGTGGCGATTTGCGAGGGGGCGGGGCCAGTGGATTCACATGACATCACCACATTACCTAGCGTTCAAGTCCCCAGGCAATGTGTAACCCTTTTTATTATTATGTAAAAAAAATTAACACAATGAAACTTGACACTAAAATGACATTGGAAGTTTTTTTGTTTTGTTTAATGGTGTGAAAACTTTTTCACCAGAATGCAGGAAGAAACAGGCTGTGTAGATAAAAAAGTACAGAATGGAAGATTGTTGCAGGTATTGAAATAAAGATTGAGCTTTTCTGCAGACAAACACTAGGATGCCATCAGATCTGTTAAATTAAATGATGGGTTCCTGTACGCAGAGACGCAACAAATCAGGTTTGTGGAGTTTTAAAAATGACTGAATAATGTTTCAAGGCAATGTGGTATAAAACTGTGGACAGTGAGCGAGACAGTGAATGGCACTTTACCGCCTTAAATGTGCTGCAACGCCTCTAAAAGCCACTTCCTCTTCTCTACACAATGCAGTAGTGCATACTTCCCCTGATCTGTCAAAACAACTCAACCAAACAGCTCTGTAGCTCAGAACTGAACGAGAGGAAACACAACATTCAGAAAGAGGGCTCTTAAATAAATAAATAAATAAATAATGACTTGCAAATTCACTTATTTGTATGCAAAAAAGTAACACAATTAAAAATGTAAAATGCATGAATGAGGATCCTTCACAACACATATGAAGCCTGTAACAGCAGGCCTCCTGGTGAGCACACAGGTGTGATCATGTAGACTGAGCGTGAGTGATTCTACCAGAGAGAACACATGATGTTCAGCTATAAGAGTTTCCTGTTTAAATGTGGTACACCACAGAAACTGTGCTGAGAGCAACGAGCGAAAGCTCAAGGTGCCCTCGAACCCAAGCCCTCTCCACATTTTCCCTCTTCCCTCAGTCATGTGGGACATGGCCGACAGGAAACTCTGGAACAAAACACTTTTTGTGAAACATGTAAATTAAATGCAGTGACAGAATTAAAGATGTAATCCAGATTGATGATGGGCCAATCCACCATTTTGTTCACCAACTACCATTTTGTTTTGATATTTTTGTATGATTAAGTTTTAAATATGGTTAAAAATGTGACTGGATGAGTTAAAAGTGACAAGTAACATCATGACAGTGTGGAGAGCAACGTGGCTATGAAGTGGCACCACTTTCCAGAGTCCTCACCCTTAAAGTGAGGCGATTTCTTTGTTGTGAAGTAAAGAACTTCTCAGTCTCGGTGATGCTATATGAAGACTAAAAGCATGCTAAAAGTGTGCAGGTGTTCAGATACAGATGGACATTTCATTAGTTCTTTGAAAAGCTGATCAGGTTTCATGTGTTGGATGAAGTGACTGATGATGAATATTTTCCTATGACATCACATCCTGGAAGAATTTGATCAGCTTAAATAACAGCAAATTCAGATTTTTTTTTTAAATTACTATTTGATTTTGATCCATTCATTGTTTTAAAAAGTTTCATGGTTGTTATCTCTTATAGCAGTTTTTAACAATCATCTTCTGTCCAACTGCAGCTGGTCTCGTTGCCAATAAACTGAATTGCAAAGTCATGAAGATTTTCCTGACCTACTTACTGTACAAAGTGCTCATGACAACTCCTCACAAAAACATAAAAGAAACAGCATGAACTTCTTTAGTAATTTGAGCTACAGGAGCTCGTCTGTTGGATCGGACCACACGGACCAGCCTTTGCTCCCCATGTGCATCAATAAACCTTGGCAGCCCACAACCCTGTCGCCGGTTCACCACTGTTCCTTCCTTGGAGTACTTTTGATAGACACTGACCACTGCAGACCAGAAACATCCCACAAGAGCTGCAGTTTTGGAGATGCTCTGACCCAGACGTCTAGACGTCATAATTTGAATCCTTACGCTCGCCCATTTTTCCTGCTTCTAACATCATCTTTGAGGACAAAATGTTCACCTGCTGCCTAATAAATAAATCCACCTACTAACAGATGCCATGATCATCAGTGTTCTTCACTTCACCACTCAGAATGTTATAATGTCATAATGTCATGCCTAATCAGTGTATAATAATGTTATAATTAGTGCTGCAACAACTAATCAATAAAAATCAATAATTAAACTCGCTGTCAACAAATGCCGTTATCGATTAGTTGTGCTGCTGAACCCAGGGGTGTCCAATCTTTTCCACAAAGGGCCGGTGTGAGGGCACCACACCTGATAGTCATTCTAGAAGTAATCTATACATGCTTTTATCTCACCTACTGATCTGCATCTTACCTACACTACAGTGTAATGAGATTATTACACTGAAACAGGTGGGGGTGTGTAATTAATGTAATTAATATGATACGTTTGCTGATGTCTCACCAAATACGCACATGTAAAAGGAAGGAATTATCACTTTAATGGACAATTACGATAAGAAAACCACATCCTGTGCTGAGTAAATTACACACAACACAAATAACAGAGCTCTACTGTGTGCTCTCCTCAGAAACACTGATGCTTCATGTCTATTAGTAAGATGATACCTTCACCCAAAGATACTAAACTCAATCAAAACAAGCTTTTAAAGAACTCTGTGTCGTTTTTAATCTCATTCAGTAATCCTTCAGGAAGAAGAATACGAGAATCCTCTGCACAGTCCATTTACTTACAGGATATAAACGCATCACCTTGATGTGTTCTCAGTATTAACCACGTATGCAGCGTGCTCATGAGAATGAGAATGTGACAGTTACATCAGTAGAACCGCATCCTGTTTTCCTGCCCACTTCATTTACATACAGGACAACTTGTCTTACCTTCCAGAACCACGTCTTTGAGTTTCTCCACAGCCTCTGCGAATCGAGCCACAGCACGCAGCAGCGCGGGGATGTCCTCCACCTCAATAGCTGCTGGCATTTCCACACTCTCGTTCTGAGGGCTCTGGGAGATAGCGGCCCGGCCTTGGCCTTTACTGAACACCCAGGATTGGAGCGGCGAGCCGGCGGCACTGGCGTTGCGGCTCAGAGCAGTAGGTCTCTTCAAGGTGCCTCCTGGTGATGGACAACCCACCAGTTTTCCATGTGTGGAGGAGGGAGTGCCAGGGCAAGTTTGGCCTTCCACAGCAGGTGGACAGAAACTTGCAGCAGTGGAGGAGGACGCAGGCACAGACAAAAAGGAGGAACCGGCATCTGAGCCATCTTTCCGAGGCTGCTCCTGGAGTATGGTCAGCTAGTTTGAAAGGAAATTTGAAAAACTGTTAAAATATGGGAAAATGTGGACATAATGAGAAACATCTGATCACCAACATGACTAAGAAACGTAGGGATCGGTGGCCTGTGAGTTTCAGACGCTCAGTAGAAGACGGCTGATGGTAAACAGACCTTTTGCAAGATCCCATTGAGTAACACTGCTGTGCGCTGCTTCCTGTCACACCCCGAATCAATAGTCAAAAACACACACACACACACACACACACACAATCACTACACTTCTACACACACACACACACACACACACACACACACACACACACACACACACCATCCCTATGCTTCTACACACACTTCTACACACAGAGACCCAAAGCTTCTACACACATTTCCACACACACCATCCCTACAATTCTACACACAATGCAGTGTAAAAAGCATCCTGAGAAATTAAAATCTTTATATGGATCAGTGTTTTGAGTGTGTGTATGTGTGTAGTGGTGTGTATAGGAGTGTGTAGTGTGATTGACTGTATAGTGTGTGTGTGTATGAGGGTTCAATTTGTAGTATGTAGTTGTGTGAGTATGTGTGTGTGGTTATGTTTGTGTAGTGAGTGAGTGTGTGTGCATGAGTGTGTTGTGAGTGTCTAGTGTGAAGTGTGTGTCAGTGTGTAATTAGGGGTGTGTATAGGAATGTGTTGTGTGTGTGTGTGTGTGTGTGTGTGTGTGTGTGTGTGTGTGTGTGTGTGTGTGCATGTGTGTGAGTATGTGTTTATGTGTGTGTGTGTGTGTGTGTGTGTGTGTGTAAGTATGAGTGTGTAGTGTGTGTGCATGAGTGTGTACATGAGTGTGTACTGAGTGTCTAGTGTGAGGTGTGTCAGTGTGTAATGAGTGTAAATGATTGTGTAGTGTAAGTATGAGTGTGTAGTGAGCGTATGAATAGTGTATGAGTGGGTGTGGTGTGTATGAATAGTGTATGAATGTGTAGTGAGTGTGTGTAGTGTATAGTGTGTATGAGTATTGTATGAGTGTGTAGTGAGTGTGTGTGTGTAGTGTGTATGAATAGTGTATGAGTGTGTGGTGTGCATGAATAGTGTATAAGTGTGTAGTGAGTGTGTGTAGTGTATAGTGTGTATGAGTATTGTATGAGTGTGTAGTGTGTGTGTGTAGTGTGTATGAATAGTGTATGAGTGTGTGGTGTGTATGAATAGTGTATAAGTGTGTAGTGAGTGTGTGTAGTGTATAGTGTGTATAAGTATTGTATGAGTGTGTAGTGAGTGTGTGTGTAGTGTGTATGAATAGTGTATGAGTGTGTGTGGTGTGTATGAATAGTGTATAAGTGTGTAGTGAGTGTGTGTAGTGTATAGTGTGTATGAGTATTGTATGAGTGTGTAGTGAGTGTGTGGAGTGTATAGTGTTTATGAGTATTGTATGAGTGTGTAGTGAGTGTGTGTAGTGAATAGTGTGTATGAATAGTGTAGTGAGTGTGTAGTTTGTGTGTAGTGTGTATGAGTAGTGTATGAGTGTGTGTGTGGTATGAATAGTGTATAAGTATGTAGTAAGTGTGTGTAGTGTATAGTGTGTATGAGTATTGTATGAGTGTGTAGTGAGTGTGTAGTGTGTATGAATAGTGTAGTGAGTCTGTAGTTTGTGTGTAGTGTGTATGAGTAGTGTATGAGTGTGTGTGGTATGAATAGTGTATAAGTGTGTAGTAAGAGTGTGTATTCTACATTGTGTATGAGTATTGTATGAGCGTGTAGTGAGTGTGTGTGTAGTGTGTATGAATAGTGTAGTGAGTGTGTAGTTTGTGTGTAGTTTGTATGAGTAGTGTATGAGTGTGTGTGGTATGAATAGTGTATAAGTGTGTAGTAAGTGTGTGTAGTGTATAGTGTGTATGAGTATTGTATGAGCATGTAGTGAGTGTGTGTAGTGTGTATGAATAATGTATTAGTGTGCAGTTTGTTGTTTAGTGTGTATGAGTATTGTATGAGCGTGTAGTGAGTGTGTGTAGTGTGTATGAATAATGTATTAGTGTGCAGTTTGTTGTTTAGTGTGTATGAGTATTGTATGAGCGTGTAGTGAGTGTGTGTGTAGTGTGTATGAATAGTGTAGTGAGTGTGTAGTTTGTGTGTAGTGTGTATGAGTAGTGTATGAGTGTGTAGTGAGTGTGTGTGTGTAGTGTGTATGAATAGTGTATGAGTGTGTAGTGAGTGTGTGTAGTGTGTATGAATAATGTATTAGTGTGCAGTTTGTTGTTTAGTGTGTATGAGTATTGTATGAGCGTGTAGTGAGTGTGTGTAGTGTGTATGAATAATGTATTAGTGTGCAGTTTGTTGTTTAGTGTGTATGAGTATTGTATGAGCGTGTAGTGAGTGTGTGTAGTGTGTATGAATAATGTATTAGTGTGCAGTTTGTTGTTTAGTGTGTATGAGTATTGTATGAGCGTGTAGTGAGTGTGTGTGTAGTGTGTATGAATAGTGTAGTGAGTGTGTAGTTTGTGTGTAGTGTGTATGAGTAGTGTATGAGTGTGTAGTGAGTGTGTGTGTGTAGTGTGTATGAATAGTGTATGAGTGTGTAGTGAGTGTGTGTAGTGTGTATGAATAATGTATTAGTGTGCAGTTTGTTGTTTAGTGTGTATGAGTATTGTATGAGCGTGTAGTGAGTGTGTGTAGTGTGTATGAATAATGTATTAGTGTGCAGTTTGTTGTTTAGTGTGTATGAGTATTGTATGAGCGTGTAGTGAGTGTGTGTGTAGTGTGTATGAATAGTGTAGTGAGTGTGTAGTTTGTGTGTAGTGTGTATGAGTAGTGTATGAGTGTGTAGTGAGTGTGTGTGTGTAGTGTGTATGAATAGTGTATGAGTGTGTAGTGAGTGTGTATTTTGTGTGGTGTGTATATGTAGTGTATGAATGTGTGTGTGTGTGTGTGTGTGTGTGTGTGTGTGTGTGTGTGTTTAGAAGTGACGTCACCTGTCTGAGCCACACATTAGCCCTCCCCGGTATCAGGTCCAGTTTGGATGTTCGGTCCGGTTTCTTGGCCCGGTGTTCACTACAGTACGGGCTGTAACTCGCTTTAGACCCGGACCCTCTCTTTAACATTTTACTTTTATTTTATTACCGTGTATTTTATTTACTGTTATTTTATTATTATTTATTTTATTTTAAATACCGGAATAATAAAACTTGAAGAACAGAAAGTTTGAATTATTAAATGTATAATTGTAAAAGTTCACACGGAGTTCCAGCAGCACCGCTAACTCCAAAACTCTTCAGAACATATATAAATATTTAAATATCAGTAAAGTGAATTATGGATTTAGAATAAATATGAATAATTTCTCAGTAAAACTGGGAGTGAAATTAAACCGAAACGCCTCAGAATGCTAAGCTAACACGCTAAATCTCTATTCGACGAAACGCCGCCGTTTAGAAGAAAGTTCTACTTTTTAAAACTGAGGGAAACGATTTATATTTCTTAAAAATAAAATATGAACATTAATAAAACAATACAATCCCGAACCCGGAGCGAGCCTGTGGGCTTTAACAGACTATCCGGCCGCTGAGCTGCGTGCTGAGGCGATCCCCAACGAGCCGCACCGCTCCGCGCTGCACACTATCCACACTATCCGCACTACGCAGTACGCTGAATGTGTACTACTCCGCCTCGGGAGAACCACAGCGCGCACTATCCTTCCGCACTGTGTAGTAGGTTAGAAATGACACTTACTGCCAAGGAACCGAGAGGCGCAGCAGTGTTTCCGCTTCGACTCTTCTTCGACACGGAGTGGCTTTTTATCAGCTCTCTCCTCTTCTTGGAGAACATCTTCTCCTCCTGTACAGAGCTGAAGATCCAGTTCAGTTCCCTCAGAGTTCAGGTTTCTCTCAGAGCCGCTTCAGT
Source organism: Silurus aristotelis (assembly GCF_946808225.1). Taxonomy (NCBI): domain Eukaryota; kingdom Metazoa; phylum Chordata; class Actinopteri; order Siluriformes; family Siluridae; genus Silurus; species Silurus aristotelis. The sequence continues at coordinate 30,088,591 of NC_139586.1, read as the reverse complement.
TCTCCATCACACACCTGTTCAACCTGGAGCTAATGATGCTGCTTCAGTCAGTTCGCGCTCTGTCCCACACTGCTGCTCGCGCTCGCTCTCGCTCTCTCCACCACACACACACACACACACACACACACACACACACACACACACACACACACACACACACACTTTCCTGCAGCACAGCTGTACACATCCGCCTCAACCGCTCTCTCGGAAACACATGGCAAGTGGAACTCAGGTTGCCAGTGGTTTGTATAATCCTCACACTTCCACATACTGTTCTCCGTGTTATACTATACACAACCTTCAAAAACTACAGGTACACCCTACACAATCTACACAATCTACACAAACTACACACACCCTAAAAAACTTCACACAGCCTTCACAAATTAAACACACACTCCACACAATCTACACACCCTGCACACGAACTTCACACACCCTAAAATAATACACCAAAACTATGAAAACTACAAGCACACAAAACAAAATACACACACTACAGCATGTGAATTCTCCATTCTGATTCGTCAGATGTTCATTATTCTCCTACAGCAGCTTTGGCATGTCCAAGGTTTATGTGTGTGTATTTCAACCCCTTCATAGCAGATCTAAATACACAACCAATCAAACATCTGAAAAGAAACGTGTTAAATAAATATAATTGTAAAATCAGCGATATTATTGTGAATTAACAGAAGGCGTTTTGGATACGATCAGGATATTGAAATTGTGCAGGTTCTGGTTTCTCTGTAACACGATAAGATGCATTTTTATTGTAAAAATCAGAAAGCAGTGAGGGAATTAGTATTTTATAGCTGCTATAATATGTGACATCAGGAACTCCTTTATAAACCCTCCAAAACATTCAGTACATCTATAATTAGAAACAAACGATAACTTTTGCAAAATAGCTGCAGTACAAGAGGAATAAAAGAACTTGTGATTGTTGTGAATAATTCTGCCTGAAATAAATCAGGCCTGATCCGAGGACCCACCCAGCAACAGCAGCCCGATCAGTGTGTTTTCCCCCCTGATCTCATTCTGTCTGGTGTAGAAGATCTGCACATCAGCAGTTCTGTGTGTGAAGATCGTTCACAGCAGTGACTCCGGTATAGTAGTGTGCGGTACTGATACGTGCTCCTCTACTCCTCTACTCTTACTTACCGATGAATTGTGTAGCAACTGATGGGCTGCAGTCAATAATCCTACATTTTTACAAAACACACCTGTATAGTACGATTATTTATAAATTAATTTATATCGGCATTGTGTGTAGACATTTTTGTCCTGTCTACACTCGATTAATAATAAAAAATAAAAAAATTATAATAACAATAAATATATATATATATACACACACACACACACACACACACGTTATACAGTGGTGGATGAAGTACATAAAACATGTATTTGAGTAAAAGTAGACTCGGTAAAATGTGACTCCAGTAAAAGTTTCTCTTAAACTTTCACTTCAGTAAAAGTACAAATGTTTTTGTCTTTAAATGTACTCAAGTATCCAAAGTAGTGATTTATTATAACTCTAATGTTCCTATGATCATTTTTATCACAAGATTCTTCACTTAATCACCTCAGTTTCTGTGTAAAGACTTGAATGTGACTCTCAGTACACTGATCTATTAATAGAATGAGATTAAAGACTCAAACACTGATTAATTTCTATTATAATGATCATGAGTGCAGCGAAACTAAACAGAACAAAATGAAATAACAGGATTTAAGAGCAGGCAGTTTCAGTTTTATTTTTATTATTCCTCTCGAAATGTTCTGCTTGATGTTGAACTGATGCTGAACTGGATGTTGGTGATCAGTAGATTCACCGAACGTCGATCAGAACACGTGTAAAACAGAGCGTGCGCTTGATCCTGATTGGTGACTCGCTGCGTTTCACCAGTTACGTTTTTATCCTCAGAAATAAAAAGAAACGACTGATTTCACTTAATGTAGAAAAAGTGAGAGATTTGAGTTTGAAATATAGTGAAGTTACAGTAAAAATCTCCCCAAATTGAAACACTAAAGTAAAGAACAGATACATAAAAAAGCTACTTAAGAACAGGAACAAATTACATTTACTTCTACTGTCCACCGCTAAAAATATAATACTGTCTGTTAAAGTGTCGTTTAATCCATTTATTTTTAAAAGAATTCACATTTTTTAAAAACAGACATGGCTGTAATGTTATACAGCAGGTAAAATATACATCGGACACGAGACGTCCAGCAGTACAGGGGCTGAAAAACCCCCAGTGATTGCAATACAGTGCAGCGGTAACAGTGTTCTGAACAGGTTCATGAGGAAACTCCAGTGACAAGTCCATGTATTTTTTTAAGACAAGTGTGTGTGTGTGTGTGTGTGTGTGTGTGTGTGTGTGTGTGTGTGTGTGTGTGTGTGTGTGTGTGTGTGTGTATTAGAGCTCTGTGGCAGGACCCCATTCCGTGTCATCGGATTCATCTCCATCATTGTTATAATCATCGCTGTTCTCTGAACTGTCGCTGCCTCTGATCTGAGTTCTTCGCATCAACATTGCTTCATGATGTGCCAAACTGGAATCAGACAAAATAGAAAAGTCAGACAATTGTTGGTAGTTTGTTCAGAAAATGGTGAGAAAATATTGCTTGCACTTACACAACTAAAGGAGTTTTGGGTTGGTCTTCCATGCGAGTCTAAATAAAGAAAAATACACAAACATTTTGTGTTCGATTTCAGTTCCATATTTCAGGATGTGAAACGTGTACAGATGTGATACCTGTTCTAGTTTCTGCTCTATGACGGACAGAGTGATGGGTGGTGGGCTCTCGCGAGGGAGCGATGTGGGATCTGGAGCTCTGAATTCTGGAGGTCCTTCAGAGCCGGGTGTGCTGGGGTGGTCGGGCTCGGCGCTGAAGTCCGAATCTGTGAAACTGCGTGTTGCATTGTCCAGCTGAGAGGCTTGGGGTTCAGGGTTATAGCGAATAGGAGGGGCGTGTTGAGGGGGTAGAGTATAGTCAGGGTCCTCCTCCTCTTCATAATAGGGCCCAGGCTCAGGGCTAGGTGTCTGCTGTGCAGCTGGTTCTGAGGAGCGAGCCAACGCAGAGGTCCGACGCCACTTCGTGTCCGGATGGCTGAGAACCGGCTCCTCCAGGTCCTCATTGTCTGTGTAGGTCTCGCCGTCAGTGTAGGGCTCACCGTCTGTGTCCTCATAATCACTGGCACCACTGAGGTAGTCGGAGGTGTCATTACGGTTGAACACGTCCAGGTCCTCATTGACACCTCCCTCCAACTACACACATTATAATCTCATTAACACAACAATCCATGCAGGACACATTTAAAGGACATTATTGCGAATCCCTGAGCACATTCCTGTACCTGTACATGCCTTTACCTTCACTGTGTGAATAGAAATACTATTATTCACTCTAATCTAAACAGTGGCCCAAATACTGATCAGAATTGTCTAATATTTGCACAATAAAGTTTATTATATTAAATGGACATTTTTACAGAACTATGCATAATTAGTGAACTACGCTCATAGACTAAATGCCTGATGTTTACTACTGGGTAAAATATACACAATTTTAAGTTTTTTTAAAAGTGGCATTTATTTACACAATTATATCATTATC